>NC_067247.2:405149710-405494710 GCF_019359855.2 Lolium perenne | reverse complement strand
GAATGTCGTCTAATGTCTTGCAAGCATATGAATGAGTTCATAAGAGACCACATACCACGGCATTTAGGTAAAGAGTACTTGTCAGAGACGAGGTTGAACAAGGTATAGAGTGATACTCGAAGATCAAACCCTGGACAAGTAAAATATCGCGAGACAAAGGGAATTGGTTATATTTGTGTTTGGTTCATTCGATCACTTTAGTCATCGTTGAATATGTGGGAGCCATTATGGATCTCCGTATCCCGCTATTGGTTATTGGTCTGAGTGAGTACTCAACCATGTCCGCATAGTTCTCGAACCGTAGGGTGACACACTTAAAGTTGGATGTTGAAATGGTAGCACTTGAATTATGGAATGGAGTTCGAATATTTGTTCGGAGTCCCGATGAGATCCCTGACATCACGAGGAGTTCGGAATGGTCCTGGAGAATAAGATTCATATATAGGATGTCATTTTATGTGAAATAAAATGTCGCGGAAGGTTCTATGGAAGGTTCTAGAAGGTTCTAGAAAAGTCCTAAGAAACCACCAAGGAAGGTGGAGTCCACAAGGGACTCCACCTCCATGGCCGGCCAGCCCTAGTGGGGTGGAGTCCCAAGTGGACTCCACCATAGGGGGCCGGCCACCCCCACATGGGAGGTGGGAATCCCACCTTTGGGTGGGAGTCCTAGTTGGGCTAGGTTTGCCCCCTCCTATGGAAGGTTTTGGTTTCGGGTCTTATTCAAGACTTGGACACCAACACTTGGGATCCACCTATATAATGAGGGGCCAAGGGAGGGGGCCGGCCACCCCAAGACCACAAGCTGGCCGCCCCCTTGAAGTGGCCGGCCACCTCCCAAACCCTAGCCGCCCCCTCTCCTCCATATCTCCCGCGTAGCTTAGCGAAGCTCCGCCGGACTTCTCCACCGCCACCGACACCACGCCGTCGTGCCGTCGGATTCAAGAGGAGCTACTACTTCCGCTGCCCGCCGGAACGGGGAGGTGGACGTCGTCTTCATCAACAACCGAACGTGTGACCGAGCACGGAGGTGCCGCCCGTTCGTGGCGCCGGAACCGATCGTGATCAAGATCTTCTACGCGCTTGCAAGCGGCAAGTGATCGTCTCATCGCAGCAACAAGAGCCTCATCTTGTAGGCTTTGGAATCTCTTCAAGGGTGAGACTCGATACCCCCTCGTTGCTACCGTCTTCTAGATTGCATCTTGGCTTGGATTGCGTGTTCGCCGTAGGAAAATTTTTGTTTTCTATGCAACGTTATCCTACAAAGTGGTATCGCAGCCGTGTCTATGCATAGATGGTTGCACGAGTAGAACACAATGGTTTGTGGGCGTTGATGCTCTTGTTATCTTTAGTTTGAGTACTTTGCATCTTTATGGCATAGTGGGATGAAGCGGCTCGACTAACTTTACATGACCGCGTTCATGAGACTTGTTCCTCGTTCGACATGCAACTTGTATTGCATAAGAGGCTTTATGTGTCTCTGTCTCTCCTACTATAGTAAAGATTCAATTTACTCTTCTATTGAAAACATTAGTATCAACGTTGTGGTTCATGTTCGTAGGTAGATTAGATCTCTCTCGAAACCCTAAACCACGTAAAATATGCAAACCAAATTAGAGACGTCTAACTTGTTTTTGCAGGGTTTGGTGATGTGATATGGCCATAATGTGATGATGAATATGTATGAGATGATCATTATTGTATTGTGGCAACCGGCAGGAGCCTTATGGTTGTCTTTAAATTTCATGTTGAGTAGTATTTCAAAGTAGTTGTAATAGTTGCTACATGGAGGACAATCATGAAGACGGCGCCATTGACCTTGACGCTACGCCGACGATGATGGAGATCATGCCCGAAGATGATGGAGATCATATCCGTGCTTTGGAGATGAAGATCAAAGGCGCAAGAACAAAAGGGCCATATCATATCACATATGAACCGCATGTGATGTTAATCCTTTTTATGCATCTTATTTTGCTTAGATCGCGACGGTAGCATTATAAGATGATCCCTCACTAAAATCTCAAGATAATAAAGTGTTCATCCTTAGTAGCACCGTTGCCAAGTCTTGTCGTTTCGAAGCACCTCGTGATGATCGGGTGTGATAGATTCAATAAGTACATATAACGGGTGCAAGACAGCTTTTGCACATGCGGATACTAAGGTGGCCTTGACGAGCCTAGCATGTACGTACATGGTCTCGGAACACGTGATACCGAAAGGTAGAGCATGAATCATATGGTTGATATGATGAACACTTTGAGTGTTCGCCATTGAAATCACACCTTTTCTCGTGATGATCGGGTTTAGGTGCGGTGGATTTGGTTCGTGTGATCACTAAGACAATGCGAGGGATATTGTTTTGAGTGGAGTTCACTTAGGTTTTTAATTATGTTGAATTAAAATTTCAACTCAAAGTGTCATAAACTTAGTCTAAACTATTGCAAATATCTGAAGTAGAGATGGAGTCCCCAATCAATTTTAATCACCACCTAGACAAACAGAACCTTAAGAGCAACGGTAGCAACTTCACCGATCGGTTCCGTCATGTGAGGATCTTCCTCTCTCGGCGGAAATCTGCAATTTGTGCTTGATGCACCGCTAGGTGACCCTCCCGCAGAAGATGAATCCGATGAAGTAAAAGCCGTTTACGCGACTGAAAACTCGGTACTCTCAAGTTCAGTGTGCCATCCCGTGCACCTGAATCCGATCTTCAAAAACGTTTTGAGCACCATGATCCTCATGAGTTGATGAATGAGCTGAAAGCTATATTCGAGACTCATGCGGCAGTGGAATGCTATGAAGCATCGAAACATTTCTTCACCGTATGATGGAAGAAGGCAGCTCCGTTAGTGAGCACATGCTCGCCATGACCGGCATGCGAAGAAACTCGTTGACTTGGGAATAGTGATTCCTAACAGACTGGGATTAATCGTGTCCTTCAATCACCGCCACCAAGTTACAAGAACTTTGTGATGAACTACAATATGCGTAACATGAACAAGGAGTTACCCGAACTTTTTGGCATGCTAAAAGCTGCCGAGATTGAGATCAAGAAAGAGCACCAAGTGTTGATGGTCAACAAGACCACCGCCAAGAAACAGGCAAGTCTAAGGGAAAATTCAAGAAGGGTGGCAAGAAAGCTGCCACGCCTCCTATGAAACCTAAGAACGGCCCTAAGCCCGATGCTGAGTGCTATTATCGCAAGGAGAAGGGACACCGGAAGCGTAATTGCTCCAAGTATCTCGGCTGATCCGAAGAGCGGCCTTGTCAAGAAGAAGAAAGAAGGTATATTTGATATACATGTTATAGATGTTCATTTCACCGGTTCTCGTTCTAGTACCTGGGTATTTGATACCGGTTCGGTTGCTCATATTTGTAACTCGAAACAGAACTAAAGAATAAACGACAACCGCCGAAAGATGAAGTGACGATGCGCGTTGGAAACGGATCCAAGGTCAATGTGATCGCAATGGCACACTTCCTCTACATCTACCTTCGGGATTAGTTTTAAGCCTAAATAATTGCTATTATGTACCTGCGTTGAGCATGAACATTATATCTGGATCTTGTTTAATGCAAGACGGTTATTCATTCAAGTCTCGAGAATAATGGTTGTTCTATTTTTATGAATAATATCTTTTATGGTCGAGCACCACAAAAGAATGGCTTATTTCTATTAGATCTCGATAGTAGTGATACGCATATACATAACATTGATGCTAATCGAATTAAACTTAATGATAATTCTACTTATATGTGGCACTGCTGCCTTGGTCATATTGGAGTGAAACGCATGAAGAAACTCCATACCGATGGATTACTTGAATCACTTGACTTTGAGTCACTTGATAGATGCGAAGCATGTCTAATGGGTAAAATGACAAAGACTCCATTTTCTCAGTATGATGGAGCGAGCCACCGACTTATTGGAAATCATACATACCGATGTATGTGGACCAATGAGCGTAGCATCGCGCTGGTGGTTATCGTTATGTTCTAACCTTCACAGATGATCCGAGTAGATATGGGTATATCTATTTCATGAAACATAAATCCGAAACTTTCGAGAAGTTTAAGGAATTTCAAAGTGAAGTAGAAAATCAACGTAACAAGAAGATCAAATTTCTACGATCCGATCGTGGAGGTGAATATCAGAGTTATGAGTTTGGCATGCATATAAACAAATCAGGAATACTTTCACAATTGACACCTACGGTAACACCTCAACGAAACGGTGTGTCCGAACTTCGTAATCGAACTCTCTTAGATATGGTTCGTAGTATGATGTCTCTTACTGATTTGCCGTTATCATTTTGGAGTTATGCATTAGAGACAACGCATTCACTTTAAATAGAGCACCATCAAAACTGTGAGAAACGACACCGTATGAATTATGGTTTAATAAGAAACCTAAGCTGTCAGTTCTCGAAAGTTTGGGGTTGCGGCCTATGTAAAGAAGTTACAACCGGACAAGCTAGAACCCAAAGCGAGAAATGCGTCTTCATAGGATACCCTAAGGAAACTATAGGGTACACTTTCTATCACAAATCCGAAGGCAAAATCTTTGTTGCTAAGAACGGAACCTTTCTTGAGAAAGAATTTCTCACTAAAGAAGTGACTGAAGAAAAGTAGAACTCGATGAGATTGATGAATCTATACTCGTTGATCGAGTAGCGCAAAGATCGAAGTTGTACTGTACCGCCTACACCGCAACAGAGGAAGCTAATGATAATGATCATGAAACTTCGAACGAGGAAACCATCGAACCTCGCAGATCGACAAGGGAACGTGCCACTCCCGATTGGTATGATCCTTGTCTAAATGTCATGATTGTAGATAACAATGATGAGGACCCCGCGACGTATGAAGAAGCGATGATGAGCCCGTATTCCAACAAATGGCAAGAAGCCATGAAATCCGAAATGGGATCCATGTATGATAACAAAGTATGGACTTTGGTAGACTTACCCGATAGCCGAAAGGTCAGTTTCGAGAATAAATGGATTTTCAAGAGAAAAACAGATGCCGATGGTAATATTATCGTCTATAAAGTTTTCCGACTTGTCGCAAAGGGTTTCCGACAAATTCAAGGAGTTGACTACGATGAGACTTTCTCACCTGTAGCGAAGCTAAAATCTGTGAGGATTTTGTTAGCAATAGCTGCATTTTTCGATTATGAGATTTGGCAGATGGATGTCAAAACGGCGTTCCTTAATGGAGATATTGAGGAAGAGTTGTATATGGTACAACCCCAAGGTTTTGTCGATCCTAAAAATGCCGACAAAGTATGCAAACTTCAGCGTTCAATCTATGGACCGAAGCAAGCATCAAGAAGTTGGAACCGACGCTTTGATAAGGTGATCAAAGACTTCGGGTTTATACAAAGGTCATGGAGAGGCCCGTATTTACAAGAAAGTGAGTGGGAGCTCCGTAGCATTCCCCGATATTATATGTAGATGACATATTATTGATCGGGAATGATATAGAACTATTAAGCAGTTGTTAAGGGTTATTTGAATAATAGTTTTTCAATGAAAGACCTTGGTGAAGCATCGTATATATTAGGCATCAAGATTTATAGAGATAGATCAAGACGCCTAATAGGGCTATCACAGAGTACATATCTGGACAAGATTCTAAAGAAGTTTAGAATGGACGAAAGTAAGAAAGGGTTCTTACCTATGTTACTGTGCAAGGTATTGAGTAAAACTCAAGGACCGGCTACGGCAGAAGAAAGAGAAAGGATGAGTAACATCCCCTATGCCTCGGCAAGAGAGGATCTATCATGTATGCCATGCTATGTACTAGACCGGATATAGCACATGCCGTTAGTTTGACTAGCAGATATCAAAGTGATCCAGGAATGGAACATCGGACAGCGGTCAAGATTATCATAAAGTACTTGAAAAGAACTAAGGATATGTTTCTTTGTTATTGAGGTGACCAAGTGCTCGTTGTAAACGGTTACACCGATGCAAGTTGGAACACCGATCCCGATGACTCTAAGTCACAATCTGGGTACGTGTTTATATTGAATGGTGCTGCAGCAAGTCGGGGCAAGCTCGAAGCAAAGGCACGGTGGCGAAGTCTTCAACAGAATCGAGTACATAGCGGCTTCAGAGGCTTCATCAGAAGCGGTATGGATGAAGAGGTTCATTGTAGAGCTCGGTGTGGTTCCTAGTGCATTGGACCCATTAATCATTTACTGTGATAACATGGGTGCCATTGCCAATGCACAAGAGCCAAGGTCACACAAGAGGCTGAAGCATATCAAGCTGCGTTACCACTCGATTCGCGAGTACATCGAAGATGGAGAAGTAAAGATTTGCAAAGTACACACCGATCCGAATGTAGCAGATCCGTTGACTAAAGCTCTCCCTAGGGCAAAGCATGACCAACACCAGAATGCCATGGGTGTTAGGTATATTACAATGTAATCTAGATTATTGACTCTAGTGCAAGTGGGAGACTGAAGGAGATATGCCCTAGAGGCAATAATAAAGTGGTTATTATTTATATCTTTATGTTTATGATAAATGTTTATATATCATGCTAGAATTGTATTAATCCGAAACATTAGTACATGTGTGATATGTAGACAAACAAGAAGTCCCTAGTATGCCTCTTAAACTAGCTTGTTGATTAATGGATGATTAGTTTCATAATCATGAACATTGGATGTTATTAATAACAAGGTTATGTCATTGTGTGAATGATATAATGGACACACCCAATTAAGCGTAGCATAAGATCTCGTCATTAAGTTTTTTGCTATAAGCTTTCGATACATAGTTACCTAGTCCTTATGACCATGAGATCATGTAAATCACTTATACCGGAAAGGTACTTTGATTACACCAAACACCACTGCGTAAATGGGTGGCTATAAAGGTGGGATTAAGTATCCTAAAGTATGAGTTGAGGCATATGGATCAACAAAGGATTTGTCCATCCCGATGACTCGATAGATATACTCCTGGGCCCTCTCGGTGGATTGTCGTCTAATGTCTTGCAAGCTTATGTATGAGTTCATTAGAGAGGACATACCACGGTACGAGTATAGAGTACTTTTCAGTAGACGTGGTTGAAACAGGTATAGAGTGATACCGAAGATCAAACCTCTGACAATTAAAATATCGCGAGAGAAAGTGAATTGGTAATATATGTGTATGGTTCATTCGATAACTAAAGTCATATTTGAATATGTGGGTGCAATTATGGATCTCCGTATCCCGCTATTGGTTATTGGTCGGAGTGAGTACTCAACCATGTCCGCATAGTTCTCGAACCGTAGGGTGACACACTTAAAGTTGGATGTTGAAATGGTATCACTTGAATTATGGAATGGAGTTCGAATATTTGTTCTGAGTACCTGAAGAGATCCCGGACATCACGAGGAGATCCGGAATGGTCCGGAGAATAAGATTCATATATAGGATGTCATTTTATGTGAAATAAAATGTCGCGGAAGGTTCTATGGAAGGTTCTAGAAGGTTCTAGAAAAGTCCGGAAGAAACCACCAAGGAAGGTGGAGTCCACAAGGGACTCCACCTCCATGGCCGGCCAGCCCTAGTGGGGGTGGAGTCCCAAGTGGACTCCACCATAGGGGGCCGGCCACCCCCCACATGGGAGGTGGGAATCCCACCTTTGGGTGGGAGTCCTAGTTGGGCTAGGTTTGCCCCCTCCTATGGAAGGTTTTGGTTTCGGGTCTTATTCGAAGACTTGGACACCAACACTTGGGATCCACCTATATAATGAGGGGCCAAGGGAGGGGGCCGGCCACCCCAAGACCACAAGCTGGCCGCCCCCCTTGAAGTGGCCGGCCACCCCCTCCCAAACCCTAGCCGCCCCCCTCTCCTCCATATCTCCCGCGTAGCTTAGCGAAGCTCCGCCGGACTTCTCCACCGCCACCGACACCACGCCGTCGTGCTGTCGGATTCAAGAGGAGCTACTACTTCCGCTGCCCGCTGGAACGGGGAGGTGGACGTCGTCTTCATCAACAACCGAACGTGTGACCGAGTACGGAGGTGCTGCCCGTTCGTGGCGCCGGAACCGATCGTGATCAAGATCTTCTACGCGCTTTTGCAAGCGGCAAGTGATCGTCTACCGCAGCAACAAGAGCCTCATCTTGTAGGCTTTGGAATCTCTTCAAGGGTGAGACTCGATACCCCCTCGTTGCTACCGTCTTCTAGATTGCATCTTGGCTTGGATTGCGTGTTCGCCGTAGGAAAATTTTTGTTTTCTATGCAACGTTATCCTACAACATGAACAAAACTACCCAACCCATGACCTCGAGCTTGCCGCCGTGGTCTTAGCTTTGAAAGTTTGGCGTCATTACCTCATGGGTAATCGATGCGAGATCTACTCTAACCACAAGAGCCTGAAATACATATTCACCCAGAAGGAGCTGAACATGAGACAACGTCGATGGATCGAATTGATCAAGGATTACGACATGGAGATTCACTACCACCCCGGCAAGGCCAATGTGGTAGCGGATGCTTTGAGTAGACTGCCGTGTCAGTTGAACTCCATGCTCGCAACCGAATAGCCAAGCCTGCGCCAAGAGTTTGAACAGTTCAGACTTGAACTTGTTAGTGAAGGATTCCTAGCCAGCATAGAACTGCAACCCACCTTGGTTAGCCAAATCAAGGAAGCCCAGAAGGACAACGCTAGCATTGATGGAATCAAGAAACAGATAGCCGCAGGAAAAGCCCCTGGATTCACCGTCGATGAAGTCGGAGTTCTTTGGTACAAAGAACGTCTCTGCATACCATCGGACTCAGACTTGAAGCAAGTCATTCTGCAAGAAGCCCATGACACCCTTTATTCAATCCACCCCAGAGGTACCAAGATGTACCAAGACTTGAAGGAGCAATTCTGGTGGCATGGAATGAAGAGAGAAATCGGCAGCTACATCGCCAAGTGTGACATCTGTCAGAGAGTCAAGGCAGAACATCAACGACCCGCCAGACTGTTACAACTAGTGCAGATTCCAGAATGGAAATGGGACTCCGTAGGAATGGACTTTATCACCGGACTGCCCAAATCCAGCAAAGGCAATGATTCAATATGGGTAGTAGTCGATAGATTGACCAAAGTCGCCCATTTCATCGCCGTCAAGACCACATACCAAGGCCCAAAGTTAGCTGAATTGTACATCTCCAGAATAGTCGCTCTGCACGGAACCCCGAAATCGATAGTGTCAGATAGAGGATCGCAGTTCACCTCAAGATTCTGGCAGAAAGTGCATGAAGGACTAGGCACCCGTCTGAATTTCAGCACCGCCTATCACCCTCAGACCGACGGACAGACTGAGAGAGTCAACCAGATACTGGAGGACATGCTGAGAGCATGTGTACTGGAATATGGATCCAAGTGGGAAGACTGCCTACCTTACACAAAAGTCTCTTACAACAATAGCTATCAAGCTAGCCTGCAGATGGCCCCCTTTGAAGCCTTGTACGGAAGGAAATGCCGTATCCCCCTGAACTGGTCGGAAGTCGGAGAAAGCCAAGTTTTTGGCCCAGATGTTCTTCGTGAAGCCGAAGAGAACGTGCACAAGATTCGAGTACCTCAAGACGGCGCAATCAAGACAGAAGAGCTACGCCGACAAGAGACGTCGGGAGATGACCTTCGAGATCGGAGACTTCGTCTATCTCAAGGTATCCCCCTTGAAAGGAATGCAGAGGTTTCAACTGAAAGGGAAGCTCGCACCCCGATATGTCGGACCTTTCAAAGTCCTCAGCCGCCGAGGTGAAGTATCTTATCAACTGGAGTTGCCCGAAGAAATGTCGGCTGTGCACGACGTGTTTCATATCTCACTCCTCCGGAAGTGCCTTGAAGTCCCTGAGAAGACCGAAGTGTTCAAGAACATCGATCACCGATCGGTGGATATCAACAAGGACCTGACATACCGCAAAGTGCCGATTCGCATCCTGGAGGAAGCTTACCGAACCACCCGCACCCGAAGCATCAAGTTTCTGAAAATACAATGGAGCAATCATACCGAGGATGAAGCCACCTGGGAACGAGAAGACTTCATGAAGAAGGAGTACCCAGATCTCTTTAGTACCTAACTTTCTTTTCGATCTCGAGACGAGATCTTTTGTAAGGGGGAAGGGTTTGTAACATCCCAAATTTCAATAAAAAGAAAGTTAGAGAATTCCAGAGAGCAAAATTTCAAACCAACAAAAACTTTTTAAATTGCATATAGTGCCATGCATAGGACTTGTGCATTTGATTGATATGCCATGATGATTGTTATTATGTCTATAAGCTAAACCCTAAAACCCTATTGTGATCATGAGAAGATCACCAATCAAATAAATCAAAAAGGGGAAGAAAATCAAATAAAAGAAAAACCCTAAAACCCTCACATATGCCCTATGGCATATTTATAAATTTTGACCCTAGACCAATTTGGTCTTCACCATTAGTTGAATAATGTTACTAAACACTTATTACAACTTTTGGAATCAAAGAATCACAAATCAAATGAATTTCAAATACAAAATTGGCTCACATATGATAATGGCCAAATCTGCCAATTATAGTCTGATCACTACTTTGAGCCCTTGCAATTCAAAATTTTCAAACTAAACCTTTCTAACTCTTTGCACCGCGTCCAAGGAAACATCAAGGTGAACACTTTTTGTAAAGATCACCATGCCAAATTCTTTCTTGATCATTAGCTATGCTCATCCAAAGTTGCAACATTTTAATATGTGGAACAATCTCACACTTAGCCAAATTTGCAAAACTTTGAATTTAACAATTCCACCACCACAATCCATCACCTCTGGTCATTTCTAACTAAATGAAATACTCACCATTCAAAACTGGCAACCATTTGAATTGAATCAAAATTGGATAAAATTCACAAATAGCATCTATGTAACTATTTGACACTATTTAAAATAGTGCTCTACACAAACCTAATCTACACCACACTACTCTAAATGGTTCCCCTGCCCCCTCTCACCCTTAATGACAAATAGAAACCCTAAGGAGGAGCTAGGCATGGCATGGACATGGCCATGCCGGCCATGGACACCATGTCCACCCAACCCCCCTCTCCTTCCTTCCCCAACCCTGGCCACCGTGCCAATGCTTGCCACCACACCCTACTGGATCTCCTAGAGCAAGCCCTGGTCGAGGAGGAGCTCGACAACCGCCGGAACGCGCGCGCCCAGCATGGCGACGCCATGCCGAGGACGTCGCACGTGTGCACGCCCGCAGACGCCGCTGGACACGCGCCGCCTCGCCACCCTACGCCTTGCCTGGACCCCTGTGAGCGAGTTGAGCACCTGCGTGACACCGCGACGCCGCCAGACACGCGCGCAACACCAACCCGTGCCCGCCGCCGCCGGAGAAGGAGACCCTGATCCGCCGCAGACGCGCCCGACGCGGAAGCAATGCGACCAAACCACGCCCTGCCCGACCAAGCTGTCGCCACCCAGAGGACCGCCATGATGCACTGAGCAGTGCGCCGCCCTCGCCTAGCTTGATAGACCGCCGGAGAAGCCGCGCCATGGTCGAGTTCGCCTCAGCAACCACGGCCACCCCCTCGCCTATAAAAGGAGACCTCCCCTCGTCGATCTAAGCACACCATCGCCTTCCCCTCTTCTCACTCGACCACCAGAGCCACTCCACCGTCGACATTACCCACTGACGCCACCCAATCGAAGCCTCACTGCCCGTGATTGCCGCCGAAGCTCGCCGTCGATTGGAGCCACCCCAGGACAAGCCGACGGTACCAGGAGCTTCGCCGTCGTCGACATCGTCCTCGAGCACACTGCCCACCCTAGCTGGAGCCACGGTGAGCTCTCCGACCCCCTAGTGCCGCCGCGCCAGTGAGCTCCTCTCGCCGGCGACGACGATGAACGAGCGCCGTTGGATTAGATTCTAATCCAACGCCTCTGTTTAAAACGTACCGATTCGGTAGCGATGAGTCGCTGACGCGCGGACCCCACCCTATCAGCACGCCGTGTGTCTGTGGACCGTGGCTGGGCTGGACTGGGCCGTTTTAATTCAAATCAGCCCAATTCGTTTTCCCGCCGGCCCTGTAATTCAAATTCCATTTAATCAAATCCAAATAATTTCAATACTGCCCAAACATGGAAAATCCATAGATTCAAATTGGCTTAACCAAATTCAATGAATTTTATATTTTTGGAAAGCTAATGAAAAGATCTACAGAATGCCACTGGTCCCATTTCCAGATTAGTTGTATAATTAATCTGATAAAAAGAAGAAGGCAGGGACTTTCCCTATTCAAATAATTATTAAAATTCACCCAAAATAGATATTAAGTTAATTCCAACTCTAATAGCTCACATTTGACTTACACTAATTGTTTATACAAGAAAATGGTGTGGTCACTTTGCATGATCATGCCCTAGTTTAATTAATGGACAATATGGCTAGTTTATGTAGTTGATATTGTCCAAAACTATTAAGTAAATCATATGAAGTATTATACTTCATTTAAATCTTGTCCCAAATGAATTCATGTGATGTTTGGACCCCTGGTCAAACTCACCTATATGAATGGCTTGGAGATTTAAATCATGTGTAGCATTATTAAATGGTATGAGGTGGTCTACCTCATTTAAATCATTTTCTCAAATGATAATGATGAATGTTTGACTTAGGTCAATATAAGTTCATATATGATTGTTTGAGAAATTAAATCTTAAGAAGATTTCAATGAGAGGAAATTATTTCTCAAGAACCCTATGGAAACTATCATTTACATATTAAATAAAAAGAAGTAAATTCTCCTCAAGCAACACAACCCATGCACCCTAATTAGATTAATTGTGTGCATAGTATAGTTTGTGTGATTATATGAGATGTATGGAATAGCCATTGAATTAGTGAGTAATTATACTCGTATTCAAATTTAGACGCTAGCACCGGAGAGTACACGGAAGAAGAAGGTTGCTACCAGGAGGAGGAGGAGAATTTTGAGAACTACCAAGGCAAGCTAATATTCTTGCAAAGTGCAAAGCCCTTGGGGGCAAGGCACCATGAATCTTATCTTTTCTTACATAAGCCTATCCCCAAGTTTATAGATTACAAGTTTTTACTTGTTTTCTCAAGAAGTTGCTTTTATAGTTAACTTTGGTCAAAGTAAGGAAGTTTACTAGAGTAGTAAAGTTAGTCTTACTCAAGCAAAGCAAGATAGCACCCCTCATGATTTAGAGCTAGTGCTAATGAATAAAACTTGACTACTCTAGATGGGAACCATGTGACTTGAAATGAATTTGAAACCTTGGAATGATGAAGCATTCCATTGAATGATTTTTGAAGGTGAATATGACAAAGAGAAGATGGTGATTTTTGACAAACATGATATTGGTTTGAATGCGATACCTTTCCAATACTGAGTACCCCCACAATACCTGATTATGGGTAGGGCTTAACTGGAAGTTTATGCATCTTAGTATGGGTTCCCTCTGAACACACATCATAGGGGTTATGCTTGAGGCTGCCTCCGTTGTTGAGAAAAGATGTGAATTGAGGTGAATTGTACGGCCAAGCCATGTGCAGTTCCCAGGTTGACAGTTGGTCTTCACTGGGAGGCCAAGCTCATGGGGACAGGTGCTCATACTAGGATTTGTAAGTGAAAGGTTATGGTTGATGATCCGCGTACTGTGTTACGATGATTCGGGGTAATCCCGACGGATGAAATCAAATGTTGTGGCACAAGTGTGCAACCTCTGCAGAGTGTCAATCTATTCGAATAGCCGCATCCACGGTTATGGACGGTTGGAAAGGCCATACAGTTTCCGATGTCAAATATTTGAAATGTTGGTGAAATGAATTGTGAAGTGGTGAATTGAATTGAAATCACCACTTGAATGGTGGGAATGACACTAATGTTCCCACTTGAGTTAGTTAGCACTTGAATAAGCTTTTCTCAAATACTTGTGAACTAAAATTGGCTTTATGCAAATAAACTAGAGCTTAGCAAACCTTACTAGAATGACTAGCACTTACATTAGTATTAGTTTGCGAGTACTTGAAGTACTCACGGCTTTGTCCCTGGCTATTCAAATGGCCAGAGTATGAAGATGAACAAGGAGATGACCAGCAGGACGCCTACGACAACTAGGAGTCTTCTGACGTCAAGCATTGGCCTGTGGACTAGAGAGTCCTTGTATCTTACGCTTCCGCTATGAACTTGTGTTTGTTCGTTGATCAATAGATCAACTATTCGTGTAATATGGATGATGTGATTCCAATTGTAAGACATTATGGTTTGTAATGAATGATGACTGTGATACTTAACTATTATGCCTCGCAACAACAATATTCCTTGGATTGCGATGTATGACATAATAGGCATTCGGACTTAAAAATCCGGGTGTTGACATAGGCTATCATCACAACATTACTATTAGGTTGATTGACTTCGTTTTCTTCTTTAAGAAAAATAATTTCCTCTCATTATAAATACTAATTAGGGTGTTTCTTTTACTTCCTTTGAGAAATAATTTCCTCTCATTATCTGGTTAAGATTTAATTTCCTCCATGAGTAATATATGACCTAGGTTGACCAAGGTCAACATCTTCATATTCATCATTTAGGAAAATGATTTAAATGAGGTGAAGCACCTCATGCAATTTAATACCAACATAGTAATGATTTAATATCATCAAACAATTCCACATGAGATTTAATAGACCATGGTCTCTATCTCATTGTGAGTTATTTGAGACAAGTTTTAAATGAGAGAAAAGCTCCCATACTATTTGATAAATAATTTGGCACCATTTAAATGGACTAGAAATAGCCATAGAGCCATTTTTAAACTAGGCCATGATCATACAAACAACTATGTGATGTTTTTGCATATTCTTATAGACAATATGAAATATGATTTTTGAGAGTTGGAATCAACTCAAAAGCATTATTGGTTGATTTTTAACAATTGTTTGAAATTACAAAAGTCCCTGCCTGGTTTATTTTGTCACTTTAATTCTACACAAAATCTAGGGTTGAGACCAGTGTAGTTGTGTAGATAATTTGCTCAGCTTTCCAAAAATATAAAATTTGGCCAAGTAGATTTGTCCCTATTTAAATTTGAAGATGGCATCAGTTTGCATTTTGAAATTAATTAGCAAATTCATATTTGAATTAAAGGGCCGGCGGGAAACCTAAACGGGCTACGCAGAGGAAAAAAGGAAACAGGCCGGCCCAGCAGTGCGTCTAGCGTAGTGTGCCGCCTGACAGGTGGGGACCACACGTCAGTGGGTCTTAACAGGCGAAGCGGTATGTTTCAACGTGGCCCGCACGATTAGAATTAGATCTAACGGCTCACAGCCTTCGTCGACGGCGACGAGAGGCGCGGCCACTGGCAGCGACGGTGGGAGGTGGGAGGCTCACCAGCGGCGCGGCGATGGTCGGCGACGAGCTGCGGCGAGGTTGTCGACGATGAAGAAGCAGATGGAAGCAGCGGCGTCACCTGGGGTGCACCGCAACGGCACCTCACATTTGCTGGACTCCGGCGGGTACCAAGCTTCAAATTCCGGCGAGTGAGTGGCGAATGTGGAGGAGGGAGGGGCTAGGAAGGATTAGTGGTGAGAGGGGAGAGTGGTGATGTGCCGAAATTGAAGAGAGGAGGGCGGCTTATATAGCCCCCTCGACCACGGGAGGTCACAGTGACGATGGCGAGGTCGCTCTACGGTCGATCAACGGTGTGGGCGAGGCTATGGCAGTGTTCAGGAAGACTCTGGGAGCGTCACGGTGCTCTCGGAACAGCAAGAGGTGGTCAAGCACAGTGGGGCGAGTCACGCGTCCGTGGCTACTGTGGCTGTCGTCGTCGTCTTCTGCGACGGTGATAGGGCGCGGGCGAGCTAGTGGCGATGTCTGGCGGCTTCCTGGTGCTGAGGCGGAGCTACGCATGGGCGCTGATAGCGAGGGACGGTCCGAGCTGACGGGTCTCTGCGGCGCTCTGGCGCGCTCTAGCGTCGCAACCATGCGCGTCATGGCATCGCTGGAGGGTGATGGGCGAGTCCGTGCTGGCTCGTGCAGGCGTCGTCTTGGTCAAGGGAGGGCACGAGCAGATGCAGGAGAGTGAGGGGTTCCTCCTAGACACGGTGTGGCGAGCTGGTGACATGTGGAGAGAGGGGTGGCCGGAGTGGGCATGGTGAGCATGGGCATGGTCATGCCACCGTCATGGAGGGCAAGTGGGAGGGTTGTTGTGGCTTGCACTGGTGCCCAGGGAGGTGGTGGAGTTCCAGAGCCGCAGAGGAGGGCCAGGGTTGGACTTGGTCCCCTTATTCTCCAAGTATGGGCTCAATCTCACTCCCTGCCTAAAAGGTGTTTGATAAAATGGTCGAAAGAAAATTATTTTTGAATTTTGGAAAGATTTTTGGTGGGTTGTAATCATATATTATTTGAAGTAGAATGGTGGTGGTGGTGGTCAAATTGGTGTTGATCTGCAAAATCACAAGATGCATATGATCTTCATTTTGCTTTATGGTTGCAACTTTGGTTGATCACCATTTGAATTTGAGCAAGAATTTGCAAGGGTTGTTTTGGGCAAAGTTGTTCACCTTGATGTTGTCTTGGATGAGGTGCAAAGAGTTGGCCAAGTTTAGTTTGAGAATCTTCCAAACCAGGGGCTCAAAGAGGGCATCAGGCTAAGATTGTCAATTTTGACCATTAGTGTATGTGAGTTGGAAATTCAATTTGTTTTCATTTTGATTTGAGTTTATTTGATTCCAAAAGTGTTTATAAGTGTTTAGTAACCATTTTCAACCAATGGTGCAAGCCAAAATGGTCTAGGTTAAGAATTTGCAAAAATGGCGTAAACCCTATGTGAGTGTTGGTTTGATTTTTTCATTTTATTTTCTCCTTTCTTTTTCCTTCCATTTGGGTGATCATGAGATCATTGATTAGGGTTTTAGTACAATGGTAATCACACAAGCACTCATCATGGCAAAATGCACACTAACATAATAATTAAAGTTGAGTTTTATGCATAGTACTTGTATTATGAAAAAGTTTTTGTTGGTCCTCAAATTTGCATTTTGGAAACTTTCCCTTTCTTCTTTTATTGAAAACTAGCAAAAATGCCCGCGCGTTGCTGCGGAAGAGCAAAATATGATCACTTCAAAGAGAAAGCAGAAAATTTGAGCAACATGCCTGAATAAACTAAATTGTTACAATTCTTCACAAATAAGAAAGTTTATAAGTTGATATGAGTCATCTTTGAAGAGTTTTTTTGTTCGATTGCAACAAGTAAAGCTAGCAAGTATAGCAACCAAAATTGATTCTAGCATCAATGAAAAATCACCCTATCAATCATAAACAAATGAGTCGAGCTCCACAGGTAACATCACTGCATTCCCAGTTTCTTCAGATTTCTCCACACTTATTAATTGATTTCTCATTTGATGCGTGGTGACTGTCAACTGTTATGCGCGAGAGATTAGGGAAGCGAAGAATCATCAATGAGATCGTCAGGAGGGCCACAGACTGTGATCACACTGATGTGGCTGGGAGGCAGCAACGGAAGACTCCTGCAGCTTGTGCCATGGACTACCGGGCAGTGGTGATGGGAGGGATCTCCACGGGATGGAGATGCAACATAAAGGTAGGTCGTCTTGTCTAGGATGTGCACGTGCAGTAGGATGTCGGACAACACCCTAGAGAAAAGATGGCTTCGTTGGAGGTGGCGACGAGTTCAATACGAAGCATTGTCAGTTTGCTGTTGTCGTCTCCGGCTCTGTCGTGTTTGGAGGTGGCAACGAGAGCTTATGTTCATCATAGCACATATCACCGTTGTGTCGACTCTACTATGGCAATGATGACCAGAAATCCACTTGCTGCACGTCCAAGTTATCCTGAAGTTGGATGCCATCGCTGCCGGTGGTGTTGGCGATGAGAGGTCCGGTAGCGCAATCAGCTATTACATCCACGTCGCCGGCGAGGAGTAGCTCGCGAACCTTGTCCATTGAGACGTACATGATCAGGAGTTCATGACCGCCACCTTGGCTCACAATTTTGTCTAGCCATCTTTGTTGATCAACTCCTGTATACACAATAGAAGGAAGTACGTGCAGGTGATGATCTATAATAGAAACCGACGATGATTCTATTCACATGACAATTGTAACTCCGGTCTGAGTTCTACTCGCATACGAACATATGGAGGAAGAACCAAGCAAACGATCAGTTTTTCTTGGGCAGCTGCGATCTGATTGCTGGGCCGTGACTGGATGGGATTCAATAAGGGGTATGGAAGGATTCGTGAGACGCGATGTTTTTGTCCTACATCATGAAGTAGACTTCGTGTACCATGTGGGTGGACTGGACGGATGTGATTTCACGAGTGGACGGACCAGATTTAATGACGTACCAAACCAAACCAAACCACGGAAACACTTTTGCTTTTATTATTAGGTATAGATTTGGGATGTTACAGGCGTCCACCGACCTTTCCCTTTTGCCTATAAATTCACATCCTCGGGAAAACCCCAGATACCCGAGCCTCCATCGATGAGAAGTTCCATCGCTGCCGCATCGTCAACCCTAGTTCGGGAGGGTTCTGAAGCTCTTCCTGGCACCCTGCCGGAGAGGGAGATCATCACCGGAGGCCTCTTCATGACCATGCCCGCCTTCGAAGTAATGTGTGAGTAGTTCATCTCTAGACTATGGGTCCATAGTAGTAGCTAGATGGTTGTCTTCTAATTATTATGCTTCATGTTTAGATCTTGTGAACTGCATATCATGATCAAGATCATCTTTATGTAATGCTACATGTTGTGTTTATTGGGATCTGATGAATATTGAATACTATGGTTGAGTTGATTATGATATGTTATATATGTTATTTGTGATCTTGCATGCTCTCTGTTGCTAGTAGATACTCTGGCTAAGTATGTGCTTGTGACTCCAAGAGGGAGTGTTTATACTCAATCTGGGAGAGTGACAATAACTTCTAAGGTTGTAGATGTGATGTTGCTACTAGGGAGAAAACAACAATGCTTTATCCAAGGATAATTCTATTGTTTAGTTTACACACTTTACTTAATGAAATTATCTGTTACTTGCAACTTAATACCCAAAGTTGTTCGGATGATATCCTGAGGGTGGATTATTAGTCATAGATGCGGTTGGATTACAGTCTATGAATCTTGTTGTAATGCCCAAATGAATCTCATAGTAATCATCTTGTCATGTATGGTCTCTATTCTTTCAATTTCCCAGTTGTAATATGTTTACCCAGCATGTTATTTATCTTTATGGAGAGACACCTGTAGTGAATTGTAGACCACGGTCCTTTCTTTTACATTGATAAATCATCTACTGCAAACACCTGTTCTGTTTTCTTACTGCAAGCACAGTTCTCTTTATTTTATTGCAAACAAACATCTCTTTTCACACTATACGTCTAATCCTTTGTTTTCAGCAAAACTGGTAAGATTGACAACCTCACTGTAAGTTGGGCCAAACTAGTTTTATTGTGTCGTGTGCAGATTTCGTGTTGTTTCTCACACCGATAGTGTGCCCTGCCAAAGTCAGCTAGCAACAACCTTCAAAAGTGATTTCTTTCTCCTACTGGTCGATTAAATCTTGGTTTCTTACCGAGGGAAAACTTGTTGTTGTGCTCATCATACCTTCCTCTTAGGGTTTCCCAACTACACTACATCACACAACACTCTACACTTGGAGTCCCAACGTCATCAAATATCCAGAAACAACTTTCTGGACATCCGATACCAGTGACAGAATGTCTCCGCATCGTAAATCGGATTGGTATGATGGAAATAATCTCGCATAAGGCCAACGTGTCTACCGACTCGATCTCGGTTTTTGTTGGCCTTGCGATTCACTAACGACCTGCCCCTGCGCTTCAATAACAGAAAATGGTTGTGGGCCATGTTTGCAGCGGCGATCAAGAGCTCAGTCTCACCGTCGGACTCCTTGACCTACGATTATTCTATGATATTCTTGTAGAAAAACTCGATTGACTTGCTACTTATCTACACAAGACAATGATATTTGAACGTTGTGCTCACGCAAGGGCAATGAAAGAGAAGAAACTTTGGACGCGGTTCATAACTTGAACTCACTCTGGCGACTGGACAAGCAGGTTGTGGGCGCACTGCCGAGCGAGCCGGCCAAGCTTTGCGTCTGCACAAGACTTGCTGCTCTGTCCACTGGGGTGGAGGATAGTGCGCAGGCAACTCCGGCTACGCGCAAGGTCCGTTGTCAACACCCGGATTTTTAAGTCCAGATGCCTATTATGCCATTCATCGCAATCCCAGGAATATTGTTTTTGCGAGACATAATAGATTGATATCACAACACATCATTCATTACATACCATAATCGTCTTACAAATAAAGGATCACATGATCCAGTCTCATTACAATAATAGAAGTTCTATTTATTCATTACATAACACATAGCGGAAGCGAAAGTAGCGTAGTAGTAGTCCATCTATTCCACAGGCAACTGTTGACGTCAGGAGTGATCCTAGTTGTCGTAGACGTCCTGCTGTCCTTCTTCCGGGTTCTGGTACTCGTCTTCATAGTCTGGCCATTTGAATAGCCAGGGACACAGCCATGAGTACTTTAAAGTACTCGCAAACTAATACTAAGGTAAACACTATCAACTATAAGGGGGTTCTAAGCTCTAGTTTCATTTGCATAAAGCCAGTTTTATTTTGTAAACACCTTAATAATCAAAAACCTTCATTTGCTCAACTAACTCAAGTGGGAACCTTAGTGTCATTCCCACAACTCAGTTGTGATTCAAAGTCAAAGTCATCTTTCAATTCAAGTCACAAGTCACCATTCATATTTTTAGAAAAGTTCTGATGACGGAACAAGATGGCCTTTCCAATCGGTCCATAACCGCGGACGCGGCTATTCGAATAGGTTTAACTCTGCGAGAGGTTGTACACTTCTGCCACCACCATTGCCATAGTGCGTCAGGTAATCGGCCCTGATTTATCGTACGCAGACGCGAACTACCAATCCTAACCTTTCATTTACATACTCTAGTATAGGCACCTCTCCCCATGAGCTTGGCCTCCCGGTGAAGACACGCGGTCAGCACTGGAATCGCACAGGGCTTGGGCCGGACATTCACCTCATTTCACGTCATTTCACATCACTTCACCAGTACGGAGGCAGCCTCGGCATAACCCCTATGACGCTTGTTTAGAGGGAACCCATACTAAAATACATAAGTTTCCAGCTAAGCCTTACCCAGATTCAGGTATTGTGGGGGTACTTGTAAAATTGGAACGGTATCGCATCCGAACCCAACCATCAGTTTTGTAAAATTCACCAAGTCATTCACCAGTCATATTCACCTTCAAAATCTTTCAATAGAATGACTCATCATTCCAAGGTTTTCAAAGTCATTTCAATTCACAAGTTCCCAACTAGAGTAGTCACTTTTAATCTTGAGCACTAGCAACTAGTTATGAGGGGTGCTAAGTATCTTGGAGCTTGCTAGGCTAAGTGTGATGCTCTTGTACTACTCTATAATTCAACCAAGTGGATCATAATCCAAGGAGTAACTTTGATAAATAAAATCAAGTAAAGCTTGTAAAGTAAAAACTTGGGATAGGTTCATAAAGTAAAATGTAATGGTGCCTTGCTCTTGTAGAGCTTTGCACTTTGCAAAAATATAAACTTGCAACCCAAAATGGTTTGCATTAGTCTAGCTTGCATTGGTAATAGCTTGCAATAATATAGCTTGCCTTGATTGGTGATGTGATCAAAGTTTTCTTGCTCTTCCTCTTGGTAGAAGACCTCTTCCTCTTGATAGTCTCTGGTACTAGCATCTATAAACGAATACGAGGATACAATCACCAAACAACACTTAAGTAGTCTTAATTAGCCTTAATGGCTCACACAATTGATCTAGCATCATTACTTAACATTTATCCAGTAATTATTCTAGGGTTTCCTTATTTAATATTAGGAGAAATAATTTCCTCTCATTGAAAATTTAAATTAAGGTTTCTCTTTGGTTTGGAGAAACAATTTCCTCTCATTGAATTCTTCTTAAGATTTAATTTCTCTTATGAATAATATATGACCTAGGTTGACCAAAGTCAACCTCTTCATACTTATCCTTTGAGAAAAATGATTTAAATGAGGTTCCATACCTCATGCAATTTAATACTAACATGATAGTGATTTAATATCACCAAATAACTCAATATGAGATTATATAGACCATGGTCACTACCTCATGTTGAATTACTTGAGAACAAGATTTAAGTGAGAGGAATACCTCTCATATGATTTAACACATAGTTGTAACTAATTTAGGAAAAACTATTATTGAGGTGATTCAATATTATCAAATAACCAGGGATGATCCCATGTTGACCAAGGTCAACACTTCACACTTAGTATTTGAGAAAAGTGGTTTAAATGATATTCATCATCTCATGTGATTTAAATAACTAATGCAATTTAAATACTATGTTGATTTAAATTCTACAAGTGAGCAAGTATGAGCCTAAGCATTTAAAGGTCAACACATTACTTCATATCACTTGTGAGAATGATTTAAATGAGGTGCTACACCTCATAGATTTAAATTCAAAAATTTGGATATGGTTTAAATGGGCTAGTATTGACTACATAGCCAATATTTTGATTCTAGCCCATGATCATGTACAGAACCCATATCATATTTTTACATAATAAATTAGAGTTTGTTAAATGTGAATTATTGCAATTGGATTCACTTCAAAATTCAAAGTGGTTGATTTTTAAGATTTATTTGAATACAGAAAAGTATCTGTTTTGTTATTTTTGCTATTCAAAAACTACACAAGGTATGAGTTTGAATCCAGTGGGGTTAGTTAGAGCAATTCATAAACTTTCCAGAACATTTGGATTTGCTAAATTTGAGTTTGTAGAATTTGAACTATTCAATTTATAGTACAGGTCCAGAATTGGAATTCAACAGAAAAAGAACTAATTTGAAAAATGGCTAAGTGGGCTAGGCGGGAAGTAACTGGGCCGATTTGGTTTTGAAAAGAGAAAACCCAGCCCAGCAGCGTTTCGCAGCCGCGGGCCAGCTGACATGTGAGGGGCCACCCGTCAGTGGCTTAACTCACCGAAGCGGTAAGGGCTCACCTCGTCCGTTAGATTAGATGCGGATCGGGTGGTCGACAGTCGTCGTCGTCGACGGGGGAGGAGGCTTGCTGCGCCGGCGAGGTAGGGGGTCGGCGGCGTGACGGAGGTTCCCGCGGGGCTGGCGCGGAGGCTAGGCGACGTTGTCGATGACGAGACGTCGACTGGTACCGGCGGCAAGGCTCGGGGCGGCGCGAATCGGCGACGGCGATCTGCGGGCTCCGGCGGCCGTCGGCTTCAAATTGGAGCGGCTCCGGTGAAATTGGGGCGAGAGAAGTGTTCGAGGAGGTCAAGGAGGAGGAGGGGAGCAAGTTTGGTGTGGAGCTTGAAGCACGGGAGGGGCTCTATTTATATGAACGCGAGGTGACCGAGGGGTGCGGAAGAAGTCGATCATGGCGACGGCGTTCGAGGGCGCGAAGGGGCAAGCTACGATGCGCGTCGGGTAGGCGACGGCTAGGCGGAGCTAGCGCGCGTGATGGCATGCTAAATGATGGTCTGTGGAGGGCTGGCGACGGAGGTGTCCTTGCGGTACCGCGGCGGAAGGTTTTGATCATGGCGTGGGCGTCAGTGCTTCCGCGAGCCAGTGGGCGTGTCCAGGAGGGTACGGGTGTGGTGGTGATCGCGCATGCACGAGAAGAAAAGGGAGAGGAGGACGAGAGGCTCCAGGCGAGGCAGAGCCCTGGCGGGTACCGTGGCATGCCAGTGCACGCTCTCGGCGTGCACCGGACGCGGTGATCACGTCCGGCCCGAGCCGTGGAGGCTTCCTCTTGTCCCGTAACCTTGTCTAGCTTACTCGATAAAGTGAGAGAGGCTAGTTTGACAAAGTTGGAGGAAGAGGTGAGGTACAGGTGGTAGGGTTTGGCATGGGTGTGTCCAACATGGCCGGCATGGTGGGGTTCTTGATCATGGCTTCACTTTAATCGACCAAACCAGTACAGGTCTTGATGCAGGGAGGTACAGAGCATCAATGATCAAAGAGTAAAGGGGTTTAGGCTTTGGACCAGAGGATAATAGGGTGTAGTGCATTTTTCATAATTGTGCATGCAAGGTGTATGATGAAATGGCCGCAAGAACATTTTTGAGGAATTTTGGAGATCTTTTTGGTGCACTTCATTCATATAAATAAAGAAGTAGAAAGGTGGTGGTGGTGGTCAATTTGGTGAAGGTTTGCAACATTTCAAAAAGTGGATCATCTTCTCTTTAATTCAAAGTCCTTTCTTGTCCATCTTATTCTGGTCAACCTGGTCAACTTCAGCAGGGATGGTCAACATGAAAGTTGTTGAACTTGACATGGTCTTGGATGACATGGTCATAGTTGACCAAGTTTAGTTTAGGAAGATTCAAATGCAGGGGGGTAAAGTAGTGAAGATTTTATAAATGGGTCATATGACCATTATCATATGTATGTCAAATTTGAAATTTCCCTTGATTTGAATCTGGTTTCTTTTATGCATTTGTGTTTGTTTTTGTTATATAAGAGTTTTAGAAACCATAAGTCAAGCAATGGTGGCCTTGGTTGAAGATTTGCAAATTTGGCTAAGTGTATGTGAGTGAATTTTGGGGAATTTCTCCCTATTTGATTTCTCTCCATTGGAGTTGACTTTTGTTGACTCTAATGTGGTTCCTATTAGTTTAGAAACATTTTAAGACCCTTGAAACCAATTCAAATGGTCTTGTTCAAAGATTTGCAAAAATGGCCATAACACATAAGAGGTGATGTGTCACTTTTCATTATTTTTGTAAAGTGTTGATCTTGCTTTACTTGGGCATGGGTTAGGGTCAATTTAGTGTTATATTAGGTTGAGAGATGGTTTCACAACATTTGGTCAAGGTTTAAAGTCATAGGTCAAAAATTGGGTATTATGGCTATGTGTCACATATGCCTCTATGCATATGTTGCATTTGTGTTTTACTTTGACTTGGCTTGACTCAATTGGTGTTGTTGAGTGTTGAAATGGTATATAGGAGTGATCCCACCATTCACAACATGTATTAGGGTCAAGATTCTTAAATTCACAAATTTGCACTTTTCTCTCATATGCCTCTATGGCATTTTTAGTTTCTTTTTATTTTCTTTGGAAACCACTTGGATTTGGTTTGATAAGCCTTAGGTAAGGTGTATGAAGGTTTTCCAAACCTCTAAGCAAAGTAGAAAGGTCTAGGGTAAAGATTTATAAAGATAGCCATAGGCACATATACCTTTTTCTTATTTAATTTCCTTTTATTTTATTTTAACTAAGATGGTGAAAAGAGGGTGAGGTTTAGGGTTTAAGATTATTTCAAATACTAATAACAAGCAATCATGGCAATAGCACAAGAATTAAGCAAGATCACTATGTATCAAACTTAATTTAATAAAAGTTTTTGTTGGTTCCAAAATTTGGAACTAGTGAAATTCATTTGTTTTGTTTTGAATTTTTTTGGGATGTTACATCCGTGTCCTTCCTCGAAATGGGGGTGAAGTCGACGACGTCGGGGGAGGCAGCTGGCGGCCAGAAAATTTTGTCGATGGCGTAGTCTGCCCAGCAACCGCCACCTATCACGAGGAACCGACAACTACCACGGCCGCTGGGAAGTGCTGACGCCAACGGAAACCAAAAGCGCAGACAACGGCGCTGCCTAGGGATGGCGGCGGAGAAGGCGGGCAAGGGTTTGAGGCAGAGGAGAACTTACAATGGCTTGGTCCCACTGGCAGGAGGGACCGGGTATGCCAAAGGGAGGACAAGGGAGGACGCGCTCGTTGTCCGACCCGACACATCGGCGGCCCAAATTTGGAGCACAGATGGGTCGGTCCATCGAGTCGGTCCATGTGCGTCGGCCCACTGGAGCGTACGCGGGTTATCCGGCTGTGCGCGCAGATCGAAACGAACATCCAGAACCATTTGGGCTTGTTGTCCAACCCATCAGCGGTCTAAATTTGGGGCATGGATAAGTTGGTCCTCCTGAGTCGATCCATTTGCGTCGCTCCGTTGGAGTGTGCGCGGGTTGTCCGGATGTTCGCGCGGACCGAAATGAACATCCGAGAACCATTCGGTCGCCCCCCTCCCTTACTCCACCGATACTGACTAATCAGTTAGAGCAAGTACAATAAGTCCTAGTCAGCTGGCTATAAGCATTAAAATAGTATATTATTGCTTAGTTTGGAGGAGAGAGAGGATGAGAGAGAAGAGTGGGCTCTTATGTAAGAGTCAGCTCTAGCACGTGCTACTAGGCACTTTGTGAGAGTGTAAAGTGGACCATACATTAATAAAGTACTACATTTTTATAGCTCACTATTGTATGTGTTGGCTCTAAATTGGCTATAGATGACATAGCACTTGCCTTATAGCCAACAACCAGCTACACTATTGGAATTTGGAATTGCTCTTACTATCCTCTAGCCAGCTAGGTGCACATCAGTCTTTGGTGCTGAGAAGCACACAGGAGTAGAGAAAATACCACCGCTGAGTAGCAGAGAGTAGGACAGATGGATGCCATGTCAGCAAGGTAAGAATCAGCTACCTTATCTCAAGCAGTTGACATGTACGGCGCTGATTGGAGAGTGGAATCCCTCTCATCTGGCAGCGCCCACTGGCCACGCGCCACGCCGGCGGCTTTGCGCCCTTTCCTTTTCATCCCGTGAGCAAAACGTAACGACAGATAGATAGATATCATGCAGGTTGGAGAATCAAATCAAATACTACTATATCCCAGAGATAGTGAGGAGAGCAACAATCGCCGCCATTAAAAAAACGTTCCCTAGTTTAATTGTTTACTTCCACCAGGCTCTGTTTTCCTGTCTGCTCCTCAGATTTACAGTAGAAGAGAAGCTTGGTTGGGGAAGATCAGAAGCAACCGAGGAAGAGAGAAGATCATTCAAGGCAGCTATCGATCGCTAGGTAGGTCAGTAGAGAGTTGATGGAGCTGGCGCCATGTAGCTTCAGCTGCTCCTACACCCAAAGTTCCATCGGTTTCACCCCTCGCGTGCGCGCCGGCACCAGCTGGATCCGCGCCGCCGCTCATCATGGCAGCGGCGGCGGAGAACCCACCCAGCCACAAAGAACCACCGGCCGCCTCGCCACCGACGGACCACCGGTGGTCAACGTGCCAGCCGTAGCCACTGCCGAAGGCCCCAGCGGGTTCCATGGGGCCCGGGAAGCGGAGCAGGCCATGTGGGAGAAGCTAGGCGCCGTGGTGAGGCTCAGCTACGGCATTGGTAAGCAAAGAGAGCTCTTTCTTTCATATATACTAGTACAATTCTTTCAAAACATATAAGTCTCATCTAGGAATCGGGGACACGAACGAACAAGCAGGGATCTATGCGGGCATGGCGCTGGCGGGGCGTGCCATCTGCGACCTGGCCGGGATCGATGCCACCGGCGGATTCCACTCGTCGCTGACTGCACTGGTGGAGGGGCTGGGCTACGCGTCGCCGCCCATCATGGCGCTGCTCTTCATCCTCGACGACGAGGTGGTCAAATACTCCCCGCACGCGCGCGCCATCAGGGACGTGGAGGATGAGGAGCTCCGGACCTTCTTCGTTGGAATGTCCCCCTGGCAGTTCATCCTCGTCGTCACCGCAAGCTCCATCGGGGAGGAGCTCTTTTACCGCGCAGCCGTGCAAGGAGCGCTCGCTGACATATTCCTCAGAGGCACGGAGCTGATGAAAGATGCCAGAGGGATTGTGTCCCTGGTATGTCAGTGATCAATACATAGTTGCAGACACTGTCTACAATCAATCGATTCAGTAATCTAATTGAGACAACTAATTGTACACGTGCAGAGTGGCATGGTACCGCCTTTTGTCCCGTTCGCTCAAACCTTTGCGGCGGCCATCACTGCGGCGCTCACCGGATCCCTCTATTACATCGCCACCGCGCCGAAAGGTATAACTCATATGTTGCTGCTTGGGACGAAATTAATCCATGAATTGGTCTCTTGTTGTGATGATATAGTCTAAATGAAGGTACCAGTAGGTTTGGTATTCTGTGTCTGTGTGGATCTTGGTTCTTGGGATGATGTGGCTTTATTAATTTAAAGCTGGGCTTTATGCCTACTGTTTAAAAAAATATAGTCTAAATGAATGTTACATTTCAGACCCTACGTACGTGGTGACACCGGTCATGCGTTCCAACACCGGGCGACAGAACATCAAGAAACTATTTGCAGGTGTGTGTGTCTTTGTGTGTGTATTCTTGTCTCTGAAGGGATAATTAACAGAACACTGTTGCTGCGAATTTGCAGCTTGGTACGAGAGGAGGCGGATGAGGAAGATATACTCCCCTCTCCTAGAAGGAATCCTGGCCTTCTACCTTGGCTTCGAGTGGATCCAGGTTATTACATTCATTCTACTTCTCTTTTTTCTTGGTCCCACATTCTACTTCTCTAGCTAACTAATTGAGAATGATACCCTTAGTGATTGACATCATCATGAATGGGTGGATGCAGACTGGCAACATTCTGTCGCCGATGATCACCCACGGCATATACTCCGCCGTGGTCCTCGGTCATGGGCTGTGGAAAATCCAGGACCACAGGAGAAGGTTGAGACAAAGGATTCAACAAGTTAGACGAAGCTCCGACAACAAACTCTGACCGCCACCAAGCTAACTAGCTAGGGAGCAAGTTTTGATACAGATAGTCTACAATATGCTAGGTACAGTGGGTAGTACAAGCCAAATTGTACATATATATGCAGCCAATGCATGATGGCATCAATGTATGTAGTGTATCCGTTGTATACTTATACGTGCGTTAGTATATGTAAAACAATTTAACTATATGATGAATGTGTGAAGCCTATGAGGGCACTCCAACAGGGCGACACATTTTTATGTCCGTTTGCGTCGGGCACGAACACAAAAAAAGGTCACATGTCCGCATTTGTCTGCCCCTTCTCCAGCGGCAGAGACGCATTTTTGACTGCAAGGGGTCTGACATGCACTGATTAAGAAAAAAGATTCCATTTATGTGGTGTGGTGTGGCAGCACATGTGCCAACCCTACATTAAATGTGAATGAGGAGAGAGAAGGAGCCATGCAGCCCAAACACCACATGTGCCAACCCTACATTAAATGAGAATGAGGAGAGAGAAAGAGTCATGCAGTCCAAACGGACGCGCGGACTTCATGCCGCATATTTGGTCCACGTTTGCGTGAGGACGGACGATGCGGATATTTTGCGTCTAGCCGCTGGAGCGCATTTTTTGTCCACGCGGACGGAAATGGACGTAAAATATCCGTTTGTGTCGCTCTGTTGGAGATGCCATGAGCATCTTTTATGTCTTTGCAGTTGCATGAAGACAATGTTTTTTGTGTGTCCAATTAAGGCCTCATAAAGGAGATTTTATACCAGCTCCAATATGTGGTGATTAGGGGTGAAAACGGAGCGGATACGGTTGAATAGTAGTGAAATCATATCCATATTCATATTTTGCCATGGCTACCTTGTGTAGATGATTTGAAATACCTCAACAAACCTAACCTAGTACTTACCAATAACTAATCCAAGTGAGAAACAAAAATAAAATAAACACATGCATAGAGGTATATGTGGCACTTAGCCATAATAGCAAATCTTGCCCAATGCCCTCATATCTTACCCAAATGGTTTGAAACTCTTATCAAACTCAATCTAACCCTAAATAGATCCTAACACATGCCCAATTGGGTCAAGTGAACCAAAATGGAAAAATAAGAAAAATTGCAATTCAACACACACATGTGCTTATGGACATTTTTACAAATCTTTGACCTAGACCAATTTGGCTTTCACCATTAGTTGTATTATGTTACTAAACACTTATTAACACTTTTGAAATCAAAGAAACTCAAATCAAATCAAATTTGAAATCAAATTGTGATCACATGCACTAATGGTCAAATCTGCCAATTTCAGTCTGGTCACTACTTTGAGCCCCTGTATTTTGAGATTTTCAAACCAAACAAGTCCAATTCTTTGCACCTCATCCAAGTACACATCAAGGTGAACAACTTTTGTAAAGACCAGCACTGCAAATTCATCTTGGATCAAAAACTATGCTCAAGCAGCCAACCCTAGCTCCTCCCCTCTCTAGCTCAGCTAACCATGTCCCCCTGCTCCCTCACACCCTACTGAGCATGCCTACCCCAGCCCTGGTCGGAGAACGACACGGCACCGCCGGGAACGGGACGCGCCCACGACGTCCAGGACGCGCCAGGGTGCGCATCGGCACGCCCTGGACGCCACAGAGCGACGACGTGCGCCGTCGACCCTGGCCCCCTCTCGCCCTCTCCCTTCTCCAGCGAGCTCCACTGGACGACAGCCGCCCGTCAGACAAGCTCCCCTGCCCGCGCGCGTGCTGTCACCGACGACATCATCGCCGCCCTTCCGCAACGGCCGCGCTGTGCACCACTTGCTCCCGACCGATTTTGGCACCGTCCCACTCCGCCGTTGCCGCCAGAAGGTCCGCCAGGAACCGCAGCACATTGTCGTGCCCTCGCTTAGCTCCCTACGCCGCCGTAATCGCCGCGCCATGGTCGACCTCGCCAGCACCCCACGGCCACCTCTCGAATTTATAAAAGGAGAGCTCCTCCCCCTCAATTGCCCACACCACTCCACTCCCCTCTCTCTTCTGCCTCTCCTCGCACCCTCTCCGCTCCACATTACTCACCACCGCCGCCCAATTGCACCATCGCCGCCCGTGAGCCACCGCAGATCAAGCCAACGATTGAGTCCTCCTCAAGCGCTCCCACGACCACCGTTGAGCTCGCCGTCATCGACAACGACCAGCAGCATCGACGCCGTTGATCGCCGGAGCCCCTGATCGCCGTCGACCCCTGATACGTCTCCAACGTATCTATAATTTCTGATGTTCCATGCTTGTTTTATGACAATACCGACATGTTTTGTTCACACTTTATGTCATTATTATGCGTTTTCCGGAACTAACCTATTGACGAGATGCCGAAGGACGATTCTTTGTTTTCTGCTGTTTTTGGTTTCGTAAATCCTAGTAAGGAAATATTCTCGGAATCGGACGAAATCAACGCCGAAGATCTTAGAATCCCGGAAGCATCCGGAACACCGAGAGTCGCCGAGGGGGCCACAGGCCCACCAGACCATAGGCCGGCGCGGCCAAGGGGGGGCCCGCGCCCCCCTATGGTGTCGTCGCCTCGTTGACCCTCCGACTCCGACTCTCCGCCTATATATTCGTCCCTGACCTAAAAACATCGACCAGTTCGACGAAAACAGAGAAAACCATCCAGAGCCGCCGCCATCGCGAAAGTCCAATTCGGGGGACAGAACTTTCTGTTCCGGCACCCTGCCGGGACGGGGAATTGCCCCCGGAGCCATCTCCACCGCCGTCTCCACCGCCATCTTCACCGCCATCGCTGTCTCCATGATGAGGAGGGAGTAATTCACCCCCGGGGCTGAGGGCTCCGTTGTAGCTATGTGGTTCATCTCTCTCTTTATGTGATCTAGTTGAATATCATCTATGTGCTACTCTAGTGATGTTATTAAAGTAGTCTATTCCTCCTCCATGATGTAATGTTGGCAGTGTGTGCATCATGAAGTACTTGGTCTATGCTATGATTGTGATCTCTTGTAGATTATGAAGTTAACTATTACTATGATGGTATTGATGCGATCTATTCCTCCTTTCATAGTGTGATGGTAGAAGTGTGCATGCTATGTTAGTACTTGGTTTGGTTGTGTTGATCTATCTTGCACTCTAAGGTTATTTAAATATGAACATTGAATATTGTGGAGCTTGTTAACTCCGGCATTGAGGGTTCGTGTAATCCTACACAATGGTGTTCATCATCCAACAAGAGGGTGTAGAGTAGTCCTATTATGTGATCATTGTTGAGAGTGTCCACTAGTGAAAGCAGGATCCCTGGGCCTTGCTTCCAAGCATTGAATCTCCGTTTGTTTACTGTTTTGTTGAATGTTTACTCGCTGCCATATTTTATTCAGATTGCTATTATCACTCATACTCATCCATATTACTTGTATCTTACTATCTCTTCGCCGAACTAGTGCACCTATACATCTGACAAGTGTATTTGGTGTGTTGGGGACACAAGAGACTTCTTGCTTTGTGGTTGCAGGGTTGCTTGAGAGGGATATCTTTGACCTCTTCCTCCCTGAGATCGATAAACCTTGGGTGATCCACTTAAGGGAAACTTGCTGCTGTTCTACAAACCTCTGCTCTTGGAGGCCCAACACTGTCTACAAGAATAGAAGCTCCCGTAGACATCAAGCACTTTTCTGGCGCCGTTGCCGGGGAGGAAAGGTAAAAGGCACTCATACTCCGGTTCCAGGTAACAGTACTTTTCTGGCGCCATTGTGTTTGTGCTCGAAGCTATTTCCTTTAGATCCTGCAATTGCATCTTTTTGTTTCTTGTTTTACACTAGTTAGGCATAATGGAATATAACTATGAGCTTCTTGATTTATTTCCTAAGCTAAGACATGAATTGTGTGATGCGAAAATTAAGGAACCTATGGAACCTCATTTGCATGCTAGTAGCAATATTATTGGTATGAACGCAATCACTGCTAATGCTATGAATAAGTCTAAGCTTGGGGAAGCTAGTTTCTGTGATCTTTTTGGCTTCCCATCTTTAGGGGAGAAAATTTGTTCTGATAATGCTTTATCTCCCATATGCGATAACTCTAATAATGCTTGTGATACTTTAAATCCACCAACTACAAGTACTTCTTTCAAGATACCCATGAAAATTATTGAACGTGTTATTGATAACCGCTATAAAGGGGATAGAACTGTCCATCCTGGAGATCATTTACAGTTTTTGCATGAATTATGCGGGTTATTCAAGTGTGCAGGTATCTCTATGGAAGAAGTGAAGAAGAAGCTATTCTCTTTTTCGCTGTCTGGTAAAGCGGCGCATTGGTATAAATTGTTGGAGAATAGTCATTCTCTTGGTTGGGAGGAAATTGTACCTCTCTTTTACTCTAAATTTTATCCTCCTTATGAAGTGCATATTGATAGGAATTATATTTATAACTTTTATCCTCCTGATGAAGAGAGTATTTCTCAAGCGTGGGGGAGATTGAAGTCACTAATGCTCAAATGTCCCATTCATGAGCTCCCCCGTAATGTTATTGTTAACAATTTTTATGCGAGGCTTTCAGGACAACACAAGGACTATCTGGATGCATGTTCGAAGGGATCCTTCACAAGCAAGGAGGTTGAAGCTAAGTGGGATCTTCTTGATCGGATTGAGGAGAACGCTGAAGGATGGGAGAACAACAAAGGTAAAGAGTCAGGTATAAATTATGATTATGAATGCATTGAAGCTTTTATGGATACTGATAAATTTCGAGATATGAGTGCTACTTATGGTCTTGACTCTCAAGTTGCTGCAAATCTTTATAAAGCCTTTGCTTCTCATTTTGAATTGCCTAAGAAGAATTTTGATAAGTATCATGAACCTTTTAAAGAGGCTTGCATGAAGAATGAAATTGTTGTTAATTATTGCAATAAGCATGCTCAAACTCCTAAGAATGCTATTTACTATAAGCATGTTAATTTTTGTGGAATGCATAGGCCTTGTGGAATTAATCAAGTCAAAGATGAATATTGCATCCATCATATTAATGAAAAAACTAGAAAGTGGCTTAGGGCTCTAGATGATCTTGGTAAAAAAGTTTGTGCCCTCTATCCTTTTATTTGTGAAGTTTGCCATGAAGTGGGTCATTTTAATTTTCAATGCTCCTCCAATGATAATTTGAACCCAATGAGTGCTGCAAATTTGTATTGTGATGATGAAATTACTCCTAATCAGCATGATGAACTTACTTTATTTTTGGGGTGTGAAGAACTGTCGAGAAAAATCTCCTTGTTACATATGAGTGATCTTGATATTGAAGATGTCCTGCATGGGTGTTTTTCTTATTGCATTGATAATATCCATACAAATACTTACATACAAAATATTTTAGAAGATGACACCTTGCCAAAATATGATAGGACCGCTGTGTGTTTTCAACTAATTAATGAAAAGGAGGGATCCTCCCAAGTTTCTTCTATTGTTTCTAAAAGTAAATCAGGTTATGCGGACAAGCCACCCTTCAAGCCTCTTCCTCCTAAAGAAGGGAACGAGGAGAAGGAAGAGAAGAAGAAGAAGAAGAAGAAGAAGAAGGGAACGAAGAAGAAGAAGAAGGAGAATAAAAAGAAAGAGGTAACGGCGTATCCCCGCGTGAATGAGATAACGCTAGATAACCGTAAGTATGTTGCCCCTAATAATTATTGTGATAATGAATCTGAATACGATGATCTTCCTATGCCCTTTACATACATTAGCGATCATGATTTGAATGGGCACATTACTTTTGATATTGCAAATCTCTGGGAAACTAATTCTGAAAATGATGATGATAATAATTGCCATGGTGTCAGTGCTATCCATGCTTCCTCCCATAATGATATAGAAAGCTCTAAGCTGGGGGAAGAGGTGTTTGAAAATCCTTTTGCTACTGATCATTATGTGTTTGATACATATCCTTCTAATAACAATGATGGTATGGACACAGATAAACCGACTGTGAAAGATAACTATTCTATTTCTTATGATGACACTGTGCCTCCGATCTTTGATGATTATTATAAAGAATGCTATGATATAGGTTATAACTATCCTTATGAAACTTGTCATAGTCATGATTGGATTACCAAAAACAATTCTTTTAATATGCAACTTGTTTACCATGTTCAAATTCTTGATAATAATCTTGCTCCAATTACTATTAATGAGAATAACTCTTTTTATGCCAGAATTAATGATACTTCTATGCATATGAACCATGATAAGAATGTTTTAAGTGATGGGTATATTGTGGATTTCATCAATGATGCTACTGAAAGTTATTATGAGAGAGGGAAATATGGTTATACGCATCTTAATAATATTAAGTTTCCCCTCTTTATGTTGAGAATCTTGAAGTTACTCGTGTTTTATCCTCTTATGCTTGTCACTTTGTTCTTCATGAATTAATTTGTGTACAAGATTCCTCTGTATAGGAAGCATGTTAGGCTTAAATGTGTTTTGCATTTGCCTCTTGAAGCTCTCTTTTGCTTCAAATACCATTTCTTGCGAGTGCATCATCAAAACTGCTGAGCCCATCTTAATGGCTATAAAGAAAGAACTTCTTGGGAGATAACCCATGTGTTGTTTTGCTACAGTACTTTGTTTTATATTTGTGTCTTGGAAGTTGTTTACTACTGTAGCAACCTCTCCTTATCTTAGTTTTGTGTTTTGTTGTGCCAAGTAAAGTCTTTGATAGCAAGGTTGATACTAGATTTGGATTACTGCGCAGAAACAGATTTCTTTGCTGTCACGAATCTGGGCAAAATTCTCTGTAGGTAACTCAGAAAATTATGCCAATTTACGTGAGTGATCCTCAGATATGTACGCAACTTTCATTCAATTTGAGCATTTTCATTTGAGCAAGTCTGGTGCCTCAATAAAATTCGTCTTTACAGACTGTTCTGTTTTGACAGATTCTGCCTTTTATTTCGCATTGCCTCTTTTAATATGTGGGATGGATTTCTTTGTTCCATTAACTTCCAGTAGCTTTGGGCAATGTCCAGAAGTGTTAAGAATGATTGTGTCACCTCTGAACATGTGAATTTTTGATTATGCACTAACCCTCTAATGAGTTGTTTTGAGTTTGGTGTGAAGGAAGTTTTCAAGGGTCAAGAGAGGAGGATGATACAATGCGATCAAGAAGAGTGAAAAGCCTAAGCTTGGGGATGCCCCGGTGGTTCACCCCTGCATATTTCAAGAAGACTCAAGCATCTAAGCTTGGGGATGCCCAAGGCATCCCCTTCTTCATCGACAACATTATCAGGTTCCTCTAGTGAAACTATATTTTTATTCGGTCACATCTTATGTACTTTACTTGGAGCGTCTGTATGTTTCTTGCTTTTGTTTTTGTTTGAATAAATACTTGTGTGGGAGAGAGACACGCTCCGCTGGTTCGTATGAACACATGTGTTCTTAGCTTTTAATGTTCATGGCGAAGGTTGAAACTGCTTCGTTAATTGTTATATGGTTGGAAACGGAAAAGGCTACATGTAGTAATTGGTATGATGTCTTGAATAACTTGATACTTGGCAATTGTTGTGCTCTTGTTTAAGCTCTTGCATCATATACTTTGCACCTATTAGTGAAGAAATACATAGAGCTTGTTAAAATTTGGATTGCATGAGTGGTTTCTCTAGAGTCTAGATATTTTCTAGTGAGGTGTTTGAACAACAAGGAAGACGATGTATAGTCTTATAATGCTTGTGATATGTCTTTTATGTAAGTTTTGATGTACTAGTTTATGCTTGTGTTTGCTTCAAACAACCTTGCTAGCCTAAGCCTTGTATCGAGAGGGAATACTTCTCATGCATCAGAAACCCTTGAGCCAACCACTATGCCATTTGTGTCCACCATACCTACCTACTACATGGTATTTCTCCGCCATTCCAAAGTAAATTGCTTGAGTGCTACCTTTAAATTTCTATCCTCTACCTTTGCAATATATAGCTCATGGGACAAATAGCTTAAAAACTATTGTGGTATTAAATATGTACTTATGCACTTTATCTCTTATTAAGTTGCTTGTTGTGTGATAACCATGTTCCTGGGGACACCATCAACTACTCTTTGTTGAATATCATGTGAGTTGCTATGCATGTTCGTCTTGTCTGAAGTAAGGGCGATTTACCACCTTATGGTTAGAGCGTGCATATTGTTAGAGAAGAACATTGGGCCGCTAACTAAAGCCATGATCCATGGTGGAAGTTTCAGTTTTGGACATATATCCTCAATCTCATATGAGAAAATTAATTGTTGCTACATGCTTATGCATAAAAGAGGAGTCCATTATCTGTTGTCTATGTTGTCCCGGTATGGATGTCTAAGTTGAGAATAATCAATAGCGAGAAATCCAATGCGAACTTTCTCCTTAGACCTTTGTACATGCGGCATAGAGGTACCCCTTTGTGACACTTGGTTAAAACATGTGCATTGCGATAATCCCGGTAATCCAAGCTAATTAGGACAAGGTGCGGGCACTATTAGTATACTATGCATGAGGCTTGCAACTTGTAGGATATAATTTACATGATACATATGCTTTATTACTACCGTTGAAAAAATTGTTTCTTGTTTTCAAAATCAAAGCTCTAGCACAAATATAGCAATCAATGCTTCCCTCTGCGAAGGGCCTTTTCTTTTACTTTTATGTTGAGTCAGTTTACCCATTTCTCTCTATCCTAGAAGCAAACACTTGTGTTAACTGTGCATTGATTCTTACATACTTGCTTATTGCACTTGTTATATTGCTTTGCATTGACAACTATCCATAAGATATACATGTTACAAGTTGAAAGCAACCGCTGAAACTTAATCTTCCATTGTGTTGCTTCAATGTCTCTACTGTGAATTTATTGCTTTATGAGTTAACCCTTATGCAAGACTTATTGATGCTTGTCTTGAAAGTACTATTCATGAAAAGTCTTTGCTACATGATTCAATTGTTTACTCATTGCATTTACATTGTTTCGAATCGCTGCATTCATCTCATATGCTTTACAATAGTATGATTAAGATTATGTTGGTAGCATGTCACCTCAGAAATTATCTTTTATCGTTTACCTACTCGAGGACGAGTAGGAACTAAGCTTGGGGATGCTGATACGTCTCCAACGTATCTATAATTTCTGATGTTCCATGCTTGTTTTATGACAATACCGACATGTTTTGTTCACACTTTATGTCATTATTATGCATTTTCCGGAACTAACTTATTGACGAGATGCCAAAGGGCCAGTTGCTATTTTCTGCTGTTTTTGGTTTCAGAAATCCTAGTAAGGAAATATTCTCGGAATCGGACGAAATCAACGCCGAAGATCTTAGAATCCCCGGAAGCATCCAGAACACCCGAGAGTCGCCAGAGGGGGGCCACAGGCCCACCAGACCATAGGCCGGCGCGGCCAAGGGGGTGCCCGCGCCCCCCTATGGTGTCGTCGCCTCGTTGACCCTCCGACTCCGACTCTCCGCCTATATATTCATCCCTGACCTAAAAACATCGACCAGTTCGACGAAAACAGAGAAAACCATCCAGAGCCGCCGCCATCGCGAAAGTCCAATTCGGGGGACAGAACTCTCTGTTCCGGCACCCTGCCGGGATGGGGAATTGCCCCCGGAGCCATCTCCACCGCCGTCTCCACCGCCATCGCTGTCTCCATGATGAGGAGGGAGTAATTCACCCCCGGGGCTGAGGGCTCCCCTGTAGCTATGTGGTTCATCTCTCTCTTTATGTGATCTAGTTGAATATCATCTATGTGCTACTCTAGTGATGTTATTAAAGTAGTCTATTCCTCCTCCATGATGTAATGTTGGCAGTGTGTGCATCATGAAGTACTTGGTCTATGCTATGATTGTGATCTCTTGTAGATTATGAAGTTAACTATTACTATGATGGTATTGATGCGATCTATTCCTCCTTTCATAGTGTGATGGTAGAAGTGTGCATGCTATGTTAGTACTTGGTTTGGTTGTGTTGATCTATCTTGCACTCTAAGGTTATTTAAATATGAACATTGAATATTGTGGAGCTTGTTAACTCCGGCATTGAGGGTTCGTGTAATCCTACACAATGGTGTTCATCATCCAACAAGAGGGTGTAGAGTAGTCCTATTATGTGATCATTGTTGAGAGTGTCCACTAGTGAAAGCAGGATCCCTGGGCCTTGCTTCCAAGCATTGAATCTCCGTTTGTTTACTGTTTTGTTGAATGTTTACTCGCTGCCATATTTTATTCAGATTGCTATTATCACTCATACTCATCCATATTACTTGTATCTTACTATCTCTTCGCCGAACTAGTGCACCTATACATCTGACAAGTGTATTTGGTGTGTTGGGGACACAAGAGACTTCTTGCTTTGTGGTTGCAGGGTTGCTTGAGAGGGATATCTTTGACCTCTTCCTCCCTGAGATCGATAAACCTTGGGTGATCCACTTAAGGGAAACTTGCTGCTGTTCTACAAACCTCTGCTCTTGGAGGCCCAACACTGTCTACAAGAATAGAAGCTCCCGTAGACATCAACCCCCTAGCCTCGCCGCGCCCGTAAGCCCCTCTCGCCGGAGAAGACTGCTGGTAAGATAAGTGCTGACTACCCTGGTCGAGGAACTTGCTGCGGATGATCCGCTATTGTGAAGCCAATGTCTTGCCCTGACCAATAATCGTTGGTGGAGGCATCTTCTCTGCCATGAACACCTGTCGCGAGATTACTTTCTGAGCTCTATTGGACGGCCTACCCTTCTGAATCATCGAGATCGCTTCGTTGGAGTTGGGATTGACGTATGGAGGTGGTTGTGGTGCTGCCGCTATTCTGAGCTGGCGTCGATTTTCGTCCGTAATTGCGGGAGGAGGTGGCAAGTGGATCTCACTCCTGGGCCCTTGAGGGTTTCTATTTGTCGCCTGAGCATTGGCTTGCCCTGCAAACCTTAGCATTGCCTGAAAATTTCGACAGTCCTTCTGCAGGTGTCCTGACTGTCTCTTCCCATTGCTGTTGAGATAGAAGTGCATCTGACATGGCCCATTCATCATATCCTCGGGGGACACGAAAGGTCTCTGAAACCTTGGCCCACTATTTTGTCTATTATTGCGGGAGTTGTCGGGGGGAAGACCCCGGATAGGGCAATGGACGCGGAGCGGCCGGCTGGCCGCTGGCCGGCTCGCGGCAAAGGCCGGCTGAGGAGCAGCCGGCTGGCGCCGTGGCCGGCTGGTCCGGAAGCCGGCTGGCTCTAGGTCCTAGTCGGCCTGGCTACGGCGACCAATGCTGTAGCTGGGCCGGCTTCTACAAGCCATATCCGACTGGGGTTTGTACCTCAGACCGACTCGTGGCTGGCGAGTCTTGCACTGGAAGGAACCGGGTTGGTGATCCGGGTTCCTAAAGTCCACGCTGACTCCATCTTCCGTAAAGCGCGGGGCACTGTGGAGCAATAGTGCCGCGCGATGGACAGGCCGTCAGGGCTTACGACGATCCGTACTGGCTGCAGTGGCTGACGGCGACAGGGACACCTCCTCCATACCGCTGACCGTGGCAGCCGGATGGGACAGGCCACGATGCCTCAACCACTCCTGACGTCACCGCCTCGGGAAGGAGCGGAGGTCGAAGCCGGTCCAGCCGGCCAGTAAACTATAGGGTCTTATATGTAAAGTGCCGGTGCCTATATAAGCCGCACTACCCCCTCTCGTGCAGGGGATCGATCATTTATTGCTTCCACCTACCTACAGAGCTGCCCTGTGAGAGAGACCATCGTCTTCCTTAGCCTCTCAGGGCCAGCCGGACACAGCTCTAGGAGCACCACCGCATCCGTGTGATCATCATATACACTCATAGCAGGAGTAGAGGTTTTACCTCCATCGGAGGGCCTCGAACCTGGGTACGTCGCCGTGTCGCTCGTGCCCATACCCGCTTCCGGATACCGCCGTGAGATCCCTCAGGAACCACTTCGTTTAGCCACCCTATGGCATATGCCGTGACGATACCACGACATTTGGCGCCCACCGTGGGGCCTTCAGCATCCTCGGCCGGTGTCTTCATCCGGACGGGCCTCACCATCACCACCGGCGAGCGAGTCGCTTCAGGCTTGATCTGGAGATTCGGCTCCCTCAACTGCGTCAGCGACAACGCTGGCTGCTTCGCTGACCGGCCCTTCCCAGCCGGCGGCAGCGTCATCTCCTTCGGCGGCTTCGACGTTTACGTCGCCACCGTCGCACCGCCGCGCTACCCGCGGCAGGTGCTGCGCTGCGCTAGCCCTCCTCCGTGAGCCGGCAGCAGCGCTCCCGCCAGCCCCGCCGTCGTGCAAGTCATGATGGCTGGCGAGGAGCTCCCCGAGAAGAACCCGCGCACCCGCGGCCCCGGTTTGGAGCGCAACATCGACCCCCACGCCTCCGGCTCGGGCCCGAAAGCGCCACCACCACCGTCCCGGCTGGATGCAGTCCGGCAAAGCGAGCACCCGCTCACGCCTGGCGGAGATCCCACCGCCGTCGAGGCGGACTTGGAGGCGCACCGCCAGCTCCTCCTCAAGCAAACCGAAGAACTGGCTGCTGCTAAGCGCCAGATGGAGATCACCCAGCGCGAGTACAACCGCGCCACGGCCTCACCTGTGCGGCGACGAGCCAAGCCGAGCTGGCCACATCCGCCGCAGGGGCCGCGACCTTGGCGCTGAGATCGCCCGCGACGGCGCTCCTTCGCCGGCTCCGTCCGCGGAGCTACCCGTCTACAACACCCCCGACAAGAACATGCGCTGCAGAAGCCGCCGCAGAAGAGCTGAACCGCCTTGAAGGCGAAGAGTTACGCCGTCAGACCAGCGGGTGATCGAGCTGCTTAACGCAGCCAACAGTGCAGATCGCCGACCCAGGTATGTCAATGCCCCCGAGCTTCTCACGCTCGTGGAGCTGCAGCAACGACAGGGAAGGCGCCAGGGGACACGGCCGAGTCCGCCTCCCCAGGACCAAGCCGGCGCCATGACTCCCGGGCCACGCACAGCTCGGGCCGGCCAAGCCAGCAGCCGAGCGGCAGCAGCCGTAGCCGGCCCCCTCCAAGCCGGAACCAGGAGCAAGACTCCGAGCCCCGCCGTCATCACCGAGCGGCTCCAGAAGCAAGCGGCGCGCGCCAGCCGGCACACTCCCGGCTGGGCCCGCGCATCGAGCCCGCCGACGCCCGAGATCGCCTCGACCGGCTGGTCGAATCCCGCATTGCGGAAGAAGAAGCTCCAGCCGGCCCAAAGTGCTTCGGGCCCCGCATCGCCAACGAGCCCACACTCGAAGGCTTCACGCTCCCCCGCGACACCCCCAAGTATGACGGCACCGCCAAGCCGGAGGACTGGCTGCAGGACTACTCCACCGCAGTCGGCATCGCCAAAGGCAACAAGCGCTGGGCCGTGCGCTACTCCCCCCTGATGCTGGTCGGCTCCGCCCGCACATGGCTCAACAACCTGCCAGCCGGCAGCATAAACGGCTGGCTCGACTTCGAAGCGGCCTTCATCAGCAACTTCACCGGCACCTATCGCCGGCCGGGTCGCCCCGGCAGCTCGAGATGTGCAAGCAGGGCCCCGACGAGACGGATCGCGCGTACCTGATGCGTTGGTGCGAGATGCGCAACTCCTGCGAGGGCGTGCACGAGATCCAGGCCATCAGCTTCTTCATGGGAGGCTATCGGCCCAACACCATGCTGTGGCACAAGTTGCGCCGCAGTGACCCCAAGTCGATGGCCGCCTTGATGGCCATCGCCGACAAGTACGCGCTGGCAGAAGAAGCCGGCAAGACGCCGGCTGATATTTCACCGGCTCCAGCAAGGCGGGACAACAACAGGCCGGCTGAGCACAAGCCGGCCGAGGGCGGTTCGCATGGCAGCCGGCGGGACAACTACCGCGGCAAGCGTCACAGCGACCAGCCGGACCGCCGGTACGGCTCCGCCCACGTAGCCGCCGTGGCAGACAACGCGGCAGCGGCAGCCGCCGCCGTAAGCAAGACCGGCGGTGGAAGCCGAAGTACACCTTTGAGCAAATGCTCGACTCGCCGTGCAAGTACCACAGCGGCAAGAACCCCTCCAACCACACCACCCGCGACTGCCACTTCATGAAGCGGCTGACAAGCGGTGAACCTCTACCGCCTCCACCCCCGCCTCCACCAGCCGGCGGGCCGGGTGGCCAAGCCGGCGCAGAGAACGCCAACCTCGAGCACCACGAGGCTAACCAAGTGCACCATGCCGGCCGATATTTGGCCGAAGACGCCACCTACATCATCTTCACCTCCGAGCCCGAGGACAGGACGAGCCAAGAGCGCCGTTCCCTTGAGGTCAACGCGGTCATACCGCCGGTCCCCCAGTACCTAAACTGGTCAGAGCAGGCCATCACTTTCGATCGCCGTGACACACCGGCTGTCCTGCCGAAGCCGGGCAGCTACGCCCTGGTCCTCGACCCCCCCCTCGGCACAACCCGGCGCAGCGTGCGTTTTTCGCGCGGCCTCATCGCCGGCGGCACCAGCCCCAACCGCCGCGACCGCGACCCCGCCCGCAAGCTGGGCATCCAGGAGGCCGAGTTGCGCCCACCCCCACCGTCTTCCACGGCATCGTGCCCGGCCATTGCTGCCAGCCGATCGGCCGGATCACGCTGGAGGTGATGTTCGGGCAGCCGGATCACTTCCGCACCGAAAGAATCGAGTTCGAGGTGGTGGACCTCGTGAGTCCCTACCACGCGCTCCTGGGCAGGCCGGCCCTGACCAAGTTCATGGCGGTGCCCCACTATGGGTACCTGAAGATGAAGCTGCCTGGCCCCAAGGGGGTCATCACCGTAGCCGGCGACTATCGCCGCTCCATGGACTGCGCCACGCAGAGCTCCAAGATGGCCCGACGCCTGGTCATCGCCACCGAGAAGCAGCTCATCCACGACGCCGTTGCCCTCGCCAAAGCCGCGCAGACAGACATGCCGGCTGCAGGCAACCCGGCTGGGACGACTCACTTCCAGCCGGCCGACCACACCAAGAAGATCCTCCTGGACCCGGCGCAGCCGGACAAGTTCGTCACCATCGGTGCCGGCTTGAACAAGAAATAGGAAAGCGAGCTCACCAGCTTCCTCCGTGAGAATCGGGACATCTTCGCATGGACTCCAAGAGACATGCCGGGTGTGCCGAGGGAGTTGGCTGAGCACCACCTCCACGTCCGGCCTGAAGCCAAGCCGGTGAAGCAGCCTCTCAGGCGCTTCGCCGAAGAACGAAGGAAGGCCATCGGTGAAGAAATCGCCCGGCTCCTAGCTGCCGGCTTCATCATGGAAGTGCTGCACCCGGACTGGTTGGCGAACCCGGTCCTGGTGTTGAAGAAGAACGGCTCCTGGCGCATGTGTATCGACTACACCAGCCTGAACAAGGCGTGCCCAAAGGATCCCTTTCCCCTGCCGCGCATAGATCAAGTTATAGACTCGACTGCCGGCTGTGAACTGTTGTCTTTCCTAGATGCCTATTCAGGCTACCACCAGATTCCTTTGAATCCGGCTGATCAAATAAAGACCTCGTTCATTACCCCGTACGGGGCTTACTGCTACACGACTATGCCATTCGGCTTGAAAAATGCAGGCGCCACCTACCAAAGATGCATGCAGAAATGCTTGCAGGATCAAATCGGCAGAAACGTTCACGCGTACGTGGATGACGTCGTTGTCAAAACCAAGGAGATGCCTACCCTCCTTGACGACCTGAGAGAAACCTTCACCAATCTGAGAAGATTCCGGATGAAGCTCAACCCGGCCAAGTGCACATTCGGCGTGCCGTCTGGCCAGCTCCTTGGCTACCTCGTCTCGGCCGAGGGATCGAAGCCAACCCGGACAAGATCAGTGCCCTGGAGAAGATGGAACTGCCGCAGTGCCTCAAGGACGTCCAGAAGTTTGCTGGCTGCCTGGCCTCCTTGAGCCGCTTCGTCAGCCGGCTGGGGGAGAAGGCACTGCCCCTGTATCAACTAATGAAGAAGGCGGACAAGTTCGTCTGGTCACCGCAGGCGGATGAAGCCTTCCGTGACTTAAAGCGCGTGCTCTCAACCGCGCCAATCCTTGCAACGCCGGCTTCAATGGAGCCGATGCTGTTGTACATCGCAGCCACCAACCGAGTGGTTAGCGTTGTCCTGGTGGTGGAGCGCAAAGAAGCCGAAAACAGAGAGAAGCTGGTCCAGCGCCCAGTCTATTACCTCAGCGAAGTGCTCTCCCAGTCGAAGCAAAACTACCCCCACTACCAGAAGGTCACCTACGGCGTCTACATGGCGGCCAAGAAGCTCAAGCATTACTTTCAAGAACATCCCATCAGGGTGGTTGCCACAGCGCCTTTGGCGGAAATCATCGGCAGCAAGGATGCCAACGGCCGGGTTGCCAAGTGGGCCCTGGAGCTAGCCGCCCACACTATCCTCTACGAGCCACGCACAGCCATCAAGTCGCAGATCCTCGCGGACTTCTTCGTCGATCGGGCTGAGATGCGCATTTGCCGCCTGTGCCGGATTCCACGCATTGGAAGATGCACTTCGACGGCTTGAAGATGCGCAACGGCTTGGGAGCCGGCATCGTCATCACCTCTCCCAAGGGGGACCGGCTGGACTACGTCCTGCAGATCCACTTCGCCGCATCCAACAATGTGGCGGAATATGAAGCGCTCATTCATGGGCTGAAGCTGGCCAAGGAGATTGGCGTGCGTCGCATACTTTGCTTCGGCGACTCCGACTTGGTCATACAGCAAGCATCTGGCGACTGGGACGCGAAGGACGCCAATATGGCCTCGTACCGCTTCCATGTCCAGCAGCTATCCGGCTTCTTCGACGGCTGCGAATTCCACCACGTGCCACGAGCAAACAACGAGGCGGCTGATGCCTTATCCAAGATTGGCTCAACCCGGCAAGCCATCCCGCCGGGTGTCGCCTTGGCGGTTCTCAAGAAGCCGTCCATCATACCGTCACCGGACTCGGATTCAATATTCGTGCCGGCTGACCCGGGGGCTGCTCAGTCCAACCCGGGGGCTTCATCGCCCAAGTCGGGGGCTAACAAGCCAAACCCGCCGGCTAGCATGCCGAACCCGGGGACTTCTCAGTCCAACCCGGGGGCTTCATCGCCAAACTCGGGGGCTAGCAAGCCGAACCCGCCGGCTAGCAAGCCGGACCCGGCGACCACGCAGTCGAATCCGGAAGCTCCCACGCAGGAGGCCCTGTTGGTCAGCGTATTCGAGATAAGATGCGTACCTTCATGGGCACAAGAATTCCTCTCCTACCTCACCGACGGTGTGCTGCCTGATGATAGAGTCCAGGCCAGGCAGATTGAGAGAAGGGCCAAGGCCTACACCATCATCAACCACCAGCTGTACAAACGCAGCGTAAGTGGGGTGTTCCAGCGGTGCGTCGAGCCGGCTGAAGGGATTGAACTCCTACGGGAAATCCATCAAGGAGAGTGCGGACATCACGCCTCATCCAGAGCCATAGTGGCCAAAGCCTTCCGGCACGGCTTATCGGGCTGATCGCGCTCGTAGACGCAGAAGATTTGGTGAAGAAGTGCAACGGCTGTCAGCGCTTCGCAGCAAAGACACCAGCCGGCTTCCGCCTTGAAAACCATCCCCATCACATGGCCATTTGCCGTATGGGGCTTGGATATGGTGGGCCCATTCAGAACAGCGCGAGGCGGCATGACACATCTCTTGGTGATGATTGATAAATTCACCAAGTGGATCGAAGCCAAGCCAATCAAGAAACTGGACGGCTCCACAGCCGTCACATTCCTCAAGGAAATCATTGTGAGATTCGGCTACCCCCACACCATCATCACCGACAACGGCACCAACTTCTCCCAAGGCATCTTCTCTCGCTATTGCGGGGAAATGGGAATCCGGATGGCCCTATCTTCTGTGGCACACCCAGAGTCCAACGGACAAGTGGAAAAGGCTAACGGCTTAGTCCTAGCCGGCATCCGGCCCCGGCTGGTGGAGCCGCTCGAGCGAACAGCCGGCTGCTGGATTGAAGAACTGCCCAATGTGCTGTGGAGCCTGCGCACAACGACAAATCGCTCGCCGGCTTCACACCATTTTTCCTCGTATACGGGGCCGAAGCCGTCCCCGCCGACTGATATCGAGCACGACGCACCAAGGATCAAGCTCTACACAGAAGCCGAAGCCAAAGAAGCTCGCGAAGATGGAGTCGACCTGGTCGAAGAGGCCCGGCTGCTGGCTGAGTCTAGATCTACCATCTACCAGCAAAGCCTCCGACGCTATCATAGCCGGAGGGTCCAGCCCTTAGCATTCCGAGAAGGAGACCTAGTGCTCCGGCTGATCCAGCGGACAGCCGGACAGCATAAACTGTCATCCCCATGGGAGGGTCCCTTCATCGTGAGCAAGGCAGTAGGCAATGATTCCTACTATCTCATAGATGCCCAAGAGGCTAAGAAAAACAAGCCGGACAAGGCTGACGAGGAGACTAAACGTCCCTGGAATGTCAGGTTACTCCGCCCATTTTACGCATGAGAGCAGGAATGTATGTATCCCTTGTATCCCCTTTGTGAGTTATGAAAAAGCTCGCGCCAAGAGCGCCGTTTCCGACAAGTTTTTCGCATACTTTACCTTGTTTCGCCAATTGGCTTGAACCCTCTCACGCGGTCGGCTCAGTAACGTGATCCGGTTTCCGACAGCCGGCTTCCGACCAGCTACAGACCGCAACCCGGCTGTCCGGCTGGCGGGAGTAAGGCCTAGTGAGCCGGCACGCGAAAAACGACTAAGGGAAAGAGTAAAAGCGAGTTGACTTGCAACTTTTCCCATAAGTGCCGGATTGCCAAATTCAGCTCGTTCGACTGAAATACTATCGGCCTCACCCAGCGGCCCGCTCTTGATCCGGCGACGGACCGCAAGTCGGACGTACGACCGGCAAGGGCACAGCCAAAGAGTGGGGCGGATGGGAAAAAGCAAACGAGTCGAAAGAAAGCAACTCGGCACATAATTGGTTAACAAACACATTAAAGTGTGGCATAATTAAAAGGCGATAATATTGTCTTACATCTGCACCCGGCATCCCGGGGATTTAATAAACTGTCTTGGCAAAAGAACAACTGAAAAGCAGGAAATCTAAGCCGGAGGGGCATCAGCGGAGCCGGCTGCCGGGTCGTCCTCAGGCACGTCTTCCGCCTCCTCATCATCCATGTATTCTTCATCGGATGGAGGAGGGTTCGGGTCCGCGACAAAGAGGGCCTTGTCGACGAAGCCGGCGATGGTGCTGGCTCGAGCAAGGCGGGCGGCCTTGAGCTCAGCCGGGAGCTTGTCCTCCACGCCGGCTCGCCGGAACTCAAGCTGCCCCAGGTCCACCTCGTTGTACCAGGAGAGGACGAAGGACAGCGCCATGTCGGCACCGGCGCGCGTGGCCGACTCCTTCCAGTCGAGGAAGCGGTCCGGCGCCCGCTCCATCGCGGAGATGAGGCCGGAGATATCTTGCGGCGCCGCCTCCCCAGGCCACAGCATGGGCACCAGCTCTTCGGCCGCCTTCCGCAGCTCCCAGCCGAGCTTGGTGACGGGCTCGATGCGGGCAGCCATGGACGCCAGGTGGTCCTCCATGGAGAAGTACTCCGAGCTGCCCTCGCCGGTCTCCCGCCTCCTGGAGTCACGCGCGACGCCAACGGCTGCCAAAGCCGCGTCCTGCGTCTCCGGGAAGGCCGCTGCAAGAAGAAGAAGCAAGTCAGAAACCATCAAAGCCGAAATAAGCTGAAAAATGCAAATTTTCGAAGTCCTAAGCCAAAGGAAAAGCCTGGCGGCAGCCGGCAAGAACCGACTGTCCCCATCAGAAGTTTCTGCTGCCGGCTGCCAACAAAAGCCGGCAGTCGACAGCCGAAAGCCGGCAAAGGGAAGGAACATAGAGATGTACTCACCCGCCAAGCCGCGATCAAGCGCGCTGAAATCGTCGGCCCAACGCTTGGCGGTAGCCGTCAGCTCCGTGGACTTGGCAGTGACCTCCTCCTGCAGCGCAAGCCGCTGCCTCTCCACCTCCGACAGCCGCCGGCTCAGATCATCCACCTTCTCCTTCTCCGCCGTCCTGAGAGAGTTGAGCTCGGTGATGTGGTTCTTCTCCAGCAGGCGCAGCCGTGTCAGCTCCTGCTCAGCCAGCTTGAGCTTGCCTGCGGCAGATCGGCCCGCCTCCTCGCTCTCGGCGCACTGCGCGCGAGCGGCTCGGAGATCCGACTCCAGCTGCGGGACCTTGGCGGCCTCAACTGCGAGGCGGCCGGAAAGAAATGTCAGCCAACCAAGATTAAAAAAGAAACAAGACATCAAGTCGAAAGAAGCATAGAGCTTACCCTTGACAGCCTCCAGCTCGCGAGCCAAGCCGGCTCGCTCGATCTTAGCCTTGTGGTAGCTGGTCACCACCTGGTTGTACAAGAAGGTGCGCCGCTCCTCAACCGTCTGAAAGAATCAGTTGCTTAGACAAGACCTGGACTGGCTTCAGGCAGCCGGCCCACGTCTCGGAGGGCTACCAGGACAAGAAAATTGCAAAAGAAAAGAAAACACACCTTCTCAGCATCCTCCAGCGTCGCCAGCTGGGCAAGGGTCTCGGCGGCCTTGGTCTTGAGGCTGGCCCGATAGCCGGAGAAAAGCATCTTCATGGGCGCCGTGCCAGGCTGCCCCTCCCGGCTGAGTACCTCGCAGAGTTCGCTCGATGCCATGCCCGCGCCCTGGTTCCGGCCGAGCCGAAGCGGGAGTCGGAGGCGGACGGCACAGCCCCCAGCCGGGCACCCTTGGCCACATGAAGGCGCTCAGACGGGCCCGCTGCGCCCTCCGTCCTCACCAGCGCGCGCGAGTCGGCGCCCTCCGTGCGCGCCGGCTCGTCCCTCGCCGGCTCTGCCTGGTCGGCTCGTCCCTCGTCGGCTGCGGCGGCGGCGGCGTCGCTCCGGGCGCAGCGGATGGCCCAGCCGGCCCAGATTGTCTCCGGCGCCCGGGCGCCCTCCGGACTCTCGTCCAACTCCACCATGGTGGGCCTGCTGCCGGCTCCGGCCGCAGGCGGCGCGGCCCTGCCGGCGCCGGTCCTAGGAGCAGCCCCGCCGGCTCCGGCCCCGGCTGAAGGCGGCATGCCCCGCCCGGCCCCAGCGGCTGGGTCCAGAAGAGGTGTCCGGCGCGGGAACATGTCGTCCAGCGTCGGCTGCCGCGTTGGCTCGACCCGCGTGCCGCGATCTGGCGCGGAGGCCAGCGGCACGGCAAAGGAAGAAGCCCCTGTCGCAGGCGGCGGCGGCGTAGGTGCGCGCGAGGAAGGCTGCGGCGTCTGCTCCCTCCTCTGGCGCGGAAGCGGCGACACCACGCGTGGAGCTTGCCGGGAGCCGCCGCCCTGGGCAAACTTGATAGGGGCCCTAGCCGGATAAACAGAAAGATAATAAGCATAAAAGTAAGGAAAGAAAAGGAATCAAACAAGAAAGAGAGAGAGAGCTCACCCGGTGTCGTGGTATCGTCACGGCATATGCCATAGGGTGGCTAAACGAAGTGGTTCCTGAGGGATCTCACGGCGGTATCCGGAAGCGGGTATGGGCACGAGCGACACGGCGACGTACCCAGGTTCGAGGCCCTCCGGTGGAGGTAAAACCTCTACTCCTGCAATGAGTGTATACGATGATCACACAGTACAGTGGTGCTCCTAGAGCTGTGTCCGGCTGGCCCTGAGAGGCTAAGGAAGACGATGGTCTCTCTCACAGGGCAGCTCTGTAGGTAGGTGGAAGCAATAAAATGATCGATCCCCTGCACGAGAGGGGGTAGTGCGGCTTATATAGGCACCGGCACTTTACATATAAGACCCTATAGTTTACTGGCCGGCTGGGCCGGCTTCGGCTTCCGCTCCTTCCCGAGGCGGTGACGTCAGGAGTGGTTGGGGCATCGTGGCCTGTCCCATCCGGCTGCCACGGTCAGCGGTATGGAGGAGGTGTCCCTGTCGCCGTCAGCCGCTGTAGCCTGTACGGATCGTCGTAAGCCCTGACGGCCTGTCCATCGCGCGGCACTATTTCTCCACAGTGCCCCGCGTTTTACGGAAGATGGAGTCAGCGTGGACTTTAGGAACCCGGATCACCAACCCGGTTCCTTCCAGTGCAAGACTCGCCAGCCTCGAGTCGGTCTGAGGTTCAAGCCCCAGTCGGATATGGCTTGTAGAAGCCGGCCCAGCTACAGCATTGGTGGCCGTAGCCAGGCCGACTAGGACCTAGAGCCAGCCGGCTTCCGGACCAGCCGGCCACGGCGCCAGCCGGCTGCACCTCAGCCGGCCTTTGCCGCGAGCCGGCCAGTGGCCAGCCGGCTGCTCCGCGTCCATTGCCCTACCCGGGGTCTTCCCCCCGACATTAGCCCCCGAAGCTGGCAAGGTCCTGCGCCCAGAAGGACCTAGGCAGGTTTTCCTGGCTTCTCGAGTATATTAGACGGCACTTGGAGGGGCCGACTGAGAATTTCCATTCAGCCGGCTGCGCCCTCATCCGGCTCGTTCCTGCCGGCTGCTTCTAGCCGGCCGCTTTTTACACTTGTGCAGTTTTTTGCTTTCTCGCAAGATCTGATGGCGCCTCCGCCTTGCTGATGAATTTTGGCTTGAGTGGAACTTTTGGTCCGGCTCCGGCTTGCGGCGCGCCGGAGTCTCCGCCGCCTCGGGTCCCGCGCCCGACTTGACGGGTCTGACGCCTGGCCCGGTGGTCGGTTCGTCTGGTCACATCAATGTTCCCCCGGATCCGGTGCGGTAGTGGGCGACGTGGTGTGGCCGTTTTCGGTAACCGTCGTGGACGTGGGAGGAGTTACGGCGCAGTTACGGCGCAGTAAATCCGGCGACGTGGGAGGAGTTACGGCCCACGACCGCCACTTGGAGGCCAACCGCCCGCGTCGGGTGGCTATAAATGCCGCGGGGGGGGCGCCCCGAGGCGGCCACTTGCCATTTCTTCTTCCTCGCGCTCTTGCCCCCATCGCTATCCTCTGCGCGCTCGAGCTCGCTGCTGCTCCGGCGAACATCTTCCGCTGGCGAACTCCGGCGGGCGAATCTCCACCGATCCGCCGCCGCCACCCCGCCAATCCGGCGCCACGGGGCCGCGCGTCTCGACGGAGCGTCCTCAGCCGCCGCTGTCGCCGCCGCGGTCGCAAGGTTCTTCCTCGCCGTTCAGCCTCTCCTGGTCATCTTCTTCCTCGACCTCGTCAATGGCGTCCCCCAGTGGATCGTGGAGGGGCTCCTACATGCGGGAGGACGACATCGAGCGCCTGGTACGCCTTCGGCGAGTCCCGCGGTCGGTCATCACGCGGGTGCCCGGCGAGGAGACGGAGCCCGAGCCGAGGAACGGCGAGCGCGTCGTCTTTGGCGCGCACCTCGACCGCGGGCTGGGTCTGCCGGCTTCGCCGTTCTTCCGGCAATTCCTCGACCACTTCGGCCTTCAGCCGCACCACCTGCCGGCCAACGCGTGCGTCCTCCGAGCTGCTTCGTAGCGTTCATGGAGGCTTACGCCGGCTTGTGGCCCGACATCGACTTCTGAGCCGGCTCTTCTTCTTGAAGGCGCAGACCAACGACGGTCGCCGCGAGCCTGCGGCGCCGCCTCGATCTACACCCGGCCTGGTACGCCTTTCCCCAAGATCCCCACCGTCGACTCGGTGAAGAACTGGCAAATGTCATTCTTCTACGTGCGCAACGAGGGGGAGCTCGTCGACCGGATCAACCTGCCGGAGTTCAATCCGGCTCCTCCAGTCGGCCGGATCAACTGGAGCCACAACGCCCGCTCGACGGATCCGGACGCGGAGGTGAACCTTCTTTGGGATCTCCTGGCGACAGCCACCGCTGGCGGGCTGACTGCCGAAGATCTTCTCTGCACCATCGCCGAGCGCCGGGTGCTGCCGCTCCAGATGCGCACCCACAAGATCGGGCACATGTCCGGCCGGTTCGATCCGAACCGGACGTCCAAGGTGCCGCTCACCAAGGCCCAGGTGGCCAGCCGGGTGAACCACATCACCAAGGCGAACTCCGGCGGAGGACTGGAGCTACGGGCTGGTGCCCTGCGACAGAACCATCCACCGGCGCGGTAAGCTTCGTGTCTTTGCCATTTCCCGGCTTGCGGCCGCGAGGCCGACTTCCTTTTCTTCCGCCGACTTCCGGCTATGTTCATGTTTTTCTGTCTTCTAGGTTTTGAGCGCGCAACGCCGAGGACGGCGACCGGCGACGAAGAGGTGGACGCCGGATCTCGTCGATCCGGCTGACCAAGCCGGCGACCATGCCGGTGACGACGACCTGCCGCAGCGCCTGATCTAGGCGGCCGTGGGGAGCACAATCCGCCCCTTCACCAGAGCACCAGGAGGAGGAGGAGCCGGCGACGTCCGGCACGGGGCCAATCCCCGCCGTGCCTCTGCGCACGAGGCCGCCAAGCGCCACGGCGACTTCGGCGCCCAAGGGCACGAAGAGAGCCGGCTCCACCGCCGCCGCGGAGTCGAGGGCGAAGAAACAGCGCCGACATCAGCCGAAGAAGGTCCCGGAGCAAGCCGGGTGAGTTTTCCCTCTCTTTTTCTTGTTTGATTCCTTTTCTTTCCTTACTTTTATGCTTATTATCTTTCTGTTTATCCGGCTAGGGCCCCTATCAAGTTTGCTCAGGGCGGCGGCTCCCGGCAAGCTCCACGCGTGGTGTCGCCGCTTCCGCGCCAGAGGAGGGAGCAGACGCCGCAACCTTCCTCGCGCGCACCTACGCCGCCGCCGCCTGCGACAGGGGCTTCTTCCTTTGTCGTGCCGCTGGCCTCCCCGCCAGATCGCGGCACGCGGGTCGAGCCAACGCGGCAGCCGACGCTGGACGACATGTTCCCGCGCCGGACGCCTCTTCTGGCCGCCGGGGCCGGGCGGGGCATGCCGCCTTCAGCCGGGGCCGGAGCCGGCGGGGCTGCTCCTAGGACTGGCGCTGGCGGGGCCGCGCCGCCTGCGGCCGGAGCCGGCAGCAGGCCCACCGTGGTGGAGTTGGACGAGAGTCCGGAGGGCGCCCTGTGCGCCGGAGACAACCGGGCCGGCTGGGCCATCCGCTGCGCCCGGAGCGACGCCGCCGCCGCAGCCCGACGAGGGACGAGCCGACCAGGCAGGAGCCGGCGAGGGACGAGCCGGCGCGCACGGAGGGCGCCGACTCGCACGCGCTGGTGAGGACGGAGGGCGCAGCGGGCCCGTCTGAGGGCCTTCACGTGGCCAAGGGTGCCCGGCTGGTGGCTGTGCCATCCGCCTCCGACTCCAGCTTCGGCTCGGCAGGAACCATGGAGAGGGCATGGCATCAGGCGAACTCCTGCGAGGTACTCAGCCGGGAGGGGCAGCCTGGCACGGCGCCCATGAAGATGCTTTTCTCCGGCTATCGGGCCAGCCTCAAGACCAAGGCCGCCGAGACCCTTGCCCAGCTGGCGACGCTGGAGGATGCTGAGAAGGTGTGTTTTCTTTTCTTTTGCAATTTTCTTGTCCTGGTAGCCCTCCGAGACGTGGGCCGGCTGCCTGAAGCCAGTCCAGGTCTTGTCTAAGCAACTGATTCTTTCAGACGGTTGAGGAGCGGCGCACCTTCTTGTACAACCAGGTGGTGACCAGCTACCATAAGGCTAAGATCGAGCGAGCCGGCTTGGCTCGCGAGCTGGAGGCTGTCAAGGGTAAGCTCTATGCTTCTTTCGACTTGATGTCTTGTTTCTTTCTTAATCTTGGTTGGCTGACATTTCTTTCCGGCCGCCTCGCAGTTGAGGCCGCCAAGGTCCCGCAGCTGGAGTCGGACCTCCGAGTTGCCCGCGCTCAATGCGCCACAAGTGAGGAGGCGAACCAGTCTGCTGCCGCCAAGCTGAAGGTGGCTGACGGGGAGCTGAAACGGCTGCGCCTCCTTGAGGCTAACCATCTCAAGGAACTTGCCGCCCTCAAGAAGGAGCAGGAGGAGAAACTGGAGGGTCTGAGCAAGCGGTTGGAGGAGGTGGAACGGCAACGGCTTTCGCTCCAGCAGGAGGTGACCACCAAGTCCAACGAGCTGTCGGCCACCGCCAAGCGGTGGTTGGGGGAACTTAGCGCGCTCGACCGCGGCTTGGCTGGTGAGTCTTTTGTCTTATGCCTTCCCCTTTGCCGGCTTTCGGCCGTCGGCTGCCGGCTTAGGTTGGCAGCCGGCGGCAGAACCTTGATTTTTTCGATATCTCCATCTTCAGGCTGGGGGCAGTCGGTTCTTGCCGGCTACCGCCAGGTTTTCTTTAAAGCTTTGGGATCTCCATCTTTAGGCTGGGGGCAGTCGGATCTTGCCGGCTGCCTCCAGGCTTACTTTAGGACTTCGAAAATTTGCATTTTTCAGCTTATTTCGGCTTTGATGGCTTCTGACATGCTATTCTTCTTTGCAGCGGCCTTCCCTGAGGCGCAGGAGGAGGCGTTAGCGGCTGTTGGCAGGGCGCGGGAGGATCGCCGGCAGGCCACTGGGGAGCAGAGCTCCGACTGCTTCACCATGGACGACTATCTGGCGTCCATCGCCGCCCGCGTGGAGCCGGTCACCAAGCTCGGCTGGGAGCTGCGGAAGGCGGCGGAGGAGCTGATGCGACTGCTGTGGCCGACGGAGACGCTGCCAGAGGATCTCTCCAATCTCATCGCTTGGCTGGACAGGGCTCCCGACCGCTTCTTGGACTGGAAGGAGTCAGCTACGCGCGCCGGAGCCGATATGGCGCTATCTTTTGTGCTCTCCTGGTATAACGAGGTTAGCCTCGACCAGTTGGAGTTCCGGCGCGCCGGCGTGGAGGACAAGCTCCCGGCGGAGAACAAGACTGCTCGGCTTGCCCGTGCCTGCGCTATTGCCGACTTCGTCGACAAGTCCCTCTTCATCGAGGACCCGAATCCGCCGTCTGACGACGAGGAGGAGGCGGCTGAGGACGAGGAGGCGGACGATGTGCTCGGGGATGACCCGGCGGCCGGCTCTGCTGATGCAGCCGGCGCTTAGCTTTTACCTGTTTCCTTATGTTTTTTGCCAAGACAATTCGTTAAATCCCCGGGATGCCGGGTGCACATGTAAGACAATGTTATTATCCTTTTATTAAGGCACGCTTTAATGTGTTTGTTAATCATCTATGTGCCGAGTTGCTTTCTTTCGACTCGTTCGCTTTTTCCCATCCGCCCCACTCTTTGGCTGTGCCCTTGCCGGTCGTACGTCCGACTTGCGGTCCGTTGCCGGATCAAGAGCGGGCCGCTGGGTGAGGCCGACAGTATTTCAGTCGAACGAGCTGAATTCGGCAATCCGGCACTTTTATGAAAAGTTGCAAGTCAACTCGCTTTTACTCTTTCCCTTAGTCGTTTTTCGCGTGCCGGCTCCCTAGGCCTTACTCCCGCCAGCCGGACAGCCGGGTTGCGGTCTGTAGCTGGATCGGAAGCCGGCTGTCGGAAACCGGATCACGTTACTGAGCCGACCGCGTGAGAGGGTTCAAGCCAATTGGCGAAACAAGGTAAAGTACGCGAAAAACTTGTCGGAAACAGCGCTCTTGGCGCAAGCTTTTTCATAACTCACAAAAGGGATACAAGGGATACATACATTCCTGCTCTCATGTGTAAAATGGGCGGAGTAACCTGACATTCCAGGGACGTTTAGTCTCCTCGTCAGCCTTGTCCGGCTTGTTTTTCTTAGCCTCTTGGGCATCTATGAGATAGTAGGAATCATTGCCTACTGCCTTGCTCACGATGAAGGGACCCTCCCATGGGGATGATAGTTTATGCTGTCCGGCTGTCCTCTGGATCAGCCGGAGCACTAGGTCTCCCTCTCGGAATGCTAAGGGCTGGACCCTCCGGCTGTGATAGCGTCGGAGGCTTTGCTGGTAGATAGTAGATCTAGACTCAGCCAGCAGCCGGGCCTCTTCGACCAGGTCAACTCCATCTTCGCGAGCTTCTTTGGCTTCGGCTTCTGTGTAGAGCTTGATCCTTGGCGCATCATGCTCGATATCAGTCGGCAAGACGGCTTCGGCCCCGTATACGAGGAAAAATGGTGTGAAGCCGACTGAGCGGTTCGTCGTTGTGCGCAGGCTCCACAGCACATTGGGCAATTCTTCAATCCAGCAGCCGGCTGCTCGCTCGAGCGGCCCCGCCAGCCGGGGCCGGATGCCGGCTAGGACTAAGCCGTTAGCCTTTTCCACTTGTCCGTTGGACTCTGGGTGTGCCACAGAAGATAGGGCCATCCGGATCCCCATTTCCCCGCAATAGCGAGAGAAGATGCCTTGGGAGAAGTTGGTGCCGTTGTCGGTGATGATGGTGTGGGGGTAGCCGAATCTCACAATGATTTCCTTGAGGAATGTGACGGCTGTGGACCCGTCCAGTTTCTTGATTGGCTTGGCTTCGATCCACTTGGTGAATTTGTCAATCATCACCAAGAGGTGTGTCATGCCGCCTCGCGCTGTTCTGAATGGGCCTACCATATCCAAGCCCCATACGGCAAATGGCCATGTGATGGGGATGGTTTTCAAGGCGGAAGCCGGCTGGTGTCTTTGCTTCGCGAAGCGCTGACAGCCGTTGCACTTCTTCACCAAATCTTCTGCGTCTCTGAGCGCAGTCGGCCAGTAAAAACCGTGCCGGAAGGCTTTGGCCACTATGGCTCTGGATGAGGCGTGATGTCCGCACTCTCCTTGATGGATTTCCCGTAGGAGTTCAATCCCTTCAGCCGGCTCGACGCACCGCTGGAACACCCCACTTACGCTGCGTTTGTACAGCTGGTGGTTGATGATGGTATAGGCCTTGGCCCTTCTCTCAATCTGCCTGGCCTGGACTCTATCATCAGGCAGCACACCGTCGGTGAGGTAGGAGAGGAATTCTTGTGCCCATGAAGGTACGCATCTTATCTCGAATACGCTGACCAACAGGGCCTCCTGCGTGGGAGCTTCCGGATTCGACTGCATGGTCGCCGGGTTCGGCTTGCTAGCCGGCGGGTTCGGCTTGCTAGCCCCCGAGTTTGGCGATGAAGCCCCCGGGTTGGACTGAGAAGCCCCCGGGTTCGGCATGCTAGCCGGCGGGTTTGGCTTGTTAGCCCCCGACTTGGGCGATGAAGCCCCCGGGTTCGGCTGAGCAGCCCCCGGGTCAGCCGGCACGAATATTGAATCCGAGTCCGGTGACGGTATGATGGACGGCTTCTTGAGAACCGCCAAGGCGACACCCGGCGGAATGGCTTGCCGGGTTGAGCCAATCTTGGATAAGGCGTCAGCCGCTTCGTTATTTGCTCGTGGCACATGGTGGAATTCGCAGCCGTCGAAGAAGCCGGATAGCTGCTGGACATGGAAGCGGTACGAGGCCATGTTGGCGTCCTTTGCGTCCCAGTCGCCAGATGCTTGCTGTATGACCAAGTCGGAGTCGCCGAAGCAGAGTATGCGGCGCACGCCAATCTCCTTGGCCAGCTTCAGCCCATGAATGAGCGCTTCGTACTCCGCCACATTGTTGGAGGCGGCGAAGTGGATCTGCAGGACGTAGTCCAGCCGGTCCCCCTTGGGAGAAGTGATGACGATGCCGGCTCCCAAGCCGTTGCGCATCTTCGAGCCGTCGAAGTGCATCTTCCAATGTGTGGAATCCGGCACAGGCGGCAGGTACTGCATCTCAGCCCAGTCGACGAAGAAGTCCGCGAGGATCTGCGACTTGATGGCTGTGCGTGACTCGTAGAGGATAGTGTGGGCGGCTAGCTCCAGGGCCCACTTGGCAACCCGGCCGTTGGCATCCTTGCTGCCGATGATTTCCGCCAAAGGCGCTGTGGCAACCACCCTGATGGGATGTTCTTGAAAGTAATGCTTGAGCTTCTTGGCCGCCATGTAGACGCCGTAGGTGACCTTCTGGTAGTGGGGGTAATTTTGCTTCGACTGGGAGAGCACTTCGCTAAGGTAATAGACTGGGCGCTGAACCAGCTGCTCCCTGTTTTCGGCTTCTTTGCGCTCCACCACCAGGACAACGCTAACCACTCGGTTGGTGGCTGCGATGTACAACAGCATCGGCTCCATTGGAGCCGGCGTTGCAAGGATTGGCGCGGTTGAGAGCACGCGCTTCAAGTCACGGAAGGCCTCATCCGCCTGCGGTGACCAGACGAACTTGTCCGCCTTCTTCATTAGTTGATACGTGGGCGTTGCCTTCTCCCCCAGCCGGCTGACGAAGCGGCTCAAGGAGGCCAGGCAGCCAGCAAACTTCTGGACGTCCTTGAGGCACTGCGGCAGTTCCATCTTCTCCAGGGCACTGATCTTGTCCGGGTTGGCTTCGATCCCTCGCTGAGAGACGAGGTAGCCAAGGAGCTGGCCAGACGGCACGCCGAATGTGCACTTGGCCGGGTTGAGCTTCATCCGGAATCTTCTCAGATTGGTGAAGGTTTCTCTCAGGTCGTCAAGGAGGGTAGGCATCTCCTTGGTTTTTACAACGACATCATCCACATATGCGTGAACATTTCTGCCGATTTGATCCTGCAAACACTTTTGCATGCACCTTTGGTAGGTGGCGCCTGCATTTTTCAAGCCGAACGGCATAGTCGTGTAGCAATAAGCCCCGTACGGGGTAATGAACGAAGTCTTTATTTGATCAGCCGGATTCAAAGGAATCTGGTGGTAGCCTGAATAGGCGTCTAAGAAAGACAACAGTTCACAGCCGGCAGTCGAGTCTATGACTTGATCTATGCGCGGCAGGGGGAAGGGATCCTTTGGGCACGCCTTGTTCAGGCTGGTGTAGTCGATACACATGCGCCAGGAGCCGTTCTTTTTCAAAACCAGGACCGGGTTCGCCAACCAGTCCGGGTGCAGCACTTCCATGATGAAGCCGGCAGCTAGGAGCCGGGCGATTTCTTCACCGATGGCCTTCCTTCGTTCTTCGGCGAAGCGCCTGAGAGGCTGCTTCACCGGCTTGGCTTCAGGCCGGACGTGGAGGTGGTGCTCAGCCAACTCCCTCGGCACACCCGGCATGTCTCTTGGAGTCCACGCGAAGATGTCCCGATTCTCACGGAGGAAGCTGGTGAGCTCGCTTTCCTATTTCTTGTTCAAGCCGGCACCGATGGTGACGAATCGAGCCGGCTGCGCCGGGTCCAGCAGGATCTTCTTGGTGTTGTCGGCCGGCTGGAAGTGAGTCGTCCCAGCCGGGTTGCCCGCAGCCGGCATGTCTGTCTGCGCGGCTTTGGCGAGGGCGACGGCGTCGTGGATGAGCTGCTTCTCGGTGGCGATGACTAGCGTCTGGGCCATCTTGGAGCTCTGCGTGGCGCAGTCCATGGAGCGGCGATAGTCGCCGGCTACGGTGATGACCCCCTTGGGGCCAGGCAGCTTCATTTTCAGGTACCCATAGTGGGGCACCGCCATGAACTTGGTCAGGGCCGGCCTGCCCAGGAGCGCGTGGTAGGGACTCACGAGGTCCACCACCTCGAACTCGATTCTCTCAGTGCGGAAGTGGTCCGGCTTCCCGAACATCACCTCCAGCGTGATCCGGCCGATCGGCTGGCAGCAATGGCCTGGCACGATGCCATGGAAGACGGTGGGGGTGGGGCGCAACTCGGCCTCCTGGATGCCCAGCTTGCGGGCGGTGTCGCGGTAGAGGATGTTGATGCTGCTGCCGCCGTCGATGAGGACGCGCGAGAAACGCACGCTGCGCCGGGTTGTGCCGATGGTGGGGTCGAGGACCATGGCGTAGCTGCCCGGCTTCGGCAGGACAGCCGGTGTATCGCGGCGATCAAAAGTGATGGCCTGCTCTGACCAGTTTAGGTACTGGGGGACGGGCGGTATGACCGCGTTGACCTCGAGGGAACGGCGCTCTTGGCTCGTCCTGTCCTCGGGCTCGGAGGTGAAGATGATGTAGGTGGCGTCTTCGGCCAGATACCGGCCGGCATGGTGCACTTGGTTGGCCTCGTGGTGCTCGAGGTTGACGTTCTCTGCGCCGGCTTGGCCACCCGGCCCGCCGGCTGGTGGAGGCGGGGGTGGAGGCGGTAGAGGTTCACCGCTTGTCAGCCGCTTCATGAAGTGGCAGTCGCGGGTGGTGTGGTTGGAGGGGTTCTTGCCGCTGTGGTATTTGCACGGCGAGTCGAGCATTTGCTCAAAGGTGTACTTCGGCTTCCACTGCCGGTCTTGCTTCTGGCGGCGGCTGCCGCCTGCCGCGTTGTCTGCCACGGCGGCTACGTGGGCGGAGCCGTACCGGCGGTCCGGCTGGTCGCTGTGACGCTTGCCGCGGTAGTTGTCCCGCCGGCTGCCATGCGAACCGCCCTCGGCCGGCTTGTGCTCAGCCGGCCTGTTGTTGTCCCGCCTTGCTGGAGCCGGTGAAATGTCAGCCGGCGCCTTGCCGGCTTCCTCTGCCAGCCACAGACTTGTCGGCGATGGCCATCAAGGCGGCCATCGACTTGGGGTCACTGCGGCGCAACTTGTGCCACAGCATGGTGTTGGGCCGACAGCCTCCCATGAAGAAGCTGATGGCCTGGATCTCGTGCACGCCCTCGCAGGAGTTGCGCATCTCGCACCAACGCGTCAGGTACGCGCGATCCGTCTCGTCCGGGCCCTGCTTGCACATCTCAAGCTGTTGAGGGCGACCCGGCCGGCGATAAGTGCCGGTGAAGTTGCTGATGAAGGCGGCTTCGAAGTCCAGCCAGCCGTTTATGCTGCCGGCTGGCAGGTTGTTGAGCCACGTGCGGGCGGAGCCGAGTAGCATGAGGGGGGAGTAGCGCACGGCCCAGCGCTTGTTGCCCTTGGCGATGCCGACTGCCGTGGAGTAGTCCAGCAGCCAATCCTCCGGCTTGGTGGTGCCGTCGTACTTGGGGGTGTCGCGCGGGAGCTGGAAGCCCTCGACCATGGGCTCGTTGAGGATCCGCGGCCCGAAGCACTTTGGGCCGGCTGGCCCCTCTTCTTCCGCGATGCGGGATTGAACCAGCCGGTCGAGGCGGTCTCGGGCGTCAGCGGGCTCGATGCGCGGGCCCAGCCGGGAGTGTGCCGGCTGGCGCGCGCCGCTTGCTTCTGGAGCCGGCCGGTGATGACGGCGGGGCCCAGAGTCTTGCTCCTGGTTCCGGCTTGGAGGGGGCCGGCTGCGGCTGCCGCCGCTCGGCTGGTGGCTTGGCCGGCCCGAGCTGTGCGTGGCCCGGGAATCATGGCGTCGGCTTGGTGCTGGGGAGGAGGACTCGGCCGTGTCCCTGGCGCCTTCCCTGTCGTTGCCTGCAGCTCCACGAGCGTGAGAAGCTCTGGGTGCATCGACATACCTGGGGTCGGCGATCTGCCTGTTGGCTGCGTTGAGCAGCTCAGTCACCCGCCTGGTCTGGCGGCGTAACTCTTCGCCCTGAAGGCGGTTCAGCTCTTCTGCGGCGGCTTCTGCCGCGCGCATGTTCTTGTCGGGGGTGTTGTAGACGGGTAGCTCCGCGGACGGAGCCGGCGAAGGAGCGCCGTCGCGGGCGATCTCAGCGCCAAGGTCGCGGCCCCTGCGGCGGATGTGGCCAGCTCGGCTGGGCTCGTCGCCGCCTGGAGTGAGGCCGTGGGCGCGGTTGTACTCGCGCTGGGTGATCTCCATCTGGCGCTTAGCAGCAGCCAGTTCTTCGGTTTGCTTGAGGAGGAGCTGGCGGTGCGCCTCCAAGTCCGCCTCGACGGCGGTGGGATCTCCGCCAGGCGTGAGCGGGGTGCTCAACTTTGCCCGGACTGCATCCAGCCGGGATGGTGGTGGTGGCGCTTTCGGGCCCGAGCCGGAGGCGTTGGGGTCGATGTTGCGCTCCAAGCCGGGGCCGCGGGTGCGCGGGTTCTTCTCGGGGAGCTCCTCGCCAGCCATCATGACTTGCACGACGGCGGGGCTGGCGGGAGCGCTGCTGCCGGCTCGCGGAGGAGGGCTAGCGCAGCGCAGCACCTGCCGCGGGTAGCGCGGCGGTGCGACGGTGGCGACGTAAACGTCGAATCCGCCGAAGGAGATGACGCTGCCGCCGGCTGGGAAGGGCCGGTCAGCGAAGCAGCCAGCGTTGTCGCTGACGCAGTCGAGGGAGCCGAATCTCCAGACCAAGCCTGAAGCGACTCGCTCGCCGGTGGTGGTGGTGAGGCCCGTCCGGATGAAGACACCGGCCGAGGATGCTGAAGGCCCCACGGTGGGCGCCAAATGTCGTGGTATCGTCACGGCATATGCCATAGGGTGGCTAAACGAAGTGGTTCCTGAGGGATCTCACGGCGGTATCCGGAAGCGGGTATGGGCACGAGCGACACGGCGACGTACCCAGGTTCGAGGCCCTCCGGTGGAGGTAAAACCTCTACTCCTGCAATGAGTGTATACGATGATCACACAGTACAGTGGTGCTCCTAGAGCTGTGTCCGGCTGGCCCTGAGAGGCTAAGGAAGACGATGGTCTCTCTCACAGGGCAGCTCTGTAGGTAGGTGGAAGCAATAAAATGATCGATCCCCTGCACGAGAGGGGGTAGTGCGGCTTATATAGGCACCGGCACTTTACATATAAGACCCTATAGTTTACTGGCCGGCTGGGCCGGCTTCGGCTTCCGCTCCTTCCCGAGGCGGTGACGTCAGGAGTGGTTGGGGCATCGTGGCCTGTCCCATCCGGCTGCCACGGTCAGCGGTATGGAGGAGGTGTCCCTGTCGCCGTCAGCCGCTGTAGCCTGTACGGATCGTCGTAAGCCCTGACGGCCTGTCCATCGCGCGGCACTATTTCTCCACAGTGCCCCGCGTTTTACGGAAGATGGAGTCAGCGTGGACTTTAGGAACCCGGATCACCAACCCGGTTCCTTCCAGTGCAAGACTCGCCAGCCTCGAGTCGGTCTGAGGTTCAAGCCCCAGTCGGATATGGCTTGTAGAAGCCGGCCCAGCTACAGCATTGGTGGCCGTAGCCAGGCCGACTAGGACCTAGAGCCAGCCGGCTTCCGGACCAGCCGGCCACGGCGCCAGCCGGCTGCACCTCAGCCGGCCTTTGCCGCGAGCCGGCCAGTGGCCAGCCGGCTGCTCCGCGTCCATTGCCCTACCCGGGGTCTTCCCCCCGACACCCGGCTTGCTCCGGGACCTTCTTCGGCTGATGCCGGCGCTGTTTCTTCGCCCTCGACTCTGCGGCGGCGGTGGAGCCGGCTCTCTTCGTGCCCTTGGGCGCCGAAGTCGCCGTGGCGCTTGGCGGCCTCGTGCGCAGAGGCACGGCGGGGATTGGCCCCGTGCCGGACATCGCCGGCTCCTCCTCCTCCTGGTGCTCTGGTGAAGGGGGCGGATTGTGCTCCCCCTGGCCGCCTAGATCAGGCGCCTGCGGCAGGTCGTCGTCGCCGGCATGGTCGCCGGCTTGGTCGGCCGGATCGACGAGATCCGGCGTCCACCTCTTCGTCGCCAGGTCGCCGTCCTCGGCGTTCTGGCGCTCAAAAACCTAGAAAGACAGAAAAACATGAACATAGCCGGAAGTCGGCAGAAGAAAAAGGAAGTCGGCCTCGCAGCCGCAAGCCGGAAAATGGCAAAGACACGAAGCTTACCCGCGCCGGTGGATGGTTCCTGTCGCAGGGCACCAGCCCGTAGCTCCAGTCCTCCGCCAGGTTCGCCTTGGTGATGTGGTTCACCCGGCTGGCCACCTGGGCCTTGGTGAGCGGCACCTTGGACGTCCGGTTCGGATCGAACCGGCCGGACATGTGCCCGATCTTGTGGGTGCGCATCTGGAGCGGCAGCACCCGGCGCTCGGCGATGGTGCAGAGAAGATCTTCGGCAGTCAGCCCGCCAGCGGTGGCTGTCGCCAGGAGATCCCAGAGAAGGTTCACCTCCGCGTCCGGATCCGTCGAGCGGGCGTTGTGGCTCCAGTTGATCCGGCCGACTGGAGGAGCCGGATTGAACTCCGGCAGGTTGATCCGGTCGACGAGCTCCCCCTCGTTGCGCACGTAGAAGAATGACATTTGCCAGTTCTTCACCGAGTCGACGGTGGGGATCTTGGGGAAAGGCGTACCAGGCCGGGTGTAGATCGAGGCGGCGCCGCAGGCTCGCAGGCGGCCGTCGTTGGTCTGCGCTTTCAAGAAGAAGAGCCGGCTCCAGAAGTCGATGTCGGGCCACAAGCCGGCGTAAGCCTCCATGAACGCTACGAAGCAGCTCAGGAGGACGCACGCGTTGGCCGGCAGGTGGTGCGGCTGAAGGCCGAAGTGGTCGAGGAATTGCCGGAAGAACGGCGAAGCCGGCAGACCCAGCCCGCGGTCGAGGTGCGCGCCGAAGACGACGCGCTCGCCGGGCCGCGGCTCGGGCTCCACCTCCTCGCCGGGCACCCGCGTGATGACCGACTGCGGGACTCGCCGGAGGCGCACCAGGCGCTCGATGTCGTCCTCCCGCATGTAGGAGCCCCTCCACGATCCACTGGGGGACGCCATTGACGAGGTCGAGGAAGAAGATGACCAGGAGAGGCTGAACGGCGAGGAAGAACCTTGCGATCGCGGCGGCGACAGCGGCGGCTGAGGACGCTCCGTCGAGACGCGCGGCCCCGTGGCGCCGGATTGGCGGGGTGGCGGCGGCGGATCGGTGGAGATTCGCCCGCCGGAGTTCGCCAGCGGAAGATGTTCGCCGGAGCAGCAGCGAGCTCGAGCGCGCAGAGGATAGCGATGGGAGCAAGAGTGCGAGGAAGAAGAAATGGCAAGTGGTCGCCTCGAGGCGCCCCCCCCGCGGCATTTATAGCCACCCGACGCGGGCGGTTGGCCTCCAAGTGGCGGTCGTGGGCCGTAACTCCTCCCACGTCGCCGGATTTACTGCGCCGTAACTGCGCCGTAACTCCTCCCACGTCCCCGACGGTTACCGAAAACGGCCACACCACGTCGCCCACTACCGCACCGGATCCGGGGGAACATTGATGTGACCAGACGAACCGACCGCCGGGCCAGGCGTCAGACCCGTCAAGTCGGGCGCAGGACCCGAGGCGGCGGAGACTCCGGCGCGCCGCAAGCCGGAGCCGGACCAAAAGTTCCACTCAAGCCAAACTTCATCAGCGAGGCGGAGGCGCAGTCAGATCTTGCAAGAAAGCAAAAACTGTACAAGTGTAAAAAGCGGCCGGCTAGAAGCAGCCGGCAGGAACGAGCCGGATGAGGGCGCAGCCGGCTGAATGGAAATTCTCAGTCGGCCCCTCCGAGTGCCGTCAGATATACTCGAGAAGCCAGGAAAACCTGCCTAGGTCCTTCTGGGCGCAGGACCTTGCCAGCTTCGGGGGCTAATGTCGGGGGGAAGACCCCGGATAGGGCAATGGACGCGGAGCGGCCGGCTGGCCGCTGGCCGGCTCGCGGCAAAGGCCGGCTGAGGAGCAGCCGGCTGGCGCCGTGGCCGGCTGGTCCGGAAGCCGGCTGGCTCTAGGTCCTAGTCGGCCTGGCTACGGCGACCAATGCTGTAGCTGGGCCGGCTTCTACAAGCCATATCCGACTGGGGTTTGTACCTCAGACCGACTCGTGGCTGGCGAGTCTTGCACTGGAAGGAACCGGGTTGGTGATCCGGGTTCCTAAAGTCCACGCTGACTCCATCTTCCGTAAAGCGCGGGGCACTGTGGAGCAATAGTGCCGCGCGATGGATAGGCCGTCAGGGCTTACGACGATCCGTACTGGCTGCAGTGGCTGACGGCGACAGGGACACCTCCTCCATACCGCTGACCGTGGCAGCCGGATGGGACAGGCCACGATGCCTCAACCACTCCTGACGTCACCGCCTCGGGAAGGAGCGGAGGTCGAAGCCGGTCCAGCCGGCCAGTAAACTATAGGGTCTTATATGTAAAGTGCCGGTGCCTATATAAGCCGCACTACCCCCTCTCGTGCAGGGGATCGATCATTTATTGCTTCCACCTACCTACAGAGCTGCCCTGTGAGAGAGACCATCGTCTTCCTTAGCCTCTCAGGGCCAGCCGGACACAGCTCTAGGAGCACCACTGTACTGTGTGATCATCATATACACTCATAGCAGGAGTAGAGGTTTTACCTCCACCGGAGGGCCTCGAACCTGGGTACGTCGCCGTGTCGCTCGTGCCCATACCCGCTTCCGGATACCGCCGTGAGATCCCTCAGGAACCACTTCGTTTAGCCACCCTATGGCATATGCCGTGACGATACCACGACAGGAGTCATCTCTATTGTCGCCTCGCTGGTCGTTGCTCCTTTGATAATCATCTCTATTGCTTCCTCCAGCGCTTCCTCGGAAGCCAGCCGAAATTTGGCCAGGAGCGTCATAGCTCGAGTACTGTCGAGGAAATCGTCACCTATTTTGATAATTTCGACCACGGTCCTCTTCTGGCGACCTGTGCCGTTTATTGTGGACAGCATCTTCTCCATCAATGCTGACACTGTCTTTGGGTTGGTTCTCCCCAAGTCCTCGACAAAATCTCCTCGTCGAATTCCAGCTACAAACGCATCTATTGCTCTCTCGTCAGATATGTTCTCTGCCGAGTTTTTAATGATGTTCCACCTTTGGATGTACTTTCTCATTGACTCATCCTTCTTTTGTCGACATGCTCTCAACTCCTCTAGCGATGCAGGTTTTTTGCAGGTGGATCGGAAATTCTTGACGAACACATCCTTGAAGCTATCCCAGCTGTCGATAGAACCCGGAGGAAGCTTCTTTATCCAAGATCGTGCAGCTCCACTCAAATGTACTTGGATGCTCTGCATGGCTGTTGCTCTGGTTCCTCCTATCAGCTTCACCGTCTCGAGATAATCAACTAGCCAGTCCTCTGGATCTTGCAGGCCATCGAATTTTTTGAAGTTATCGGGTGATTTAAACCCCGAAGGAACTCGAGTTTTTCGGACCCTCCTTGTAAAGCACGGCAGCCCGCACATATCCTCGTCATCTATCTCTGGGGAGTGCCGATGTTCCCTTCTATTTTTTCGTTCTCTGTCCACCCTTGCTTGCGCTGCTGTGTCTCTTGCTCCACTTGTTCTCTCGGGAACTGGTGCTGCTGCAGCAGGTCGTGGACTATTTTGCCTTGCTGAACCTTCGGGAGGCGACGTTACAAACGCCGTTCCCATGGCCCCAACTCCTGCCATGGCCATGTTGTACAATGCTTCTCTTGGATCTCCGGGAGGTGGCTTGGATGCGAGGATAAAGGCTTGCGTCGCCATATACCCCGCTTCCGGTGTTTTGGGGATAATGTTCCCTCTGGTGTCTATCGACATAAAGGACATATCGAGGTTTTGAACCAAGTTCTCCCTGTCAGCTTTAGGTATGTTTTGCAGCCTAGACCTTGCTCTATTCCGAGCTTCTCTGTGGCTATCTCCCGAAGTTCCTGAATGTCGACTTAACTCTGCCCTTCGCCTGCTTGATGCGGAAGCTGCCTCCCTTCTTCTGTTCAGAGCAGTTGTCTATTTTTCCAATTCCCTTCCAGCTCGAGCGAGCCTGTATTGGTATGCTTGCAGTTCCTCCGTTGTAGCGGTTGTAGCCATTGGTTCTGAACCATCCATAGCTCTTGCGGCTCTATCCCATGCTGCTTGTGGAAGTTGAATCCTAACACGTGGTGTAGGCCCAACATATTTATTGCCTAAACCTCGCCTTAGGTCACAGGGATCGACATATGGATTTCCCAATTCGTCGAAAGCCTCTGATGTCTCCTCCTGATCACGACTTGTTTCTCCAATGGCATAAATCTGATGATATTTTGAATTCTGCACCTTGCTGGGTTTGGTGACACCATCATAGAGATTGGTGAAGACCTTGCCAACGGTAGTGGATCTGTCGATGAAGTTGAAGCTGTCGAAGCTGCTCGAGTCATCGCTTATATCGGAGTCCGGAGATGACTCGAAGGACATGTCGCTGAAGATCTTGGCGAGCTTTGCGCTTGCCCTGTTGCTGATGAAGCGTGGCGATGAAGTCTCCTCATCGCCTGACACGGTCGACGATGTTGAGCTCGAAAAATCGGAATTGACCGCCGATAATCCCGACGAGATCGGAATTTCGAGATGATACGCTCCTTCTTTCTCGACGCGGAAGTGGAACTTTTCGAACGTCATCTCCATGGGCTCCTCCAGATACACATATGCATCCAAACGGGAGGGCGGGTGAGGAACAAAATCGACTAGACCAGTTTCGCTCTGTTTACCTCGATCCATCGCGTTGCTTGTTGTTGATGAAGTCGACGATCTTGAACATGCCATCGAGATCAGATCCTTGATGCCTCTAATTCCCACAGATGGCGCCAATTGACAAGGGATTAACTTGTCAATGCCTACGGGTTGTAGACTAGGGTTTTAGTCGGAAGTAGAGGGCAAGTAGATCTCGAAGGTTTCAGCCGAAAAGTGCTCGACGATATGAAAACTAGGGTTTGCGAGACAATGAATCGATGCTTTCTTTGTCCCTCGACTCCCCCTTATATAGGAGGTGGAGCCGAGGGATTCGTGATACACAAGTTACAGAGTCCGGGACGGTTTCCAACTCATCCCGCATGATTACAAGTATTGCTTCCTAATACAACTCTAGCTTTCCTTAATAATAATTTGGGCTTCCGATTCTTCTTATCCTTCGGGTCGTGGGCCTTCAATAAACCCCGGGTACCATCTTCGGTAGGCCCATTGGGGATGCCTATGTCACCATGTGCCCCAAGGACTGATTAAGAAGATGAGAGACGAGTTTCGCGAACTCAAACAAGGAAGGATGTCCATGGTGGAATACCGCGACAGGTTTCTTACTCTGTCAAGGTACGCCCCGGACGAAACTGACACCAATGAGAAGAGGAAAGAGAGATTTCTGAATGGACTGCACGATGAAATGCAGACTGTACTGGTCAACATTTCCTTTGCTGACCTAGAAGCCCTGGTGGACTCCGCCATCCAGATGGAAGGGAAGCTTCATCAAGCCAACGAGAACCGCAAACGCCGGATGATGAACCAGAATGGGTCCAGCAATGCCCACAAGTACCGCAACAACTCAACTGGAGGGTTCACCTCAAGAAACAATAGGCCACCTGCTCAGAATTGCCGCCCAAACTATTCCAACAATAATGGAGAACCCCCGAAGCCCGGAGGCAACAACAACAACAACAACAACAACCCCAACAGCAACAACAACAGTGGGAACAACAACAATACTGGTCCGAGGACTGGAAGCAACGCCATCCCCGTCACCCTCAAGGACAAGTCGACCATAACTTGTTGGGATCCCTAACTTGTTACGAATGTGGAATTGTGGGACACTACTCCAATGAGTGCCCCAAAAGGTTAGCCAAGATTGTCGCCAATACTGCTGCACCTGCCCAGCAACAGCGCTGTTTCACAGCCAGAAGGAACCAGAACAACCACCACGGCCGCCTCTACAACATGAATGCAACAGAAGCCCAAGAAGCACCTCAGGCCATGCCAAGTATGTTTTACTGTTAATGATATTGCTCAATCTCTCTTAGGAACCTAACTTTTCTTAAAATCTCGGGACGAGTGCTCATACCTAATGCTTGTGTTATCTCCATGATTGTTGGTTTGTTGCATTGAACATTCTTCCAAAACCCTAAAACCCTAACCATCTCAAAACAAAGTGGATCAAATATGAGAAACTAAAATAAAATAAAAAGACATATGTGGGCATATAGCCCTAATATGTAAATCTTGACCCCTACCATCCTTACTTTTCTAAAATGGTGGTGCACCCTTGTAAACCCCACTAAACCCTAAACCTCACCACTCTTATCACCATCCATTAAAAACAAAATAAAAAGAGATGATATTAAATAAGAAAAAGGCCTATGCAACCCTATGGCTATATTGGCAAATAATAAATTTTGCCATGGCTACCTTGTGTAGATGATTTGAAATACCTCAACAAACCTAACCTAGTACTTACCAACTAATCCAAGTGAGAAACAAAAATAAAATAAACACATGCATAGAGGTATATGTAGCACTTAGCCATAATAGCAAATCTTGCCCTATGCCCTCATATCTTACCCAAATGGTTTGAAACTCTTATCAAACTCAATCTAACCCTAAATAGATCCTAACACATGCCCAATTGGGTCAAGTGAACCAAAATGGAAAAATAAGAAAAATTGCAATTCAACACACACATGTGCTTATGGACATTTTTACAAATCTTTGACCTAGACCAATTTGGCTTTCACCATTAGTTGTATTATGTTACTAAACACTTATTAACACTTTTGAAATCGAAGAAACTCAAATCAAATCAAATTTGAAATCAAATTGTGATCACATGCACTAATGGTCAAATCTGCCAATTTCAGTCTGGTCACTACTTTGAGCCCCTGTATTTTGAGATTTTCAAACCAAACAAGTCCAATTATATGCACCTCATCTAAGTACACATCAAGTTGAACAACTTCTGTAAAGACCACCACTGCAAATTCATCTTGGATCAAAAACTATGCTCAAGCAAAGTTGGGACTTTTTAACAAATTCAACATTACCCCACTTTGCAAATTTTCCATTTCTTTTTATTTTGCAATGCCACCACCACCAATGTGTGTTTTTGAGCATCTGAAGCAAGTCCAATTCATCTCATCCAAATTTTCCAAATGCATTTACATGAAGCAAAATTTGACAAAAACTTGAAATGCCAAATATGCACAAAGCCCAAAACACTATTTCAAATAGTGTTGGCCAACCCTATGCCACCACTTGGCTCCTACATGTTCCCTGGTCCCCTCTCACCCAAAACCCCTGCATAGAAACCCTAGCACTAGCTAGAACACGGCCATGCCAATGCCATGCCGGCCACAATGGCACCCACCCAGCCAACCCTAGCTCCTCCCCTCTCTAGCTCAGCTAACCATGTCCCCCCTGCTCCCTCACACCCTACTGAGCATGCCTACCCCAGCCCTGGTCGGAGAACGACAAGGCACCGCCGGGAACGGGAAGCGCCCACGACGTCCAGGACGCGCTAGGGTGCGCATCGGCACGCCCTGGACGCCACAGAGCGACGACGTGCGCCGTCGACCCTGGCCCCCTCTCGCCCTCTCCCTTCTCCAGCGAGCTCCACTGGATGATGGCCGCCCGTCCGACAAGCTCCCCTGCCCGCGCGCGTGCTGTAGCCGACGACATCATCGTCGCCCATCCGCAACGGCCGCGCTGTGCACCACTTGCTCCCGACCGAGTTTGGCACCGTCCCACTCCGCCGTTGCCGCCAGAAGGTCCGCCAGGAACCGCAGCACAGTGTCGTGCCCTCGCTTAGCTCCCTACGCCGCCGTAATCTCCACGCCATGGTCGACCTCGCCAGCACCCCACGGCCACATCTCGAATCTATAAAAGGAGAGCTCCTCCCCCTCAATTTCTCACGCCATTCCACTACCCTCTCTCTTCTGCCTTTCCTCGCACCCTCTCCACTCCACATTACTCACCACCGCCGCCCAATTGCACCATCGCCGCCCGTGAGCCGCCGCAGATCAAGCCAACGATTGAGTCCTCCTCAAGCGCTCCCACGACCACCATTGAGCTCTCCGTCGTCAACAACAACCAGCAGCATCGACACCGTTGATCGCCGGAGCCCCTGATCGCCGTCGACCCCCTAGCCTCGCCGCGCCCATAAGCCCCTCTCGCCGGAGAAGACGACGATCGTGCACCGCACGATCGTGTTCTAATCCGAAGGCCCGCACCCTCCCGTACCGCTTCGGGTTTTAAAACCCACTGACAGGCGTGCCCCACCTGTCAGGTGGCCTGCCGCACGAGACGCGCTGTTGGGCCAGCCCAACTCCCCTCTCTCCCCTTCGGCCCGTTTAATTTTCCCGCCAAGCCCGTTAATCCAAACTCGATTTAATTCTTTTAGTCTAAATTCAAATACTGGTGCTTTGCTAAAACTGGAATAAAACAAAATCTACCAAACCAAATTGGACCAACTTTATATTGTTGGAAATCCTATGAAATGCTTGATCCAACCACACTAGTCTCACATTGAAATTATTTGTAGAATAAATGTGACAAAAATAACAAGTCAGAGACTTTTACAACTTCAAACAATTATTAAAAATCAACCAAATATGCTATTGAGTTGATTTTAACTCTCATAGATCACATTTCACATACTCTAATTGATTATGCAAAAATATGGCAGGGTTACTTTGAGTGATCATGGCCTAAAGTAAATAAAGGACTATATGGCTATTTCTAGTCAAGTTATATTGTCCAAAACTATATAATAAATCCCATGAGGTGTTTGCCCTCATTTAAATCTTGTCCCAAGTAACTTTTTATGAGGTATTGACCATGGTTTACAAAATCTCATATTGGGTTAATTGGTGATATTAAATCATAATGATGGTAGTGTTAAATTGCATGAGGTGCTCTACCTCATTTAAATCATTTTCTCAAATGGTGATTAGGAAGGGTTGACCTTGGTCAACATGGATTCATAGGTTATTCATTTGAGGAGATTAAATCTTAACAAGATTCAATGAGAGGAAATTATTTCCTCCAAAGACTTAAAGAGAAACCCTAATCCACCTTTCAATGAGAGGAAATTATTTCTCTAACACTAAGTAAGAACACCCTAGTATAATTTTAGGTAGCAATGTTAAGTGATGATGCTAGATCATTTTGAGTGAGCCATTAAGGCTAATTAAGACTAATTAAGTATTGTTTGGTGATTGTATCCTCGTATTCGTTTATAGACGCTAGTACCGGAGACTATCAAGAGGAGGAGGTATTCTACCAAGAAGAAGAAGAAGAGAACTTTGATCACCTCACCAACCAAGGCAAGCTAGACTAATGCAAGTTATATTGTTGCAAGTTGATATTCTTGCAAGTGCAAAGCTCTATTTGAGCAAGGCAACACTACTTTTACCTTATGTGCAACAATCCCATCCCAAGTTTTTACCCTACAAGTTTTTACTTGGTTTCTTAAAAGGTTACTTTTATAGTTAACTTTGGTCTTAGTTTAGAATGTACTAGAGTAGCAAAGTTAGCTTCAAAGATGGCCAAGCAAGATAGCACCCCTCATGATTAGTGCTAGTGCTAATAACAAAAATTGACTACTCTAGATGGGAACTTGTGATTTGAAATGATTTTTAAAACTTTCGAATGATGAGTCATTCTATTGAAATACTTTTGAAGGTGAATAAGACTTGAATGATATGGTGAATTTTTATTAAAACTAATATTGGTTTGGATGTGATACCTTTCCAATTTTTGAGTACCCCCACAATACCTGATTATGGGTAGGGCTTAACTGGAAGTTTATACATCTTAGTATGGGTTCCCTCTGAACAAGCATCATAGGGGTTATGCCGAGGCTGCCTCCGTTATACGAGAAATGATGTGAAATGAGGTGAATATACGTCCCAAACCCTGTGCAGTTCCCAGGTTGACAGTTGGTCTTCACTGGGAGGCCAAGCTCATGGGAGAGGTACCTATACTAGGGTATGTAAGTGAAAGGTTATGGTTGATGATCCACGTACTGAGTTACGATGATTCAGGGCTATCCCTGACGGATGTAATCAAATGTTGTGGCACAAGTGTGCAACCTCTGCAGAGTGTAAACCTATTCGAATAGCCATGTCCACGGTTACGGATGGTTGGAAAGGCCATACTGTTACCGATGTCAGATAATTCTTGGAAATGTTGATGAAGTGAATGGTGACTTGACTTGAATCACAACTAAGTTGTGGGAATGACACTAATGTTCCCACTTGAGCTGGTTAGCACATGAAGAGTCTTTTATCAAATACTTGTGAACTAAAATTGGCTTTATGCAAAATAAACTAGAGCTTAGCACCCCCTTATTAGAAATGATAGTACTTACACTCGTATTAGTTTGCCAGTACTTTAAAGTACTCACGGCTGTGTCCCTGGCTATTCAAATGGCCAGACTATGAAGAAGAGCAGCAGTACCAGGAGGACGGACAACAAGACGTCTACGACAACTAGGGAATCTTCTGACGTCAGACGTTGGCCTGTGGATTAGATAGTCCACTTCAGTTACGCTTCCGCTATGTAATATGTTCGTTGATCATTAGATCAAATGTTTGTGTAATCTTGGATCATGTGATCTCTATTTGTAAGACGACTATGGTATGTAATGAATGATGACTTATGATATTCGACTGTTATGTCTCGCAACAACCATATTCCTGGGATTGCGATGTATGGCATAATAAGCATCTAGACTTAAAAATCCGGGTGTTGACAGATACTACTCTTCATCAACATCTATCGGAGTGAGAGCATCCACTCCGGCTTCCATGAACTCATAGCCATCCACGTAGGGGTGGAAGGCCAGGTCTTCATCTTCCACTTCCTCATAGTCATCGTCATTGCTCACGTAGGAGTATCCATCTCCCTGGATGTCTTCTCCTTCGCCTTCTCCTTCCAGGTCCTTCAGTTGGTTCTCCTGGGCCTGGACAGTCTCCTTTAGTGAGGCTATCTTTGCGCGGAGGCGAGCGATGGTGTAGTCCTTCTTCGCATTCTGACAGCGAAGATTCTTGCGCTCCTTGGCAAGGATCTTGATGGTCTCGGTCTGCTGGGCCTGCTGGAGGTAGGTGTGGTTGGCGTAGGCGCGGGAGTTTTCCAGCTCCATGCGGGTCTCACACAGCATGAAGTTGTTGCGGTCAGAAACCCACCGGCGAGCAGCGACGGGCAACACAGGAGAACCGGGAAGCTCCCAGGACTGCGGCTGGCCCTGGTCCCTCCGAGCGACGGCCCGCAAAGACTTCGGCACGCACGTCCGATGCTGATGCAAGGGCGTGCCACCTGACCTATACCTGGTCAGGAAGGTGATGGAGATGCCTCGCTTAGTTTCCTGCATGGCATACACGTAAACATTAAATACGAGCCTCGATCGGCTCTCAGGTTGTCCTGTGAATCGGCTCAAAGAGCCGATCCACCCATGATTCGCACGGGGTGTACGAATATATGGTGGTCCTGCTTGATCAGAATAAAGCTAAAACGACCTACTACGATTTAGGGCTTTCACCGCATAATCGGAACATCCTACTCGTGATTGAGCCTCGCGGCCACGCACGGTGTTCGTAGTTTCCACCCCTAGGCAAGGCCTAAAAACCAACACGAGGTTGATCCCCGGAACATCCTGTCTAGGGCTAGCAAACTACACCCTACGCGCCGCTGGATCCTTCAACCCTTTGTAAGGCCTAACCATGCAGATATTAAACTAATCCTTGAAGAACAAGGAGCAATCATAACGGATCGGATCTGCTAAATAACGATCAAGCGGGGTGCCGCCCTTACACCTAAGATAGGCGTAAGGGCGGCTAGATGTCTAAGGGTTGCACGACGATAGCATATGATACGATGAACAATGCTAACCCTAACACATCTAAGATAACTATGTTGCTCGCCATCAAAAAGGCTTCAGTACGAGCAACGCATGAACAACAACGAATAAACTTGTACTGCCTAGATCGCAAGATGCGATCTAGGCAGCATGATGCTTACCCGGAAGAAAACCCTCGAGACAAGGGAGTTGGCGATGCGCCTAGATTGGTTTGTGGTGAACGTGATTGTTGTTTATTTCAAAAACCCTAGATACATATTTATAGTCCGTAGACTTTCTAACGTGGGAATAATCCCAACCGTGCACGAGCCAAACTCTATCTAATCGATACGCATCCTACTATATTACAGATACACGAGCCAACTAGCCCAAACTTTGTATATAAGGCCGATTCACGTATACTCTTCCATGTATATTCTTCAAGCCCATCTTGATCGCGGCCCACCTCTGATTCGGTCAATTTCTGGTGATAACACATGCCCCCCTGGTTTTGGAATTGATAATTCCAAAATCACTCTGCTTTTCTTCGTTGGGTCATGTCGTGGCAGAGCAGAACCGCCGCAGTATCCTTCATCATGATGCCTTGCCTTCTCGACTTCTATGCATGATTCGACAATTCTTTGGCCCCACTTCCTCGGAAACTGCTGTAACATTAACTCTCCCCAATATCCCATTATTTAACCGCGTCGATCAGTTCGCCCCTTCACCCTCCTGCTCCGTACCAACCATCGGCAAAAAACCCGCATTCCTCCGCAGCCATGTCTTCTTCCTCCTCCTCCTCTTCTGCCTCCTCGAACCTCTCCTACGTATCATCTCCCTTCCGTGAGCCAACACCGGAATGGGGCTCATTGGCGGCGCACGACATCCTCGCCCCAATGACGTGGGACAAGGAGGAACACGATTCCTCCATCTGGTCCGAGGATGACAAATCCTTGACCGACGGAGAGGGCGACCTTCAATTCCTCGTCGAAGGGGAGGAGGAGGCGGAGAGCGAGGACGACCGCTTCTCCTGGGACGATTTCACCTCCTCCGAGGAAGAGGTGGAGGAGGAGGACGACGACTCCCTCGAAGGCTACCCACCGGCGAAGCGCCTCCGCGCCTGGTGGGACGACGACAGCGATGACGACGATGAGGAAGATGAGGCTCCCGTAGAAGGCTACGGGAGCTCCGATGAGGAGCCTATCAGCAGCTGCGCCGGTGGCAGCGACGACGACGACGAGGGCAGCAACGGCCCTTAGATTAGGGACTAGTAGTAGTAGTCGGCTTTTGTTCTTTCTTCCCTAAGCAATCGGCTCTTTCTTTGTAAGAAATACCACTATTAATGAAGAAAATATTCCTCAATTAATTTTGCTTTCTTGTCAACTTTGCCGATCGTCAAACGAAGTCGCTGTACAGAGAGCCGATGGCAGGGCATCGGCTTGCACTATAAACGTGATTTGAGGCCAAGCCGTTGCCTATTCACGCGGTCCAACAGGTCTAACTCACGTCCAAACCATCCTCCAACCTTAAATGCGCAGATTGAACTCCTCAGCAGCTCACTAGGAGATTCATCCCAAATATCATGATTTCTGGTCTGAAACCGATCTGTTAACCTGCTTCATTGAGCTTATTCCTCTAGAGTCGATAGCAATGTATCGGCTTTTATTATTCTGAAGTCGATGCCCGTGCATCGGCTGTACTCACATACTGTTGTCTCCGCATGTTTTCTCAAGTCGATGTCTGCGCATCGGCTATGATTTTTTTTAACTGGCCGATTTAAAATCGGCCTCCATACCTCACTGCCATCATCCCACATGCTTGGGAAATACTTCTTGAGGTGTTGACCATTGACGGCTACTGGGAACTTAACGCCGTCCAACTGCTCCAGCATGTATGCATTACCTTTCAAGGCCTGGACAACTTTGTACGGACCGTGCCAATTAGGAGACCATTTGCCATATGCTTTGTCCTTGGTTCCTAATGGCAACACAGCTTCCCATACTAGATCACCAACTTGAAACTCCTTTGGTCTAACCTTCTTATTGTATGCACGAGCTACCCTGGCTTTGTTCTCTTTAATCTTCTCCAACGACCAAAGTCTAAGTTCTGTTGCGTCCTCAATAGTGTCACTCATCAAAGCTGCATATTCTTCAGCTGTTAGATCATTCTGAAACGTGACACGTCTTGATCCAGCCGTAATTTCCCAAGGTAATACGGCTTCCTGTCCATAGACGAGCTGGTATGGTGAAGTTTTTATAGCTCCATGGCATGACATGCGGTAGGCCCACAAAGCTTCTGACAACGTTTCATGCCAATCCCTAGGGTTCTCGTCAATTTTTCTCTTGATCAGCTTGATCAGGCTCTGATTGGACGCTTCAGCTTGCCCGTTGGCTTGAGCATAGTATGGAGATGATCGGATCAGCTTAATCCCCATGTCATCACAGAACTTTCTGAATTCTTTAGAAATAAAGACCGAACCTCCATCGGTCGTGATAGTTTGGGGAATCCCGAACCTGTGAATGACGCGTTCTTTCACAAACTTGATCACATCTTTTGATTTCACCTTCTTCATAGGGACGGCCTCCACCCACTTGGTGAAGTAATCTGTAATAACCAAAATCCATTCATGTTTTTTACTCGACGCCGGATGGATTTTGCCGATCATATCCATGCCCCACCCTTAAAACGGCCAAGGCTTGATGATAGAGTTCATTGCTGATGCGGGTACCATCTGAATCTTCCCGAACATCTGGCACGCTTGGCACCCCTTGTAGTACTTGAAGCAATCTTCAAGCATGGTGGGCCAATAAAACCCTGATCGCCTAATTAGCCACTTCATCTTATGAGCCGACTGGTGAGTTCCACAGGCGCCTTCATGCACCTCATGTAAGAGCCGATTAGACTCAGTTGGTCCCAGGCACTTGAGTAGTAACCCTTCCAACGTCCTGTAGAACATGTCGTCTCCTATGAGGACATACTTCATGGCTTTGTATCTTATTCGTTTAGGTGCCCCCCGAGCCGAATCTTTTAAGTAATTGAAGATTTCGGCTCTCCAATCATCCTGTTCCAGGAACTGCACCTGAACTTCTGACCCGTCCGATACATCCTTATAGCCTGACGCCATTTGTGCGAAATCGTTGGCCTCGGTGTTTTGGGATCTTGGGACCCAATTAAAGTTGATGTACCAAAACTGTGTCATCAACTCACGGCATTCCATCCAATATGGGAAAAGCGATTCACTCTCGCACTTATATTCATCCGTGAGCTGGTTAATCACCAACTTTGAGTCTCCAAAAAGCTCTACCGCTTCTGCCCCAGCTTCTAGCAGCAACTCCATTCCCTTACGCACTGCCTCATATTCAGCGATATTGTTGGTGCAAGGGGTAGATAGTCTGATGGAAAAGGAGTATGTTGCCCCCCGAGGCGACACGAGCAGAATGCCGATGCCACAACCATCGTCACAAGCCGATCCATCGAAGAACATAGCCCATGCATGTATAGATAGTGCTGCTATATTGGTATTGATCCGTTCAGCTATAAGATCGGCCAACGCTTGCCCCTTGACTGCTTTCGCAGGCTAATACCGGAGATCGAACTCCGACAACGAAAACATCCACTTACCAAGTCGGCCTTTCAAAACAGGGGCCGACAGCATGTGCTTGACAATGTCTGACTTGCATATGACGATGATCTCTGCCGTCAAAAGGATGTGATGTAGCTTGGTGCAGGTGAAGAACAGGCAAAGGCAAAGCTTCTCGACTTCAGGATACCTTGTCTCCGCGTCCAACATCCTTCTGCTGAGGTAGAAAATGACCTTTTCAACACCCTCATAGAGTTGCACCACCACCGAAGCGATGGACGTGTCAGCTACTGACAAGTAGATATAGAACGTCCTGTCTTGTTGGGGCGGAACTAGCACAGGCGGCGTTGTCAGATACCGCTTAATCTCATCAAACGCCCGTCGTCGTTTCGCCCTGAAACTCGTCATCAGATTTAATTTTCACCAGTGCTATGAATGGCTCGATTCTTCCTGACAGATTAGAGATGAATCGTCGGACAAAATTGATCTTGCCGATGAGACGTTGGAGCTCCTTCTTCGTGGTGGGCGGCTGCATGGTACGCACTGCCTCTTGACTTTTCAGGCCGATCTCAATTCCCCGTTCATGCACCAGAAAACCTAGGAACTGACCAGCCGTCACACCAAAAGCACACTTCTTCGGATTCATTCTCAGTCCGAACTTCCGAGTTCGGTCTAGGATGCGTCGTAAATCATCCAAGTGTCCCTCCATGGAGACAGATTTGACTACCACGTCGTCGATGTAGATTTCCACCAACTTGCCGATCAGATCGTGAAATATATAATTCATGGCTCGTTGGTACGTTGCACCAGCATTCTTCAACCCAAAGGTCATGACTACATATTCAAACAAGCCTACTGCCCCTGGTACTCTGAATGCGGTCTTGTGTATATCTTCTGGAGCCATGAAGATTTGGTTATAGCCGGCGTTGCCATCCATGAAGCTCAACACCTTGTGGCCAGTAGCTGCATTGATCAATGTTTCTGCCACAGGCATCGGATACTCATCTTTTGGAGTGGCTCTGTTGAGATCTCGGAAATCGATGGCCACACGCCATCGGTCGTCCTTCTTCTCTACAGGAACGATACTGGAGATCCACTCAGCATACCTGCATGGCCTGATGAACCCGGCGGCTAACATCTTCTCGATCTCTTTCTTGACCTCTTCCAGAATTTCGGCCTTCATCTGACGTGCTCGTTGTTGGAACGGCCGAAATCCTTTCTTAAGGGGGAGCCGATGTTCAATGATGCTCATGTCTAACCCAGGCATCTCTGTGTAATCCCATGCAAAGCAATCCGGGTATTCTTTTAACAGAGCTATCATCTGACCCCTGAGATGTGGATCTAACTTCTTGCTGATAAAAGTTGGTACCGGCTTATCCCCAGGACCGATGTCGACTTCCTCTAGCTCATCAGCCGATGTAAACCCATACCCTAGCTTCCCGTCACCTGTGAGGTCGACACCAAATGCAGGGAGAGCGTGTGGTACGGATAATACGGGCCGATTGCTGGAATCGGCCTTCATCTTGATTGTAACCAGGATTTTTTGGAAGTGCCGGGACCGATCGCGTGGAACGGCTTCCTCCTTGTCCTCGCTATGAGAGCAGCTGCCCTCGTCTCTGTCCTTACCAGGGTGGCGCCCAAGTCCTACCATGTTGACGTCGAACGAGAATCTTGGCTGGTACCTCCCAGGGTACGTGCATTCCACCATGTCAACGGCGTATGCTGGTGACTTCGGCACTTCTGGTGCTGCCAACGCGAATGGCAGCGGTGGACGGGACTGGAGTGGCATCTCTCCTTGGTAAGTCCCGAGAGCTGGTCCTGACGGAGAGTACTGATGCCTCATGATTTCCTGGATCACCCGAAGAGCGACACGCTCCAAAGTGTTCACCAGGCTCTCAGAATGGCGGTGCAGCGAGTGAGCTACCATGTAGTTAATCTCCTGACGCAGGGACCTAGTGCGTTCTTCTGACGGGGCGGACAGGTCCACGCCATCGAGCGCGCCTTCAGGCGAGAACCCTTTCCACCTGATGCCATGTGAGCGGGTTCTGTGAAAAGAGCCGATGAGGTCGGCTTCGAGGATCGCTTTGACCTCGTCATACTTCTTCTTGAGCTCCTCGGTCAGATCCTCGTACGTGACTGGGGTGCCGTCCGCCATCTCAGATGTAGATGGCGATGCGGTTGATGTCGAAGACTGTCCCACCGGGCGTGCCAGAATGTGTTGCGGTCAGAAACCCACCGGCGAGCAGCGACGGGCAACACAGGAGAGCCGGGAGGCTCCCAGGACTGCGGCTGGCCCTGGTCCCTCCGAGCGACGGCCCGCAAAGACTTCGGCACGCACGTCTGATGCTGATGCAAGGGCGTGCCACCTGACCTATACCTGGTCAGGAAGGTGATGGAGATGCCTCGCTTAGTTTCCTGCATGGCATACACGTAAACATTAAATACGAGCCTCGATCGGCTCTCAGGTTGTCCTGTGAATCGGCTCAAAGAGCCGATCCACCCATGATTCGCACGGGGTGTACGAATATATGGTGGTCCTGCTTGATCAGAATAAAGCTAAAACGACCTACTACGATTTAGGGCTTTCACCGCATAATCGGAACATCCTACTCGTGATTGAGCCTCGCGGCCACGCACGGTGTTCGTAAGCCGACCCTAGGCAAGGCCTAAAAACCAACACGAGGTTGATCCCCGGAACATCCTGTCTAGGGCTAGCAAACTACACCCTACGCGCCGCTGGATCCTTCAACCCTTTGTAAGGCCTAACCATGCAGATATTAAACTAATCCTTGAAGAACAAGGAGCAATCATAACAGATCGGATCTGCTAAATAACGATCAAGCGGGGTGCCGCCCTTACACCTAAGATAGGCGTAAGGGCGGCTAGATGTCTAAGGGTTGCACGACGATAGCATATGATACGATGAACAATGCTAACCCTAACACATCTAAGATAACTACGTTACTCGCCATCAAAAAGGCTTCAGTACGAGCAACGCATGAACAACAACGAATAAACTTGTACTGCCTAGATCGCAAGATGCAATCTAGGCAGCATGATGCTTACCCGGAAGAAAACCCTCGAGACAAGGGAGTTGGCGATGCGCCTAGATTGGTTTGTGGTGAACGTGATTGTTGTTTATTTCATAAACCCTAGATACATATTTATAGTCCGTAGACTTTCTAACGTGGGAATAATCCCAACCGTGCACGAGCCAAACTCTATCTAATCGATACGCATCCTACTATATTACAGATACACGGGCCAACTAGCCCAAACTTTGCATATAAGGCCGATTCACGTATAATCTTCCATGTATATTCTTCAAGCCCATCTTGATCGCGGCCCACCTCTGATTCGGTCAATTTCTGGTGATAACAGAAGTCAAGGTGCTCCACATGGTACTTCACCTCGGGGTGAGGTGACAGATCCATCGGCGCTCCCATGGAGTCATGCCTTGCAAGGTGGACGAAGCGGGTTCCCCGGATCTGGGGCAGGTTCTGCCCACACAGACGGGCAAGTGCTTCTTGCATGGCGCGAGCTAGTCCGTCCGCCCAGTTGTTCTCCCTCAAGGAGAACTGGATCCTCTCGGACATGGGTGGTTCCAGCTTCCCTCGCAGGTCTGCAATGATGACACACTGTAGTTGCCCTCCAGGCTGATCGTTGACCTATCATCCGAAGAACTCCTGGTGTGGGTGCTCGAGGTACTCCGCTAACTCCTTCAAGTCCTTCTCGAAGACTAGGCTTCCTCCATTGCCCAGCTGGTAGAACTTGGTCTGGTTGAACTGTTCCATCTATAGAACAATTGGATGAGTAAGTTAAAGAAGTGCAAGTGTGTCAAGATTTTATGTAGAATTACAAGAAAACAACGAGCATGAATCTCTCTTTTTAAAAAGATCTCAAAGGTAAGAATGAGAATAAGTTTTCATAAGTATTCATTTTGGTTATTTTGAAAACTCAGTTTTTCAGACGTCCATTCTAAACTAGGGCCTCCTAAGGTCAAACAATGGCTCTGATACCAGCTTGTCAACACCCGGATTTTTAAGTCCAGATGCCTATTATGCCATACATCGCAATCCCAGGAAGATTGTTTTTGCGAGACATAATAAGTTCATATCATAGCACATCATTCATTAGAAACCATAATTGTCTTACAACAAAGGATCACATGATCCAGTTCATTACAACAATTGATCTAGAGATCAAATACATAACACACAGCGGAAGATACGTAGTAGTGGTTCATCTGTTCCACAGGCAACGCTTGACGTCAGGAGGTAGTCCTAGTTATCGTAGACGTCCTGCTGACCACCTTCCGGGTACTGGATCTCCTCTTCATAGTCTGGCCATTTGAATAGCCAGGGACAAAGCCATGAGTACTTTAAAGTACTCAAAAACTATACTAATAGAAGTACTAATAGCTCTAAGTAGGTTCTAAGCTCTAGTTTCCTTTGCATAAAGCTAGTTTTATTTCGTAAGCACTTACTAGTTAAGACTCTTTAATTTCCTAGACTTACTCAAGTTCAAAACATTAGTGTCATTCCCACAACTCTTGTTGTGATTCAAAACCAAGTCACCATTCAAGTTCAAAACACAAGTTACAAGCCATATTTGGAAAAGTTCTGATGACGGAACAGTATGGCCTTTCCAACTGTCCATGACCGCGGACGTGACTATTCGAATAGTTTAAAGTTTGTAGAGGTTGTACTCTTGTGCCACAACTTTTGATTACATCCATCAGGGATAGCCCTGAATCATCATAACTCAGTATGCGGATCATCAACCATTAACCTTTCACTTATATACTCTAGTATAGGCACCTCCCCCATGAGCTTGGCCTCCCAGCGATAACAAACTGTCATTCTGAGAACTGCACAGGTCTTGGGTAGGATATTCAACTCTTTTCACGTCATTTCACTTTCAACGGAGGCAGCCTTCGCATAACCTCTATGACGCTTGTTAGAGGGAACCCATACTAAGATACATAAATTTCCAGCTAAAGCCTTACCCATAATCAGGTATTATGGGGGTACTCTAAAATTGGAATGGTATCGCATCCGAACCCAACCATCAGTTTTTATCAAATTCACCAACTCATTCAAGATTCACCTTCACCTTCAAAACTTTAAATAGAACGAAACATCATTCCAAGGTTTTCACAAATCACTTGTTTCACAAATTCCCATCTAGAGTAAATCAATTTTAGTTTAGCACTAGCAACTAATCATGAGGGGTGCTACCATAGTTTTGCTTGCTAAGCTAAGGGTGACACTGTAGGATAACGTTGCATAGAAAACAAAAATTTTCCTACCGCGAACACGCAATCCAAGCCAAGATGCAATCTAGAAGACAGTAGCAACGAGGGGGTATCGAGTCTCACCCTTGAAGAGATTCCAAAGCCTACAAGAGGAGGCTCTTGTTGCTGCGGTAGACGTTCACTTGCCGCTTGCAAAAGCGCGTAGAAGATCTTGATCACGATCGGTTCCGGCGCCACGAACGGGCAGCACCTCCGTACTCGGTCACACGTTCGGTTGTTGATGAAGACGACGTCCACCTCCCCGTTCCAGCGGGCAGCGGAAGTAGTAGCTCCTCTTGAATCCGATAGCACGACGGCGTGGTGTCGGTGGTGGTGGAGAAGTCCGGCGGAGCTTCGCTAAAGCTACGCGGGAGTTATGGAGGAGAGGGGGGCGGCTAGGGTTTGGGAGGGGGTGGCCGGCCTCAAGGGGGTGCGGCCAACTTGTGGCTTTGTGGTGGCCGGCCCCCTCCCCTATGCCCCTCATTATATAGGTGGATCCCCAAGTGTTGGTGTCCAAGTCTTCGAATAAGACCCGAACCAAAAACCTTCCATATGGAGGGGAAACCTAGCCAAGCTAGGACTCCCACTAGAGGTGGGAGTACCACCTCCCATATGGGGGGGTGGCCGGTCCCCTAAGGGGGAGTCCACTTGGGACTCCTCCCCCACTAGGGTTGGCCGGCCATGGAGGTGGAGTCCCATGTGGACTCCACCTTCCTTGGTGGTTTCTTCTGGACTTTTCTAGAACCTTCTAGAACCTTGATACGCGTACAACACGCGTCCGTTGGGAACCCCAAGAGGAAGGTGTGATGCGTACAGCGGCAAGTTTTCCCTCAGTATGAAACCAAGGTTTATCGAACCAGTAGGAGCCAAGAAGCACGTTGAAGGTTGATGGCGGCGGGATGTAGTGCGGCGCAACACCAGGGATTCCGGCGCCAACGTGGAACCTGCACAACACAACCAAAGTACTTTGCCCCAACGAAACAGTGAGGTTTTCAATCTCACCGGCTTGCTGTAACAAAGGATTAGATGTATAGTGTGGATGATGATTGTTTGCAAAAAAACAGTAGAACGGTATTGCAGTAGATTGTATTTCAGTATGGAGAATTGGACCGGGGTCCACAGTTCACTAGAGGTGTCTCTCCCATAAGATAAACAGCATGTTGGGTGAACAAATTACAGTTGGGCAATTGACAAATAAAGAGGGCATGACCATGCACATACATATTATGATGAGTATAGTGAGATTTAATTGGGCATTACGACAAAGTACATAGACCGCTATCCAGCATGCATCTATGCCTAAAAAGTCCACCTTCAGGTTATCATCCGAACCCCCTCCAGTATTAAGTTGCTAACAACAGACAATTGCATTAAGTATTGCACGTAATGTAATCAGTGACTACATCCTTGAACATAGCACCAATGTTTTATCCCTAGTGGCAACAACACATCCATAATCTTAGAGGTTCTTGTCACCCCTCCAGATTCACGGAGACATGAACCCACTATCGAGCATAAATACTCCCCCTTGGAGTTACTAGCATCAACTTGGCCAGAGCATCTACTAATAACGGAGAGCATGCAAGATCATAAACAACACATAGACATAACTTTGATAATCAACATAACAAGTATTCTCTATTCATCGGATCCCAACAAACGCAACATATAGAATTACAGATAGATGATCTTGATCATGTTAGGCAGCTCACAAGATCCGACAATTAAGCACAATGGGGAGAAGACAACCATCTAGCTACTGCTATGGACCCATAGTCCAGGGGTAGACTACTCACACATCACTCCGGAGGCGACCATGGCGGCGTAGAGTCCTCCGGGAGATGATTCCCCTCTCCGGCAGGGTGCCGGAGGCGATCTCCTGAATCCCCCGAGATGGGATTGGCAGCGGCGGCATCTCTGGAAGGTTTTCCGTATCGTGGCTCTCGGTACTGGGGGTTTCGCGACGGAGGCTTTAAGTAGGCGGAAGGGCAGGTCAGGAGGCGGCACGAGGGGCCCACACCATAGGGCCGCGCGGCCAAGGGGAGGGGGCCGCACCGCCCTATGGTGTGGCCACCTCGTGGCCCCACTTCGTCTCCTCTTCGGTCTTCTGGAAGCTTCGTGGCAAAATAGGACCCTGGGCGTTGATTTCGTCCAATTTCGAGAATATTTCGTTACTAGGATTTCTGAAACCAAAAACAACAGAAAACAGCAACTGGCACTTCAGCATCTTGTTAATAGGTTAGTTCCAGAAAATGCACGAATATGACATAAAGTGTGCATAAAACATGTAGATAACATCAATAATGTGGCATGGAACATAAGAAATTATCGATACGTTGGAGACGTATCAGCATCCCCAAGCTTAGTTCTGCTCGTCCCGACGTGTAAAACGATAACAAAGATAATTTCTGGAGTGACATGCCATCATAACCTTGATCATACTATTTGTAAAGCATATGTAGTGAATGCAGCGATCAAAACAATGTATATGACATGAGTAAACAAGTGAATCATAAAGCAAAGACTTTTCATGAATAGTACTTCAAGACAAGCATCAATAAGTCTTGCATAAGAGTTAACTCATAAAGCAATAATTCATAGTAAAAGCATTGAAGCAACACAAAGGAAGATTAAGTTTCAGCGGTTGCTTTCAACTTGTAACATGTATATCTCATGGATATTGTCAACATAGAGTAATATAATAAGTGCAATATGCAAGTATGTAGGAATCAATGCACAGTTCACACAAGTGTTTGCTTCTTGAGGTGGAGAGAAATAGGTGAACTGACTCAACAATAAAAGTAAAAGAATGGTCCTCCATAGAGGAAAAGCATCGATTGCTATATTTGTGCTAGAGCTTTGATTTTGAAAACATGAAACAATTTTGTCAACGATAGTAATAAAGCATATGTATCATGTAAATTATATCTTACAAGTTGCAAGCCTCATGCATAGTATACTAATAGTGCCCGCACCTTGTCCTAATTAGCTTGGACTACCGGATCATCACAATGCACATGTTTTAACCAAGTGTCACAAAGGGGTACCTCTATGCCGCCTGTACAAAGGTCTAAGGAGAAAGCTCGCATTGGATTTCTCGCTATTGATTATTCTCAACTTAGACATCCATACCGGGACAACATAGACAACAGATAATGGACTCCTCTTTTATGCATAAGCATGTAACAACAATTAATAATTTTCTCATATGAGATTGAGGAAATTGTCCAAAACTGAAACTTCCACCATAGATCATGGCTTTAGTTAGCGGCCCAATGTTCTTCTCTAACAATATGCATGCTTAACCATAAGGTGGTAGATCTCTCTTACTTCAGACAAGACGAACATGCATAGCAACTCACATGAAATTCAACAAAGAGTAGTTGATGGCGTCCCCAGTGAACATGGTTATCGCACAACAAGCAACTTAATAAGAGATAAAGTGCATAAGTACATATTCAATACCACAATAGTTTTTAAGCTATTTGTCCCATGAGCTATATATTGCAAAGGTGAATGATGGAATTTTAAAGGTAGCACTCAAGCAATTTACTTTGGAATGGCGGAAAATACCATGTAGTAGGTAGGTATGGTGGACACAAATGGCATAGTGGTTGGCTCAAGTATTTTGGATGCATGAGAGGTAATCCCTCTCGATACAAGGCTTAGGCTGGCAAGGCTTATTTGAAACAAACACAAGGATGAACCGGTGCAGCAAAACTCACATAAAAGACATATTGAAAACATTATAAGACTCTACACCGTCTTCCTTGTTGTTCAAACTCAATACTAGAAATTATCTAGACCTTAGAGAAACCAAATATGCAAACCAAATTTTAGCATGCTCTATGTATTTCTTCATTAATGGGTGCAAAGCATATGATGCAAGAGCTTAAACATGAGCACAACAATTGCCAAGTATCACATTATCCAAGACATTATAGCAAATTACTACATGTATCATTTTCCAATTCCAACCATATAACAATTTAACGAAGAAGAAACTTCGCCATGAATACTATGAGTAGAAACTAAGGACATACTTGTCCATATGCTACAGCGGAGCATGTCTCTCTCCCACAAAGTGAATGCTAGGATCCATTTTATTCAAACAAAACAAAAACAAAAACAAACCGACGCTCCAAGCAAAGCACATAAGATGTGATGGAATAAAAATATAGTTTCAAGGGAGGAACCTGATAATGTTGTCGATGAAGAAGGGGATGCCTTGGGCATCCCCAAGCTTAGATGCTTGAGTCTTCTTAGAATATGCAAGGGTGAACCACCGGGGCATCCCCAAGCTTAGAGCTTTCACTCTCCTTGATCATGTTGCATCATACTCCTCTCTTGATCCTTGAAAACTTCCTCCACACCAAACTTAGAACAACTCATTAGAGGGTTAGTGGACAATAAAAATTAACATGTTCAGAGGTGACACAATCATTCTTAACACTTCTGGACATTGCATAAAGCTACTGGACATTAATGGATCAAAGAAATTCATCCAACATAGCAAAAGAGGCAATGCGAAATAAAAGGCAGAATCTGTCAAAACAGAACAGTTTGTATTGACGAATTTTATCGAGGCACCAGACTTGCTCAAATGAAAATGCTCAAATTGAATGAAAGTTGCGTACATATCTGAGGATCACTCACGTAAATTGGCATAATTTTCTGAGTTACCTACAGAGAAAACAGCCCAGATTCGTGACAGCAAAGAAATCTGTTTCTGCGCAGTAATCCAAATCTAGTATGAACTTTTCTATCAACGACTTTACTTGGCACAACAAAACACTAAACTAAGATAAGGAGAGGTTGCTACAGTAGTAAACAACTTCCAAGACACAAAATAAAAACAAAGTACTGTAGGTAAAAACATGGGTTGTCTCCCATAAGCGCTTTTCTTTAACGCCTTTCAGCTAGGCGCAGAAAGTGTGTATCAAGTATTATCAAGAGACGAAGTGTCAACATCATAATTTGTTCTAATAATAGAATCAAAAGGTAACTTCATTCTCTTTCTAGGGAAGTGTTCCATACCTTTCTTGAGAGGAAATTGATATTTAATATTACCTTCCTTCATATCAATAGTAGCACCAACAGTTCGAAGAAAAGGTCTTCCCAATATAATGGGACAAGATGCATTGCATTCAATATCCAAGACAACAAAATCAACGGGGACAAGGTTATTGTTAACGGTAATGTGAACATTATCAACTTTCCCCAAAGGTTTCTTTGTAGAATGATCAGCAAGATTAACATCCAAATAACAATTTTTCAGCGGTGGCAAGTCAAGCATATTATAAATTTTCTTAGGCATAACAGAAATACTTGCACCAAGATCACATAAAGCATTACAATCAAAATCTTTAACCTTCATCTTAATGATGGGCTCCCAACCATCCTCTAGCTTTCTAGGAATAGAGGCTTCGCGCTCTAGTTTCTCTTCTCTAGCTTTTATGAGAGCATTTGTAATATGTTGCGTGAAAGCCAAATTTATAGCACTAGCATTAGGACTTTTAGCAAGTTTTTGCAAGAACTTTATAACTTCAGAGATGTGGCAATCATCAAAATTCAAACCATTATAATCTAAAGCAATGGGATCATCATCCCCAATGTTGAAAAAAAATTCAGCAGTTTTATCACAGGCAGTTTCAGCAGTTTTAGCAGTTTCGGGCAGTTTCTCGCGCTTTGCATTAGAAGTGGAAACATTGCTAACACCAATTCTTTTATTATTATTAGTAGGAGGTGCAACAACTTGTGTAGCATTAGCATTACTAGTGGTGGTAATAGTCCAAACTTTAGCTACATTCTTCTCTTTAGCTAGTTTTTCATTTTCTTCTCTATCCCACCTAGCACGCAGTTCAGCCATCAATCTTATATTCTCATTAATTCTAACTTGGATGGCATTTGCTGTAGTAACAATTTTATTTTCAATATCCCTATTAGGCATAACTTTCGATTTCAAAAGATCAACATCAGCAGCAAGACTATCGACTTTAGAAGCAAGTATATCAATTTTTCCAAGCTTTTCTTCAACAGATTCGTTAAAAGCAGTTTGTGTACTAATAAATTCTTTAAGCATGGCTTCAAGTCCAGGGGGTGTGTTCCTATTATTATTGTAAGAATTCCCATAAGAATTAGCATAACCGTTACCATTATTATAAGGATATGGCCTATAGTTATTACTAGAGTTGTTCCGATAAGCATTGTTGTTGAAATTATTATTTCTAATGAAGTTTACATCAACATGTTCTTCTTGGGCAACCAATGAAGCTAATGGAACATTATTAGGATCAATATTAGTCCTATCATTCACAAGCATAGACATAATAGCATCAATCTTATCACTCAAGGAAGAGGTTTCTTCGACAGAATTTACCTTCTTACCTTGTGGAGCTCTTTCCGTGTGCCATTCAGAGTAGTTGATCATCATATTATCAAGAAGCTTTGTTGCTTCACCAAGAGTGATGGACATAAAGGTACCTCCAGCAGCTGAATCCAATAAATTCCGCGAAGAAAAATTCAGTCCTGCATAAAAGGTTTGGATGATCATCCAAGTAGTCAGTCCATGGGTTGGGCAATTTTTAACCAAAGATTTCATTCTTTCCCATGCTTGTGCAACATGCTCAGTATCTAATTGTTTAAAATTCATTATGCTACTCCTCAAAGATATAATTTTAGCAGGGGGATAATATCTACCAATAAAAGTATCCTTGCATTTAGTCCATGAATCAATACTATTCTTAGGCAGAGATAGCAACCAATCTTTAGCTCTTCCTCTTAATGAGAAAGGGAACAATTTTAATTTTATAATGTCACCATCTACATCTTTATATTTTTGCATTTCACATAATTCAACAAAATTATTAAGATGGGCAGCAGCATCATCAGAACTAACACCAGAAAATTGCTCTCGCATAACAAGATTCAGTAAAGCAGGTTTAATTTCAAAGAATTCTGCTGTAGTAGCAGGTGGAGCAATAGGTGTGCATAAGAAATCATTATTATTTGTGGTTGTGAAGTCACACAACTTAGTATTTTTAGGGGTAGCCAATTTAGCAACAGTAAATAAAGCAAAGTAGATAAAGTAAATGCAAGTAACTAATTTTTTTGTGTTTTTGATATAGCAAACAAGATAGCAAATAAAGTAAAACTAGCAACTAATTTTTTTGTATTTTGATTTAGTGCAGCAAACAAAGTAGTAAATAAAACTAAGCAAGACAAAAACAAAGTAAAGAGATTGGGAAGTGGAGACTCCCCTTGCAGCGTGTCTTGATCTCCCCGGCAACGGCGCCAGAAAAAGAGCTTGATACGCGTACAACACGCGTCCGTTGGGAACCCCAAGAGGAAGGTGTGATGCGTACAGCGGCAAGTTTTCCCTCAGTATGAAACCAAGGTTTATCGAACCAGTAGGAGCCAAGAAGCACGTTGAAGGTTGATGGCGGCGGGATGTAGTGCGGCGCAACACCAGGGATTCCGGCGCCAACGTGGAACCTGCACAACACAACCAAAGTACTTTGCCCCAACGAAACAGTGAGGTTGTCAATCTCACCGGCTTGCTGTAACAAAGGATTAGATGTATATTGTGGATGATGATTGTTTGCAGAAAAATAGTAGAACAGTATTGCAGTAGATTGTATTTCAGTATGGAGAATTGGACCGGGGTCCACAGTTCACTAGAGGTGTCTCTCCCATAAGATAAACAGCATGTTGGGTGAACAAATTACAGTTGGGCAATTGACAAATAAAGAGGGCATGACCATGCACATACATATTATGATGAGTATAGTGAGATTTAATTGGGCATTACGACAAAGTACATAGACCGCTATCCAGCATGCATCTATGCCTAAAAAGTCCACCTTCAGGTTATCATCCGAACCCCCTCCAGTATTAAGTTGCTAACAACAGACAATTGCATTAAGTATTGCGCGTAATGTAATCAGTGACTACATCCTTGAACATAGCACCAATGTTTTATCCCTAGTGGCAACAGCACATCCATAACCTTAGAGGTTCTTGTCACCCCTCCAGATTCACGGAGACATGAACCCACTATCGAGCATAAATACTCCCTCTTGGAGTTACTAGCATCAACTTGGCCAGAGCATCTACTAATAACGGAGAGCATGCAAGATCATAAACAACACATAGACATAACTTTGATAATCAACATAACAAGTATTCTCTATTCATCGGATCCCAACAAACGCAACATATAGAATTACAGATAGATGATCTTGATCATGTTAGGCAGCTCACAAGATCCGACAATTAAGCACAATGGGGAGAAGACAACCATCTAGCTACTGCTATGGACCCATAGTCCAGGGGTAGACTACTCACACATCACTCCGGAGGCGACCATGGCGGCGTAGAGTCCTCCGGGAGATGATTCCCCTCTCCGGCAGGGTGCCGGAGGCGATCTCCTGAATCCCCCGAGATGGGATTGGCGGCGGCGGCGTCTCTGGAAGGTTTTCCGTATCGTGGCTCTCGGTACTGGGGGTTTCGCGACGGAGGCTTTAAGTAGGCGGAAGGGCAGGTCAGGAGGCGGCACGAGGGGCCCACACCACAGGGCCGCGCGGCCAAGGGGGGGGCCGCGTCGCCCTATGGTGTGGCCACCTCGTGGCCCCACTTCGTCTCCTCTTCGGTCTTCTGGAAGCTTCGTGGCAAAATAGGACCCTGGGCGTTGATTTCGTCCAATTCCGAGAATATTTCGTTACTAGGATTTCTGAAACCAAAAACAGCAGAAAACAACAACTGGCACTTCGGCATCTTGTTAATAGGTTAGTTCCAGAAAATGCACGAATATGACATAAAGTGTGCATAAAACATGTAGATAACATCAATAATGTGGCATGGAACATAAGAAATTATCGATACGTTGGAGCCGTATCAAACCTTCCATAGAACCTTCCGCGACATTTTAATTCACATAAAATGACATCCTATATATGAATCTTATTCTCCGGACCATTCCGGAACTCCTCGTGATGTCCGGGATCTCATCCGGGACTCCGAACAAATATTCGAACTCCATTCCATATTCAAGTACTACCATTTCAACATCCAACTTTAAGTGTGTCACCCTACGGTTCGTGAACTATGCGGACATGGTTGAGTACTCACTCTGTCCAATAACCAATAGCGGGATCTGGAGATCCATAATGGCTCCCACATATTCAACGATGACTTTAGTGATCGAATGAACCATTCACATATAATACCAATTCCCTTTGTCACGCGATATTTTACTTGTCCGAGGTTTGATCTTCGGTATCACTCTATACCTTGTTCAACCTCGTCTCCTGACAAGTACTCTTTACTCGTACCGTGGTATGTGTTCTCTTATGAACTCATTCATATGCTTGCAAGACATTAGACGACATTCCACCGAGAGGGCCCAGAGTATATCTATCCGTCATCGGGATGGACAAATCCCACTGTTGATCCATATGCCTCAACTCATACTTTCCGGATACTTAATCCCACCTTTATAGCCACCCATTTACGCAGTGGTGTTTGGTGTAATCAAAGTACCTTTCCGGTATAAGTGATTTACATGATCTCATGGTCATAAGGACTAGGTAACTATGTATCGAAATCTTATAGCAAATAACTTAATGACGAGATCTTATGCTACGCTTAATTGGGTGTGTCCATTACATCATTCATACAATGACATAACCTTGTTATTAATAACATCCAATGTTCATGATTATGAAACTAATCATCCATTAATCAACAAGCTAGTTTAAGAGGCATACTAGGGACTTCTTGTTGTCTACATATCACACATGTACTAATGTTTCAGTTAATACAATTATAGCATGATACATAAACATTTATCATAAACATAAAGTATAAATAATAACCACTTTATTATTGCCTCTAGGGCATATCTCCTTCAGTCTCCCACTTGCACTAGAGTCAATAATCTAGATTACATTGTAATATACCTAACACCCATGGCATTCTGGTGTTGGTCATGCTTTGCCCTAGGGAGAGCTTTAGTGAACGGATCTGCTACATTCAGATCAGTGTGTACTTTGCAAATCTTTACTTCTCCATCTTCGATGTACTCGCGAATCGAGTGGTAACGCAGCTTGATATGCTTCAGCCTCTTGTGTGACCTTGGCTCTTGTGCATTGGCGATAGCACCCATGTTATCACAGTAAATGATTAATGGGTCCAATGCACTAGGAACCACACCGAGCTCTACAATGAACCTCTTCATCCATACCGCTTCTGATGAAGCCTCTGAAGCCGCTATGTACTCTGATTCTGTTGAAGACTTCGCCACCATGCACTGCTTCGAGCTTGCCCAGCTTACTGCAGCACCATTCAATATAAACACGTACCCAGATTGTGACTTATAGTCATCAGGATCAGTGTTCCAACTTGCATCGGTGTAACCATTTACAACGAGCTCTTGGTCACCTCCATAACAAAGAAACATATCCTTAGTTCTTTTCAAGTACTTCAGGATATTCTTGACCGCTGTCCAGTGTTCCATTCCTGGATCACTTTGATATCTGCTAGTCAAACTAACAGCATGTGCTATATCCGGTCTAGTACATAGCATGGCATACATGATAGATCCTACTGCCGAGGCATAGAGGATTTTACTCATCCTTTCTCTTTCTTCTGCCGTAGCCGGTCCTTGAGTCTTACTCAAGACTTTGCCTGGTAACATAGGTAAGAACCCTTTCTTACTTTCGTCCATTCTAAACTTCTTTAGAATCTTGTCCAGATATGTACTCTGTGATAGCCCTATTAGGCGTCTTGATCTATCTCTATAAATCTTGATGCCTAATATATACGATGCTTCACCAAGGTCTTTCATTGAAAAACTATTATTCAAATAACCTTTAACACTGCTTAATAGTTCTATATCATTCCCGATCAACAATATGTCATCTACATACAATATCAGGAATGCTACAGAGCTCCCACTCACTTTCTTGTAAATACAGGCCTCTCCATGACACTGTATAAACCCGAAGTCTTTGATCACCTTATCAAAGCGTCGGTTCCAACTTCTTGATGCTTGCTTCAGTCCATAGATTGAACGCTGAAGTTTGCATACTTTGTCAGCATTTTTAGGATCGACAAAACCTTTGGGTTGTACCATATACAACTCTTCCTCAATATCTCCATTAAGGAACGCCGTTTTGACATCCATCTGCCAAATCTCATAATCGAAAAATGCAGCTATTGCTAACAAAATCCTCATAGATTTTAGCTTCGCTACAGGTGAGAAAGTCTCATCGTAGTCAACTCCTTGAATTTGTCGGAAATCCTTTGCGACAAGTCGAGCTTTATAGACAGTAATATTACCATCAGCATCTGTTTTTCTCTTGAAGATCCATTTATTTTCGACAGCCTTTCGGCTATCAGGTAAGTCTACCAAAGTCCATACTTTGTTATCATACATGGATCCCATTTCGGATTTCATGGCTTCTTGCCATTTGTTGGAATCTGGGCTCATCATCGCTTCTTCATACGTCGTAGGGTCCTCATCATTGTTATCCACAATCATGACATTTAGACAAGGATCATACCAATCAGGAGTGGTACGTTCCCTTGTCGATCTGCGAGGTTCAGTAGTTTCCTCGTTTGAAGTTTCATGATCATTATCATTAGCTTCCTCTGTTGCCGGTGTAGGCGGTACAGGTACAACTTCCGATACTGCGCTACTCTGATCAACGAGTATAGATTCATCAATCTCATCGAGTTCTACTTTTCTTCCAGTCACTTCTTTAGTGAGAAATTCTTTCTCAAGAAAGGTTCCGTTCTTAGCAACAAAGATTTTGCCTTCGGATCTGTGATAGAAAGTGTACCCTATAGTTTCCTTAGGGTATCCTATGAAGACGCATTTCTCCGCTTTGGGTTCTAGCTTGTCCGGTTGTAACTTCTTTACATAGGCTTCGCAACCCCAAACTTTCAGAACGATGACTTAGGTTTCTTATTAAACCATAGTTCATACGGTGTCGTTTCTACGGATTTTGATGGTGCTCTATTTAAAGTGAATGCGGCTGTCTCTAATGCATAACTCCAAAATGATAACGGCAAATCAGTAAGAGACATCATAGAACGATTCATATCTAAGAGAGTTCGATTACGACGTTCGGACACACCGTTACGTTGAGGTGTTCCCGGCGGTGTCAATTGTGAAAGTATTCCGCATTTCTTTAAATGCATGCCAAACTCATAACTCAGATATTCACCTCCACGATCAGATCGTAGAAATTTAATCTTCTTGTTACGTTGATTTTCTACTTCACTTTGAAATTCCTTAAACTTCTCGAAAGTTTCGGATTTATGTTTCATGAAATAGATATAACCATATCTACTCAGATCATCTGTGAAGGTTAGAACATAACGATAACCACCGCGCGATGCTACGCTCATTGGTCCGCACACATCGGTATGTATAATTTCCAATAAGTCAGTAGCTCGCTCCATCATACCAGAAAATGGAGTCTTAGTCATTTTACCCATTAGACATGCTTCGCATCTATCAAGTGACTCAAAGTCAAGTGATTCAAGTAATCCATCAGTATGGAGTTTCTTCATGCATTTCACTCCAATATGACCAAGACGACAGTGCCACATATAAGTAGAATTATCATTCAATTTAATTCGCTTAGCATCAATGTTATGTATATGCGTATCACTACTATCGAGATCTAACAGAAATAAGCCATTCTTTTGTGGTGCTCGACCATAAAAGATATTATTCATAAAAATAGAACAACCATTATACTCAGACTTGAATGAATAACCGTCTTGTATTAAACAAGATCCAGATATAATGTTCATGCTCAACGCATGTACATAATAACAATTATTTAGGCTTAAAACTAATCCCGAAGGTAGATGTAGAGGAAGTGTGCCGACTGCGATCACATTGACCTTGGATCTGTTTCCAACGCGCATCGTCACTTCATCTTTCAGCAGTTGTCGTTTATTCTTTAGTTCCTGTTTCGAGTTACAAATATGAGCAACCGAACCAGTATCAAATACCCAGGTACTAGAACGAGAACCAGTGAAATGAACATCTATAACATGTATATCAGATATACCTTCTTTCTTCTTCTTGACAAGGCCGCTCTTCAGATCAGCCAGATACTTGGAGCAATTACGCTTCTAGTGTCCCTTCTCCTTCCAGTAATAGCACTCAGCATCAGGCTTAGGGCCGTTCTTAGGTTTCACAGGAGGCGTGGCAGCTTTCTTGCCACCCTTCTTGAATTTTCCCTTAGACTTGCCCTGTTTCTTGAAACTGGTGGTCTTGTTGACCATCAACACTTTGTGCTCTTTCTTGATCTCAATCTTAGTAGCTTTTAGCATGCCAAAGAGTTCAGGTAACTCCTTGTTCATGTTCTGCATATTGTAGTTCATCACAAAGTTCTTGTAACTTGGTGGCAGTGATTGAAGGACACGATTAATCCCCAGTCTGTTAGGAATCACTATTCCCAAGTCACTAAGTTTCTTCGCATGCCCGGTCATGGCGAGCATGTGCTCACTAACGGAGTTGCCTTCTTCCATCATGCAGCTGAAGAATTGTTTCGATGCTTCATAGCATTCCACGGCCGCATGAGTCTCAAAAATAGCTTTCAGCTCTTTCATCAACTCATGAGGATCGTGGTGCTCAAAACGTTTTTGAAGATCGGATTCTAGACTGCATAAGATGGCACACTGAACTTGAGAGTACCGTATTTTCCGAGTCTCGTAAACAGCTTTTACTTCATCGGTTTCAGTTTCTGCAGGAGGGTCACCTAGCGGTGCATCAAGCACATATTGCAGATTTCCGCCAGAGAGGAAGATCCTCACATGACGGAACCAGTCGGTGAAGTTGCTACCGTTGCTCTTAAGTTTCTCTTTCTCTAGGAACTGATTAAAATTGATTGGGGACGCCATCTCTACAATATATATTTGCAAAAGTTTAGACTAAGTTTATGACAAATTGAGTTCAAATTTTAATTCAACATAATTAAAAATCTAGGTGAACTCCCACTCAAAACAATATCCCTCGCATTGTCTTAGTGATCACACGAACCAAATCCATCACACCTAAACCCAATCATCACGAGAAAAAGTGTGATTTCATTGGCGAACACTCAAAGTGTTCATCATATCAACCATATGATTCATGCTCTACCTTTCGGTATCACGTGTTCCGAGACCATGTCTGTACATGCCAGGCTCGTCAAGGCCACCTTAGTATCCGCATGTGCAAAACTGTCTTGCACCCGTTGTATGTACTTATTGAATCTATCACACCCGATCATCACGAGATGCTTCGAAACGACAAGACTTGGTAACGGTGCTACTAAGGATGAACACTTTATTATCTTGAGATTTTAGTGAGGGATCATCTTATAATGCTACCGTCGCGATCTAAGCAAAATAAGATGCATAAAAGGATTAACATCACATGCAGTTCATATGTGATATGATATGGCCCTTTTGTCTTTGCGCCTTTGATCTTCATCTCCAAAGCACGGACATGATCTCCATCATCTTCGGGCATGATCTCCATCATCGTCGGCGTAGCGTCAAGGTCAATGGCGCCGTCTTCATGATTGTCCTCCATGTAGCAACTATTACAACTACTTTGAAATACTACTCAACATGAAATTTAAAGACAACCATAAGGCTCCTGCCGGTTGCCACAATACAATAATGATCATCTCATACATATTCATCATCACAATATGGCCATATCACATCACCAAACCCTGCAAAAACAAGTTAGACGTCTCTAATTTGGTTTGCATATTTTACGTGGTTTAGGGTTTTCGAGAGAGATCTAATCTACCTACGAACATGAACCACAACGTTGATACTAATGTTTTCAATAGAAGAGTAAATTGAATCTTCACTATAGTAGGAGAGACAGACACCCGCAAAGCCTCTTATGCAATACAAGTTGCATGTCGAACGAGGAACAAGTCTCATGAACGCGGTCATGTAAAGTTAGTCCGAGCCGCTTCATCCCATTATGCCACAAAGATGCAAAGTACTCAAACTAAAGATAACAAGAGCATCAACGCCCACAAAACCATTGTGCTCTACTCGTGCAACCATCTATGCATAGACACGGCTCTGATACCACTGTAGGATAACGTTGCATAGAAAATTTCCTACCGCGAACACGCAATCCAAGCCAAGATGCAATCTAGAAGATGGTAGCAACGAGGGGTTTATCGAGTCTCACCCTTGAAGAGATTCCAAAGCCTACAAGAGGAGGCTCTTGTTGCTGCGGTAGACGTTCACTTGCCGCTTGCAAAAGCGCGTAGAAGATCTTGATCACGATCGGTTCCGGCGCCACGAACGGGCAGCACCTCCGTACTCGGTCACACGTTCGGTTGTTGATGAAGACGACGTCCACCTCCCCGTTCCAGCGGGCAGCGGAAGTAGTAGCTCCTCTTGAATCCGACAGCACGACGGCGTGGTGTCGGTGGTGGTGGAGAAGTCCGGTGGAGCTTCGCTAAGCGTGCGCGGGAGTTATGGAGGAGAGGGGGGCGGCTAGGGTTTGGGAGGGGTGGCCGGCCTCAAGGGGGTGCGGCCAACTTGTGGCTTTGTGGTGGCCGGCCCCCTCCCCTATGCCCCTCATTATATAGGTGGATCCCCAAGTGTTGGTGTCCAAGTCTTCGAATAAGACCCGAACCAAAAACGTTCCATATGGAGGGGAAACCTAGCCAAGCTAGGACTCCCACTAGAGGTGGGAGTTCCACCTCCCATATGGGGGGGTGGCCGGTCCCCTAAGGGGGAGTCCACTTGGGACTCCTCCCCCACTAGGGTTGGCCGGCCATGGAGGTGGAGTCCCATGTGGACTCCACCTTCCTTGGTGGTTTCTTCCGGACTTTTCTAGAACCTTCTAGAACCTTCCATAGAACCTTCCGCGACATTTTAATTCACATAAAATGACATCCTATATATGAATCTTATTCTCCGGACCATTCCGGAACTCCTCATGATGTCCGGGATCTCATCCGGGACTCCGAACAAATATTCGAACTCCATTCCATATTCGAGTACTACCATTTCAACATCCAACTTTAAGTGTGTCACCCTACGGTTCGTGAACTATGCGGACATGGTTGAGTACTCTCTCTGACCAATAACCAATAGCGGGATCTGGAGATCCATAATGGCTCCCACATATTCAACGATGACTTTAGTGATCGAATGAACCATTCACATATAATACCAATTCCCTTTGTCACGCGATATTTTACTTGTCCGAGGTTTGATCTTCGGTATCACTCTATACCTTGTTCAACCTCGTCTCCTGACAAGTACTCTTTACTCGTACCGTGGTATGTGGTCTCTTATGAACTCATTCATATGCTTGCAAGACATTAGATGACATTCCACCGAGAGGGCCCAGAGTATATCTATCCATCATCGGGATGGACAAATCCCACTGTTGATCCATATGCCTCAACTCATACTTTCCGGATACTTAATCCCACATTTATAGCCACCCATTTACGCAGTGGTGTTTGGTGTAATCAAAGTACCTTTCCGGTATAAGTGATTTACATGATCTCATGGTCATAAGGACTAGGTAACTATGTATCGAAAGCTTATAGCAAATAACTTAATGACGAGATCTTATGCTACGCTTAATTGGGTGTGTCCATTACATCATTCATACAATGACATAACCTTGTTATTAATAACATCCAATGTTCATGATTATGAAACTAATCATCCATTAATCAACAAGCTAGTTTAAGAGGCATACTAGGGACTTCTTGTTGTCTACATATCACACATGTACTAATGTTTCAGTTAATACAATTATAGCATGATACATAAACATTTATCATAAACATAAAGATATAAATAATAACCACTTTATTATTGCCTCTAGGGCATATCTCCTTCAGACACTTCTTGTGATACTCTATATTTAGACACAAATTGAAAAAAAACCATAAGTAAACCTTGGTAAATAAAGTAAAAACAAAATAAGATAAAAACTTGGGCTTGGATGAATAAGACTTGAAACACCACTACTAGTGCCATGGTATTTGCACTAGTAACTTGGCATGGTATAGCTTGTATTAGGGTAGCTTGCCTTGGTGGGAGTACTGGTCAAAGTGCTCTTCTTCTTCCTCGTAGAAGACCTCCTCCTCCTCGTAGCCCTTGGTACTAGCGTCTATAAACGGATATGAGGTAACAAACACCAATCAATACTTACAGAGGCTACTTAGCCCTAATGGCTCAATCAAGATGACCTTGCATCATCACAAACATCATTCCACTTAATCACTAGGGTTTTACTTCATTTGGATGAGAAAAATAATTTTCTCTCATTTATAAATACTAAGATTTAAATCCTCAAATAAGCTAGTATGAGGCAATGTAGCTAAGGTCATCACCTCACCTCACATTACTTGGGAAGATGATTTAAATGAGGTGCTACACCTCATAGATTTAAAATCCTAAATTTGAAAATAATTTAAATGGGCTAGTAATGACTACATAGCCATTACCTGAGTCTAGGCCCTGATCATCTAAGACAACTATAATATTTTTTTGCATAAACAATTAGAGTTTTTGAAATGTGAATTATGAGAATTGAAATCACCTCAAAATTCATTATGGTTGATTTTTAATAATTGTTTGAATTTGGAAAAGTTACTGACTTGTCATTTTTGGTGCACTTGATCTACAATGACCTAGGGTTTGAAACCAGTGGGGTTTGTTAGTTCTTTTCATCTACTTTCATAAAAAATTGGAATCACTCAATTTGGGGTTTGCTTCTTTTCTATTTTCTGTTTTTCTTTTGATTTTATGACTCAACTCCTTGATAACACGGCCAACAGATAATGCAAAGCACCAAAATCCTAATGAGCAGCCTGTCGAGCGGTAAAACTAGTCTCTTCTGGGGAAGTTCCTAGTCACGTATATCGAAAGGTTGTGTCTATGGTTTGGACAAACACACTATATGCTATGTGGACTCGGAGCAACAAAGACTGACTCTAGATGAAAGCGGAAACACATACCCTAACAATACTAGCTGGAAGAAAAAGATACGCAAAAACAACTACGAAAAGTAACTAAAACTTGAAATTAGTGCAATCTAAAGCTATGGAAACCCCTAACCCTAATTTTTTTTTGGTTTTTCTGGATAGGAAACACTCACAACTCAACTATGGGGTGGATTGTGGATGGCTTACCGAGGAAACCCGAGAATCTGATACCAAGATGATAAGGGGTGGCCCGATCTTCTCAGTAAGCAACGGTGGTGATGATGATCACGGGATGATAGCAGCGGAGATAACTTGATGAAGTTGATGATAACTTGTATGAGGAAACAAGATCTCTCGATTGGTCCCTGTCACCAATGCAACAGCTCTCAACCCTGCAAGATATTCGCAACTCCACACACTTGCGCATGTAGCCGCCGACCACGAAGCGGTAAGTTGCAATCTACTAATTTCCAATGAACAACAGATCACACAAGACTTTCAGATCTACACCAAATCAAGCAATATGGTGTAGGGATTCAATAGTTTTGCAGAGCAAACAACTAAGAACTAGGGTTTATCTTAAACGTGGTCTAAAGCAACTTTGGGGGCATCCTGGGCACTTATATAGGGGTTCAGGATGACCTCAGGTTGAAAAAGTACGAAAATAACCGACCCATAATAGATCTCGTCGAGACAGACTTGGGCTCGGCCAGCCTGGGGGCCTGTCGACCGGGCCTGGGACAGGCCGGTCCGGTTTGGACCGGGCCAGAGACCGGACGACGACCGGGCGGGCGTCCAGGCTTACTGGACACGCCCCGGCTAGGCGTGGGGCCCGGTTTGGACCGGGCTGACCCGGCGTGGGAGCCGGTCGGACCGGGCCAGGGGCGGGTGACCCGGCGTCACAACCGGTTGACCGGGCTGGGCGCCGGCTGGAACTTCTCCTCCTCTCGCCGGATGTCTTCTTGTCCAGCTCCATGTCCAGCTTCATGTCCATCTTCTTGTCCAGCTGCTCCTCGTGCGATGCTTGCCCCTTCTTCATACCTGATCATACATAAGTAATACGACTTAGGAAGTATAAAGTTCTCATCGATCAAAGTATCACTTAGGAACAAGTTCACCTGTTGTATAAGTAGCTTCGCACAGGCTCGTGTCATTGGTCCAATCCTAACTTCATTGGACTTGAGCTTCAAAGCAGGATCATCTTCAACTTGTAATGACGGACGTAGTAGTGAGGTAGGGATGTCCTCATCATCTCCCCCCCCCCCCTTCAAAAGGCGTCGACCTCGACGCTCCAAGGTATTCTCTGTCATATGGTGTGAAATCAGGAACATTGAAAGAATTACTGACACCAAATTCATCAACTGGAAGATCTATCGAGTATGCATTGGCATTGATCTTGGCAAGCACTTTGTAAGGACCAGCACCACGAGGAAGCAACTTGGACTTCCACAGCTTTGGGAACCTATCCTTGCGAAAATGTACCCAGACCATATCACCGGGCTTGAACAATTTTTTAATCATTCAGAAAAGGTGATGAGATTATTCTGTACTTTCTTGTCTAGAGACTCAAATTGTCCATAACCGGGGACACGGCTAAGATCTTAGTTTTTAACTCTGCAGAGGTTGTGCACTTTCACCTTACAACCCATTCTACCCAGATAGAAGAATGAGACGAGACCTTTCAGAAGGAGAGAGCAACCATACACGCAAGACTCATCCCCACCTATAATTCTGCTACCAGCCAATGTCTTGCAACAAGTTGAACGCTCACATCTTACTCAATCAAGACAGAACCCATAATATCATAAGCCTGCACTGGAAGTACACTAAACACGGAAGACATAGCAATCTCTTTGTTCCTGGGTGGCAAACCACAAGTGTACTCACCCCCCAGGTCACCACCACATACCATGGTTTTCACTTCCAGGTATGTAGCCCCAGGTAGCCACTCAACATAATCCAAAACCACACTAATTCCACCCAGGTGTTTCATTAAGGTTATTAACTTTCAATTTTTCAAACAACACTTTAACCAACAAGTGAAACAAAGCATTGGCATCATTTTTAAATCACTTCTGACAATCCTAGCAAGTTGTGTTTAAGGGGTGGCTACCCACTAGTAGGATCTAAGCATAGCATATATACTTTACTAATTGAAAACTCTAATGCATAATATAAAATAGGTAGGATTTGAATGTCACTTGCCTTTTTGATAGTTGAAGCGCGTTCACTTCTCTTAATCAAAATACGTGCCTCTCCGTACGAACTATAATATAAAATATAGCACAGCATAAACACACGATTCAACAACAACAAAATCAAACAAGACGACTATCGGAAATCGCTCTATGGTACTAAGGTGTGGCATGAGGTTGTACATGCATGAATGGTATCGGCATTTGGTTCGCGGAGCCTAATGGATAACAAAGGTTCAACCCTGTGATATGGGGTAGAGTATCTCCACCCTACTAAAGCAAGGTAAATATTTAAACTAGGGCATGTCTCACTTTACTCAAATTACCCAATTGTTATTTGAATAATATGAACTAGACAACCAGGGGTAAGCTATGCATTATCAGTGAACATGTTAAAGAATTATAACTGGTCCTGAAAGATGGGTATGATCATAAGGATCATTTTGGCTAAAGGAACTATGTCGAAGTCAGTCATAGGACTACACTTTTCGCAAAAAAGTCATTAGAAGAAATTTTCCGGATGGAAGACCTTTCTACCCGGAAGTTGTAGATAATTCCATTACAAGCGTATCGCCAAAAGAATCTCTCGGAAAAAGTTTGTAGGATTTATTTTGGAGACAATATTGCGGATCAAAGGGGTACCACGAAAATAAACTGGACGAAACTGCCACGCAAAATGTCTAGAATGATCTACGTGATTTGCTGATTCCAACGGTATAGGGTTTGTCGAAATCCAACCGTATGGAACTCAAGATTTGGATTTTATAAAACTAGACCTAAGTGGTTACAGTTCTAATGGTGTACGAAAAGTTGTTCGAACAAGTTGGTCGGATGGAAAAACTTCCTACACGAAAAGTTGTAGATGATTTATTTACAAACTTAACGGAAGAACCACTATTCTAAACGGAGGTGTAGATCTAAGGAAATAAAATTGCGAATTTACGTACGACAATCTACGTAAAAAGAGCAGAAATAAAATTATTACCGCGCGAAGGTTGTGTCGTGTCGCGGTGGTGTTTCCGCAATTAGCGTTGCGGATGTTGCGTCGCGAACAGCAGCGTGGGGTCGTCGAGTCGCGGTGGTGTTTCCGCATTTAGGTTGCGGATGTTGCGTCGCGAACAGCAGTGTCGGGGTCGGGGTCGTGTGTGTGCTGCACGGGGGAGAAAGAGAGGAGAGCGCTGGGCGCTTGTGTGTTTTAGGGGGCTGCCCTTGGGGGTCTTTATATAGGGTAGGGTTTGGAGAAAATTTCCTAAAGGAGGCGATGTGGGACTAAAAGAAGAGGCGGCGGCGCTCCGGGCGAGCTGGGTTGGGGCGCTGCACGCACGTGCGGGCGAGCGCACGGCTGGCCATGGCGTGGCCGGGTGGGCATGGTCCGGGGGCGGCCTGGGCGCGGGGAGGTGGGCTGGGGCGCGGCGGTGGGCTACGCTGGGGCGAGCTGCGCTGCCTACTGCGCGGGCGGTGCTGGGTCGGGCGGTTGCGCTGGCTGGGCCGTTCGGCCTGGCCGCGTCCTTTTTTTCAGAATTTCAAAACATGGAGACGCCCCCAAGCACCTTTGCCGAAGAAAGCAAAAATCGGGGTGGTAGCACTCAAGAAATCGTGAATTCTTCGACTGCCCTGATGGACGATGTAAGTTATGTTTTCCTCTGCTTTGCTTGTCGAGTTTTATTTTTCTTCCTATGTTGGTCCATCCAAGTCGAGCTTTCCCTCCTTGACTATATTGTTTCTATCTTGTGTGCTATAGCGCTTGGTGAAGGACCTCCTCAACGTGGCTACCCAATTTATTGGGTTCCACGATGAAGCGGCGACTTTGAGAGGTGAGACTGCCTTGTCCCTAATTCGACTCATTTTTTTGCCAAGTAATTGTTCACCTTCTGATGGTTGCTCTTTTGCCTTTTGATTTTCTCTTCTCCAGAAGCACTCCGCAAAGGCGAAGAACGTGTTGATGCACTGGAGGCTAAGCTGAAGTCCATCGAGGCGGCTCACGAAAAGGCCGAAAATGAAGCCGCATCTATCGAGGATCTCTGCCAAAGACTCCAGACTGCTGAGGATGCTTTGAGCGAAAAGGAGGCCCGACAAATCGAGCGTGAAAACGACATAATCACTCGCTCCGATACTCAGAATCGAAGATTCATTAGTAAGCCTTCCTTCACTTGTATTTTTGTGTTTGTTTTTATTTTGTTCGATTAAGTTGATGGACTTGTATTTTGCTCCAGCGAGACGGATGGGTGAAGAGTTTACTTTGCAGGAAGGTGTCGAGGATCAACTTCTCGACACTCTTTCAATCCTTGAGTTGATGGCGATCTGGCGCGCACCAACATTTCCAATGTCCGGACCGCATTCAAGCGCCTCTTCCCCCATTTCTTTCCCAAGGAGAGGCAGCCAGAGATTTTTCTCTAAGCTTGTCCAGCATTTTCTGGGTAAAGAAGATCCTGCATTGGCCCATCCTCAGGAGAACCTGAAGATTGGAGTGGAGGGAACCATCGCCTTGGTTGCCGCAAGCGGGAAGGACATCGACTGGGCGAAAGCTGGCAGCCCCAAGGGACTAAACAAGGAGAAGTGGAAGGCTCTGGTGAGGGACGCCAAGCCCCACTCGAAGAAGGTCCTCGCCTACTTGAACCCGAAGTCCGCTGCATCCACTTGCGCTGCCAGGACGGAGGTCAAGTAGACCGTGTGCCTATTTTTTCCTTTTCTTTTGTAGTTGTCGCTTTCTTTGTGAGTTGCGGCGATTCATAGCGGCTCTGTAGTAGTTGACTTTTGTAAGGACCCTCCTTTATGTAAATGTCCTGACTATCAATGAAAAAGTTCAATGAAAAAGTGTTTCCTGTCGAATGATTGATGTCGATATTGCTCTTTTCAAGTTGGTTTTTGATAATTATACCGAGGTTGTTGAACCTTCCGACACTTCTCCCGCCGCATCTCGTTCTACAAGAACTCCTGCCGGCGTTTTCTTAGACGATTCTTCATGTGCTGATTCAATCCACCAAGAATTAGCTGAACTTCGACAGCAGCTCCAGGCGATGAAAAGACAGGTTGTGGTTGTTATGGACCAGTCTCGCAAATCTTTGGATCGCGAGCAAGCTACGCTTCAACAGGTATAGGAAGCTAGGAAGCTCTAAAATTAATGGAATCTACTACTGCCGAAGCTTTGCGTGCTACCAAACGCGAAGACTACATGCTTGACCTCATGACTGATGCAAATCATGGCGGGTATGTTACACTTGTTATCCCTTCTTTCCCTTGACGTTCTTCATATTTCTTGTTCACACCTTGTTGTTTCCTTTACTGTATATAGGTTCTTTTATGGACACTGTTGCTAAAGAACAGCGCGTTGATGCACGAGTCGAAATTCTTCTTCGACTTGCCCAAAAAACGACATTGACTTCTGGGCTGACGCTGACCGCACTCGCCGAATTGTGCGATTCCAAGACCGCGTAGCCCAAGTTCGAGATTTTCTTGACTTCTGCACCAGTACGTTGGCCATGGTGTACAACGCTATGTTTCCTCGGAATCCTCAACCTGCAAATCTTCCTGATTTGATGAACAAATTCAAAAATGTGCATCAAATTCATGACTTTCTAAAAGCTCAGCTGATGGCCAGCGCTAGGTTTGCTTTGATCTGGTTGAAAATTTGTCACCCGAAGCAAGATCTGAACAATGTTATCAACGTCTACTACTCCAAGTTAAAGCAAAGGAGAAAACATGTCGACAAGCTTAACGATGCGGTGACACCCATTGCTGAAAAGATGATTGAAGAGCTTCTGAGGGTGGATGATGCTTTCTTCCAAGAATATCATTATGATGATGCCCTGGATGCTCCCGCTGAAGGTGAAAAAGTAATCATAGATGATTTGATATAAAGATTCATCTTCTTTTTCTTTTGTCGTGCTGGATCTGAGCCAGAGTGTGAAGTTTGTATATTGCGAATCGTATATATATTGCATATGTTGCGAAACTTATCTAAAGTTAGAGCAGAATCTTTATTTTGTAATTTTTTCCTCGAGTCCCTGAATGACCTTGGTTGGCGTGACTATATTTTTTATTCGCGAGGTTTATTATGAAACCAAAGCTTTGTATTTTGCGAGTGTCGAATATACTAGCCATTTGTCGGGTATGAGCCCCCGAGCCTCGTTTGCGTGTAAAGATCATAAGCAATCACTATTTTTATTTCAATCATACTATATTACAGCTTCGCAAGCCCGCCTCACTAAAAATCTTTCTGCCCCACTCGGTGCCAAGGAAAAGAGTGCGTCAGAAAACTTGTGAGCTCTTCGGATAAAATGTATGTTTACATGAATTGTATCCTTCGGTCTTCCTTCTAGGCGTAGAACCGCCGTAGCTGCGCCACATTCCACGGGTTTGGTCCTTCCTTGCCCGATTTCTTGTCCTTTAGTCGATAGGCTCCTCCCGGAATAACTTCATTAATGATGTATGGTCCCACCCATGGTGACTCGAACTTTTCATGGCTGTCTTGTGTGAGCCGAAGAACTAGGTCGCCAACTTGAAAGGGCCTTGGCCGCAAACGTCAGCTGTGGTAGTTTTTCAGGTTCTACTGTTGCATGGTTACTCTCGAAAGTACCTCATCTCTAGCTTCGTCGAGTGCGTCGACATCATCTTCTAGCGCCTTCCTTGAAGTTTCCTCATCATATTCTACGACTCCTGGAGATTTATGCTCTATTTCTATCGGGAGTACCGCCTCAACTCCGTGGACCAAAAAGAACGAAGTTTCCTGTGTCGCTGTGTTGGGTGTTGTTCGTATGCTCCATAGTACGTTAGGCAACTCATCAATCCAAGTGTGTCGTGCTTTCTCCAATGGTGTTAACAGGCGCTTCTTGATGACCTTTCAAATGATTCCGTTTGCTTTTTCGACTTGACCATTGGTTTGCGGATGTGCCACCGATGCAAACTGTGGTTTGATACCTACTTCTTCACAGTATTCCTTGAATTCTCGGGAAGTAAAATCACTGGCATTATCCGTAACTATGCTGTTAGGGATGCCAAATCGAAAAACTATGCCCTTGATGAAGCTCACCACCGATGCTGCATCTGCCGAGGTTACTGGTACTGCTTCGATCCACTTGGTAAACTTGTCGATAGCCACGAGCAAATATATGTTCCCTCCTGGCCAGGACTTATGTAGTTTTCCCACCATATCGAGTCGCCATTGTGCGAAGGGCCAAGTCAATGGTATCGGCATCAGCTCAGATGCTGGAGAGTGGGGTTTAGCCGCAAATCTTTGGCACGCATTGTAGGTGCGTACTATGTCCTTTGCATCTTATATTGCTGTTAGCCAATAAAAACCTGCCCTGAAAACTTTGGCTGCTATTGGTCGACTGCTTGTGTGGTGGCCGCATATTCCTTCGTGTATATCCTTCAGTATAACTCACCCTTCCTCGAGTGTAATGCACCTTTGCAATACTCCTGATATGCTTCGCTTATATAATTCTCCCTTGACCACTGTGAAGGCCTTGGATCATCGGATGACTCGCCTTGCCTCGACCGGATCCTCGGGTATCTCCTTCTTTGTGATGTACGCCAAGTAAACCTGCATCCAAGGAACTTTTATCATCATAACTTCCTCTGGTTCCTCCTCATCTTTCGATGTATTTGCCTCTGGGACTACTGGAGCCCCCGATTCTTTCTAGGATTTCTCCTTTTTCTTCGGCTGCATCGGTATTTTCTTCGCCTTGGTTGATCTCTCGCTTATCTCCTCCCAGAATACGCCCGGCGGTATTGGCAGGCATTGCGACCCGATGTTTGCCAAAACGTCGACTTCGTCATTGTTGAGTCTGCTGATGTGATTAACTTCACAGCCATCGAAGAGTTTTTCGAGTTCACTGTACACCTCCTTGTACGCTATCATGCTATCATTGACTGTGTCGCACTTGTTCATCACCTTCTGAGCTACCAGCTGTGAATCGCCGAAGATCTTGAGGCGAGTGGCACCACACGCCTTTTCCATCTTCATCCCGTGTATGAGTGATTCATATTCTTCCTCGTTATTGGACGCGTTGGGAAACGTCATCCGCAATATGTAGTTTATTTTGTCTCCTTGGGGTGACACAAGTATCACGCCTGCTTCAGCTCCTTCTAATCTCTTGGACCCATCAAAGTCATATGCTAGGTACTAGATAAATCTAAGGGTCCCATATTTTGTAGCTCCATCCACTCTGCGACAAAGTCTGGCAGAATCTGCGATTTTATTGCCTTTCTTTTTTCATAAGTGATGTTCCGAGGGGAAAGCTCTATTCCCCAAAAGGAGACATGTCATGTAGCCTCTGGATTGTTTAGGATGTTTGAGAGAGGTGCTTCATTGACCACTATTATCGGATGTGCCAAAAATAGTGTCGCAGCTTTGTTGTTGTCGTAAATACTCCATATGCTAATTTCTGGTAATGCGGGTAACGCTGCTTGGATGGCGATAATACTTCACTGATGAAGTATACTGGCCGCTGAACTCCATGGATTTTCCCTTCTTCTTCTCGTTCCACCACGAGGATTGTGCTGACCACCTAAGGTGTGGCCGCGATATATAACAAGAGAGGTTCTTTTTTCCTTTGGAGCCACTACTATTGGAGGTGTCGAGATTGTAAGCTTGAGATGCTCAAAGGCTTTGTCTGCTTCTTCGTTTCACTCGAACTTATCCCCTTGCTTGATGAGCACGTAGAAAGGCAACGCTTTTTCTCCCAACCAGGCGACAAGTCTGCTTAAGGCTGCGACACTCCCAGTTAACGGTTGTATTTCCTTAAGCTTGGTTGGTTTCCTCATTGTCACGATGGCATGAATTTTTTCCGGGTTGGCTTCGATCCCCCTTGCTGACACCAGGTACCCGAGGAGTTCTCCCGCAGGAACACCAAAGGAACATTTTGTCGGGTTCACCTTGAGGCAAAACTTGTCGAGGTTGTCGAAGGTCTCCTTGAGATCACCAATCAGGGATGATCCTTGCTTTGTTGTTATGATGACGTCGTCGATGTACACTTGGACGTTTTTGCCAATCTGCATGGCGAGACACTTCTGCATCATCCGTTGATACGTGGCTCCCGCGTTTTTCAACCCGAAGGGCATTGTTCTGCAGCAGCACACGCCATAAGGGGTTATGAAAGTTGTTTTGACTACATCTTCTTCTTTTAAGCGGATCTGATTGTAACTAGAATACACGTCCAGGAAGGAAAGATGTTCACAACCCGCCGTGGAGTCGATAATTTGATCGATCCTCGGGAGGGTGTCAACACCCGGATTTTTAAGTCCAGATGCCTATTATGTCATTCATCGCAATCCCAAGAATATTGTTGTTGCGAGGCATAATAGTCGAATATCATAGTCATCATTCATTATAAACCATATTGTCTTACAAATTCAGATCACATGATCCATATTACACAAATAGTTGACCTATTGATCAACGAACAAACACGAGTTCATAGCGGAAGCGTAAATAGAAATGGACTCTCTAGTCCACAGGCCAACGCTTGACGTCGGAAGACTCCTAGTTGTCGTAGGCGTCCTGCTGGTCATCTCCTTGGTAGTTCTGTTCATCTTAATACTCTGGCCATTTGAATAGCCAGGGACACAGCCGTGAGTACTTTAAGTACTCGCAAACTAATACTAGTGTAAGTGCTAACAATTCTAGTAAGGGGGTGCTAAGCTCTAATTTAATTTGCATAAAGCCAATTTTAGTTCACAAATATTTGATAAAAGACTTATTTGTGCTAACTAACTCAAGTGGGAACATTAGTGTCATTCCCACAACTCAGTTGTGATTCAAAAACAAGTCACCATTCACCATTCACTTCACCAGCATTTTCAAGAATCTGACACCGGAAACTGTATGGCCTTTCGAACCGTCCGTAATCATGGACACGGCTATTCGAATAGGTTTACACTCTGCAGAGGTTGCACACTTGTGCCACAACATTTGATTACATCCGTCGAGGATAACCCCGAATCATCGTAACACAGTACGCGGATCATCAACCATAACCTTTCACTTACAAACCCTAGTATAGGCACCTCTCCCCATGAGCTTGGCCTCCCAGTGAAGACCAACTGTCAACCTGGGAACTGCACAGGGCTTGGCCGTACAATTCACCTCAATTCACATCATTTCTCAACAACGGAGGCAGCCTCGGCATAACCCCTATGATGTTTGTTCAGAGGGAACCCATACTAAGATGTATAAACTTCCAGTTAAGCCCCACCCATAATCGGGTATTGTGGGGGTACTCCAAAATTGGAAAGGTATCGCATCCAAACCAATATCAGTTTTAAATCAAAAATCACCATCTTCTCCAAGTCATATTCACCTTCAAAAATCATTCAATGGAATGACTCATCATTCCAAGGTTTCAAATTCATTTCAAGTCACATGTTCCCATCTAGAGTACTCAAATTTTAGTATTAGCACTAGCACTAATCATGAGGGGTGCTAACTTGCTTGGCCATCTTTGAGACTAACTTTGCTACTCTAGTAATACTCTACACTTAGACCAAAGTTAACTATAAAAGAAACTTCTTCATAAAACAAGTAAAAACTTGTAAGGTAAAAACTTGGGATAAGATTGTTGTAAGTAAGGTAAGACTAATGGTGCCTTGCCCCAAAGGGCTTTGCACTTTGCAAGAATATTAGCTTGCCTTGGTAGTGGTCAAAGTTCTCCTCTTCCTCCTCTTGGTAGAATCCTTCCTCTTCCTGGTATTCTCCGGTGCTAGCGTCTAAATTCGAATACGAGGTATAATCACTCAACAAGGTTCAAGAGCTATACTAAGCACAACATGACTTCACACAAACTATTCTAATCACGCACATAACACAATTAGGTGCATTGGTTTTCTTTCTTGAGGAAAAATAATTTCCTCTCATTGAATCTTCTTAAGATTTAATTTCCTCAAACCATCATGCATGAAATCATGTTGACCTAAGTCAACCATTCATCATCATCATTTGGGAAAAATGATTTAAATGAGGTAGAATACCTCATACTATTTAACAATGCTAATTATGATTTAATATCACCAAGTATTTCATTGAGAGTAATTTGACCAGGGTCCAAACTTCATATGAAAGTACTTGGGACAAGATTTAAATGAAGTAAAACACTTCATAGGATTTACATAATAGTTTTGGACAATGTCACTTAACTAAACTAGCCATATAGTCCTTTATTTAAACTAGTCCATTGATCACTCAAAGTGACCACACCATATTTTTGCAGAAACAATTATTGTAAGTGAAAAGTGAGCTATGAGAGTTGAAATCAACTTAATATCATATTTGGTTGATTTTTTAGATTTATTTGAATGTGCAAAATTCCCTGACTTGTTCATTTTGTCACATTATTTCTACAACGAATCTCACGGTAAGACCAGTGGGGTTTTGTAGATCGTTTCAGTAGCTTTCCAACAATATCAAGTTTGCTAAATTTGGCCAAGCCAAACAGATTCTATTGAAATTCAAACACAGGGTCGGTATTGAAATTTAAACTAAACTGGAAAATCAAATTTGGATGAACTGGGCCGCGCGGGAAAAACTAACGGGCCGATTTTCAAAATAAAACGGCCTGCCCAGCCCACCACGGTCCACAAACGCGTGGGCTGCCTGACAGGGTGGGGTCCACCTGTCAGCGGCTCATCACACCCGAATCAGTACGGGGCGACGTGGAGCGTTAGATTAGAAGCAGATCGGACGGCGCAGGGTCATCGTCGTTGCCGGCGAGATACCCTCACTGGCGTGGGGCACTAGGGGGTCGGAGGACTCACCGGGGCTCCAGCAACGGTGGGCAGTATGCTCGGTGAAGCGGTGGTCGACGGCGAGGCGACTGGTAGCAGCGGCACGTCCTGGGAGGCTCCAATCGGCGGCGAGCTTCTGCGGCAGTGATGCGTCGATTGGGCGGCGACAGTGGCTAATCGGAGCAGTGAGGTGGTCGAGGAGCTTGAGGGAGAAGAGGGGAGGCTGCTGGTGTGCTCAGATCGTCCAAGGGAGGCTTCTATTTATAGGCGAGCAAGTGACCGTGGCGCGGCGGCGAACTCGACCGTGGCGCGGCTTCTCCGGCGGTCTAGCAAGCTAGGCAAGGGCGGCGCACTGTTCTACACGTCATGGCGGTCCGACAGGCGGTGCTAGCTAGCCCAGGCGGTGCCCAACCTGGTCGGGTTGCTTCCGTGTCTGGCGGCGTCTGCGGCGGTGTTTCTCCTCCGTCTCTGGCGGCGGCGGTCACGGGTTGCGGTCATGGCCATGTCTGGCGGCTTCGTGGTCGTGTGGCGATGCTCAACCCGTCGAGAAGTGGTCCAGGGCGTGCTCGAGGTGGTGGCGCGGCGCGTGTCCAGTGGTGCCCGTGGCGTGCACACGTGTGACACCAACGGCATGCTGATGCCGTTCTGCGCGCGTGCATTCCGGCGATGGTCGCCGTCCTCCTCGTCCGTGGCTTGCTTAGGCTGGTGTAGGGAGGCGAGGTGGAGCTCTGTGGCACTAGGGCCATGGCTGTGGAAGAAGGAGAAGAGGGGAGTGGAGACAAGGTGAGACATGGCCGGCATGGCCATGTCCTTGCCATCCTACGGCTCCTCCTAGGCTTTCTATGCTGGTAAGTGAGAGAGAGGGGACCAGGGGACAGTGTAGGGTCGAGTGGGGCAGTAGGGTTAGGCCAAACACTATTCCAAATAGTGTTTTGAATTTGATCCTATTTGAAATTTGCAAATTCTTGCCAAATTTGGTTTGGGTCAAGTGGTTCCAAAATTTGAAAATGGTGGGTTTGGATGAGTTGTAAATGACCAGAGACATTCACAAGTGGTGGTGGAATTTTAAAAATACAAGAAATGCAAATTTGCAAAAAGTGAGATTGTTAACAATGTTAAAAAGTCTCAACTTTGCATGAGCATAGAATTTGATCCAAGATGAATTTGATATGGTGGTCTTTACAAAAGTTGTTCACCTTGATGTGCTCTTGGATGAGGTGCAAAGAATTGGGAAAGTTTGGTTTGAAAAACTTGAAATACAGGGGCTCAAAGTAGTGACCAGAATATAAATGGCAGATTTGACCATTATTCTATGTGAGCACAATTTGAGTTTGAATTTGATTTGATTTGTGTTTCTTTGGTTCCAAAAGTTGTAATAAGTGTTAAGTAACATAATACAACTAATGGTGAAGGTCAAATTGGTCTAGGGTAAAGATTTGCAAAAATGGCATAAGCCATATGTTAGGGTTTTAGGGTTTTTCTTATTTGATTTCTTTCTCTTTTTATTTGATTTGATTTGTGGTCATCTCTTGATCACTTTAGGGTTTTAGGGTTTATCACATAAGCACTATAACAATGATCATGGCATATCACTCAAAATGCACAAGTCCTATGCATAGCTCTATATGCAAATAAAAGTTTTTGTTGGTTCTGAATTTTGGATCTCTGGAATTCTTCTTCTTCCTTTTTATTGAAATTTGGGATGTTACAGAGGGGAAAGTGATCCTTCGGACAATGTTTATTGAGACATGTGAAGTCGACGCACATGCGAAAGACATCGTTGTTTTTCTTTGGGACCAGCACTGGGTTAGCGACCCATGTGGCCTCGGTGTGCAGTTCCTTGATGAAGTTTGCTTCTCTGAGTTGACGAATCTCAGATAACATAGCTTTGCGGTTTGGCTCGGAGAAACGCCACAAAGGTTGTCGTATTGGTCTAGCTCGTGGATCTAGGTTGAGAGGGTGCTCGGCAAGTTCCCTGGGTACTTCTGGCATGTCAGCTGGACACCATGCAAAGATTTTCCAGCATTCACGGAGCAACTCGACGAGTGCGCTTTCCTATGCTCTATACATGTTTGTTGCGATAGCAGTCGTCTACTTGGTGTAGGAAAACGTTGCATAGAAAACAAAAATTTTCCTACCGCGAACACGCAATCCAAGCCAAGATGCAATCTAGAAGACGGTAGCAACGAGGGGGTATCGAGTCTCACCCTTGAAGAGATTCCAAAGCCTACAAGATGAGGCTCTTGTTGCTGCGGTAGACGATCACTTGCCGCTTGCAAAAGCGCGTAGAAGATCTTGATCACGATCGGTTCCGGCGCCACGAACGGGCAGCACCTCCGTACTCGGTCACACGTTCGGTTGTTGATGAAGACGACGTCCACCTCCCCGTTCCAGCGGGCAGCGGAAGTAGTAGCTCCTCTTGAATCCGACAGCACGACGGCGTGGTGTCGGTGGCGGTGTAGAAGTCCGGCGGAGCTTCGCTAAGCAAACCGGACAATATGAAGTGGAGGAGCAAAGCTAGGGTTTGGGAGGGGGTGGCCGGCCACTCAAGGGGGGCGGCCAAGCTATGGTCTAGAGGTTGGCCGGCCCCCTCCCTTGGCCCCTCATTATATAGGTGGATCCCAAGTGTTGGTGTCCAAGTCTTCGAATAAGACCTGAAACCAAAACCTTCCATAGGAGGGGGCAAACCTAGCCCAAGTAGGACTCCCACCCAAAGGTGGGATTCCCACCTCCCATGTGGGGGGGTGGCCGGCCCCCTATGGTGGAGTCCACTTGGGACTCCACCCCCACTAGGGCTGGCCGGCCATGGAGGTGGAGTCCCTTGTGGACTCCACCTTCCTTGGTGGTTTCTTCCGGACTTTTCTAGAACCTTCTAGAACCTTCCATAGAACCTTCCGCGACATTTTATTTCACATAAAATGACATCCTATATATGAATCTTATTCTCCGGACCATTCCGGAACTCCTCGTGATGTCCGGGATCTCATCCGGGACTCCGAACAAATATTCGAACTTCATTCCATAATTCAAGAACTACCATTTCAACATCCAACTTTAAGTGTGTCACCCTACGGTTCGAGAACTATGCGGACATGGTTGAGTACTCACTCCGACCAATAACCAATAGCGGGATCTGGAGATCCATAATGGCTCCCACATATTCAACGATGACTTTAGTGATCGAATGAACCATACACATATATTACCAATTCCCTTTGTCTCGCGATATTTTACTTGTCCGAGGTTTGATCTTCGGTATCACTCTATACCTTGTTCAACCTCGTCTCCTGACAAGTACTCTTTACTCGTACCGTGGTATGTGGTCTCTTATGAACTCATTCATATGCTTGCAAGACATTAGACGACATTCCACCGAGAGGGCCCAGAGTATATCTATCCGTCATCGGGATGGACAAATCCCACTGTTGATCCATATGCCTCAACTCATACTTTCCGGATACTTAATCCCACCTTTATAGCCACCCATTTACGCAGTGGTGTTTGGTGTAATCAAAGTACCTTTCCGGTATAAGTGATTTACATGATCTCATGGTCATAAGGACTAGGTAACTATGTATCGAAAGCTTATAGCAAATAACTTAATGACGAGATCTTATGCTACGCTTAATTGGGTGTGTCCATTACATCATTCACACAATGACATAACCTTGTTATTAATAACATCCAATGTTCATGATTATGAAACTAATCATCCATTAATCAACAAGCTAGTTTAAGAGGCATACTAGGGACTTCTTGTTTGTCTACATATCACACATGTACTAATGTTTCTGCTAATACAATTCTAGCATGATATATAAACATTTATCATAAACATAAAGATATAAATAATAACCACTTTATTATTGCCTCTAGGGCATATCTCCTTCCTCTCCCACTTGCACTAGAGTCAATAATCTAGATTACATTGTAATATACCTAACACCCATGGCATTCTGGTGTTGGTCATGCTTTGCCCTAGGGAGAGCTTTAGTCAACGGATCTGCTACATTCAGATCAAGTGTGTACTTTGCAAATCTTTACTTCTCCATCTTCGATGTACTCGCGAATCGAGTGGTAACGCAGCTTGATATGCTTCAGCCTCTTGTGTGACCTTGGCTCTTGTGCATTGGCGATGGCACCCATGTTATCACAAGAAATGATTAATGGGTCCAATGCACTTAACCACACCGAGCTCTACAATGAACCTCTTCATCCATACCGCTTCGATGAAGCCTCTGAAGCCGCTATGTACTCGATTCTCGTTGAAGACTTCGCCACCGTGCACCGCTTCGAGCTTGCCCAGCCATCGCAGACCATTCAATATAAACACGTACCCGCATTGTGACTTAGAGTCATCAGATCGTTGTTCCAACTTGCATCGGTGTAACCGTTTACAACGAGCTCTTGGTCACCTCCATAACAAAGAAACATATCCTTAGTTCTTTTCAAGTACTTCAGATATTCTTGACCGCTGTCCAGTTGTTCCATTCCTGGATCACTTTGATATCTCGCTAGTCAAACTAACAGATGTGCTATATCCGGTCTAGTACATAGCATGGCATACATGATAGATCCTACCGCCGAGGCATAGGGGATGTTACACATCCTTTCTCTTTCTTCTCGCCGTAGCCGGTCCTTGAGTTTTACTCAATACCTTGCCTCGGTAACATAGGTAAGAACCCTTTCTTACTTTCGTCCATTCTAAACTTCTTTAGAATCTTGTCCAGATATGTACTCGTGATAGCCCTATTAGACGTCTTGATCTATCTCTATAAATCTTGATGCCTAATATATACGATGCTTCACCAAGGTCTTTCATTGAAAAACTATTATTCAAATAACCCTTAACATCGCTTAATAGTTCTATATCATTCCCGATCAATAATATGTCATCTACATATAATATCGTGAATGCTACGTAGCTCCCACTCACTTTCTTGTAAATACAGGCCTCTCCATGACACCGTATAAACCCGAAGTCTTTGATCCCCTTATCAAAGCGTCGGTTCCAACTTCTCGATGCTTGCTTCAGTCCATAGATTGAACGCTGAAGTTTGCATAATTTGTCCGCATTTTTAGGATCGACAAAACCTTTGGGTTGTACCATATACAACTATTCCTCAATGTCTCCATTAAGGAACGCCGTTTTGACATCCATCTCGCCAAATCTCATAATCGAAAAATGCAGCTATTGCTAACAAAATCCTCACAGCATTTCAGCTTCGCTTGTGTGAGAAAGTCTCATCGTAGTCAACTCCTTGAATTTGTCTAAACCCTTTGCGACAAGTCGAGCTTTATAGACAGTAATATTACATTCAGCATCTGTTTTTCGGTTGAAGATCCATTTATTTTCGACAGCCTTTCGCTATCGTGTAAGTCTACCAAAGTCCATACTTTGTTATCATACATGGATCCCATTTCGGATTTCATGGCTTCTTGCCATTTGTTGGAATCTGGGCTCATCATCGCTTCTTCATACGTCGCAGGGTCCTCATCATTGTTATCCACAATCATGACATTTAGACAAGGATCATACCAATCAGAGTGGCACGTTCCCTTGTCGATCTGCGAGGTTCAAAGAGTTTCCTCGTTCGAAGTTTCATGATCATTATCATTAGCTTCCTCTCTGTTGCCGGTGTAGGCGGTACAGTACAACTTCCGCATCGCGCTACTCGATCAACGAGTATAGATTCATCAATCTCATCGAGTTCTACTTTTCTTCCAATACTTCTTTAGTGAGAAATTCTTTCTCAAGAAAGGTTCCGTTCTTAGCAACAAAGATTTTGCCTTCGGATCTGTGATAGAAAGTGTATCCTATAGTTTCCTTAGGATAACCTATGAAGACGCATTTCTCCGCTTTGGGTTCTAGCTTGTCCGGTTGTAACTTCTTTACATAGGCTTCGCAACCCCAAACTTTCAGGAACGACAGCTTAGGTTTCTTATTAAACCATAATTCATACGGTGTCGTTTCTACGGATTTTGATGGTGCTCTATTTAAAGTGAATGCGGTTGTCTCTAATGCATAACTCCAAAATGATAACGGCAAATCAGTAAGAGACATCATACTACGAACCATATCTAAGAGAGTTCGATTACGACGTTCGGACACACCGTTTCGTTGAGGTGTTCACGGCGGTGTCAATTGTGAAAGTATTCCGCATTTCTTTAAATGCATGCCAAACTCATAACTCAGATATTCACCTCCACGATCAGATCGTAGAAATTTGATCTTCTTGTTACGTTGATTTTCTACTTCACTTTGAAATTCCTTAAACTTCTCGAAAGTTTCGGATTTATGTTTCATGAAATAGATATACCCATATCTACTCAGATCATCTGTGAAGGTTAGAACATAACGATAACCACCGCGCGATGCTACGCTCATTGGTCCACATACATCGGTATGTATGATTTCCAATAAGTCAGTAGCTCGCTCCATCATACCAGAGAATGGAGTCTTTGTCATTTTTCCCATTAGACATGCTTCGCATCTATCAAGTGACTCAAAGTCAAGTGATTCAAGTAATCCATCAGTATGGAGTTTCTTCATGCGTTTCACTCCAATATGACCAAGACGACAGTGCCACATATAAGTAGAATTATCATTTAGTTTAATTCGCTTAGCATCAATGTTATGTATATGTGTATCACTACTATCGAGATCTAACAGAAATAAGCCATTCTATTGTGGTGCTCGACCATAAAAGATATTATTCATAAAAATAGAACAACCATTATTCTCAGACTTGAATGAATAACCGTCTTGCATTAAACAAGATCCAGATATAATGTTCATGCTCAACGCAGGTACATAATAACAATTATTTAGGCTTAAAACTAATCCCGAAGGTAGATGTAGAGGAAGTGTGCCGAACGCGATCACATTGACCTTGGATCCGTTTCCAACGCGCATCGTCACTTCATCTTTCAGCAGTTGTCGTTTATTCTTTAGTTCCCGTTTCGAGTTACAAATATGAGCAACCGAACCAAGATCAAATACCTGTGTACTAGAACGAGAACTAGTGAGATAAACATCTATAACATGTATATCAGATATACCTTCTTTCTTCTTCTTGACAAGGCCGCTCTTTAGATCAGCCAGATACTTGGAGCAATTACGCTTCCAGTGTCCCTTCTCCTTGCAGTAATAGCACTCAGCATCCGGCTTAGGGCCGTTCTTAGGTGCCATAGCAGGCGTGGCATCTTGCTTGCCACCCTTCTTGAATTTTCCCTTAGACTTGCCCTGTTTCTTGAAACCGGTGGTCTTGTTGACCATCAACACTTGGTGCTCTTTCTTGATCTCAATCTCAAGCAGCTTTTAGCATGCCAAAGAGTTCAGGTAACTCCTTGTTCATGTTCTCGCATATTGTAGTTCATCACAAAGTTCTTGTAACTTGGTGGCGGTGATTGAAGGACACGATTAATCCCCGATCTGTTAGGAATCACTATTCCCAAGTCATCGAGTTTCTTCGCATGCCCGGTCATGGCGAGCATGTGCTCACTAACGGAGCTGCCTTCTTCCATCATACAATGAAGAAATGTTTCGATGCTTCATAGCATTCCATCGCGCATGAGTCTCGAATATAGCTTTCAGCTCATTCATCAACTCATGAGGATCATGGTGCTCAAAACGTTTTTGAAGATCGGATTCGCATCGCACAGATGGCACACCGAACTTGAGAGTACCGAGTTTTCCGAGTTGCGTAAACAGCTTTTACTTCATCGGATTCATCTTCTCAGAGGGTCACCTAGCGGTGCATCAAGCACAAATTGCAGATTTCCGCCAGAGAGGAAGATCCTCACATGACGGAACCAGTCGGTGAAGTTGCTACCGTTGCTCTTAAGTTTCTCTTTCTCTAGGAACTGATTAAAATTGATTGAGGACGCCATCTCTACAACATATATTTGCAATAGTTTAGACTAAGTTTATGACAAATTGAGTTCAAATTTTAATTCAACATAATTAAAACCCTAGGTGAACTCCCACTCAAAACAATATCCCTCGCATTGTCTTAGTGATCACACGAACCAAATCCACCGCACCTAAACCCGATCATCACGAGAAAAGGTGTGATTTTAATGGCGAACACTCATAGTGTTCATCATATCAACCATATGATTCATGCTCTACCTTTCGGTATCACGTGTTCCGAGACCATGTCTGTACATGCTAGGCTCGTCAAGGCCACCTTAGTATCCGCATGTGCAAAACTGTCTTGCACCCGTTGTATGTACTTATCGAATCTATCACATCCGATCATCACGAGATGCTTCGAAACGATAAGACATGATAACGGTGCTACTAAGGATGAACACTTTATTATCTTGAGATTTTAGTGAGAGATCATCTTATAATGCTACCGTCGCGATCTAAGCAAAATAAGATGCATAAAAGGATTAACATCACATGCAGTTCATATGTGATATGATATGGCCCTTTTGTCTTTGCGCCTTTGATCTTCATCTCCAAAGCACGGACATGATCTCCATCATCTTCGGGCATGATCTCCATCATCGTCGGCGAAGCACCAAGGTCAATGGCACCGTCTTCATGATTGTCCTCCATGTAGCAACTATTACAACTACTTTGAAATACTACTCAACATGAAATTTAAAGACAACCATAAGGCTCCCTGCCAAGTTGCCACAATACAATAATGATCATCTCATACATATTCATCATCACATTATGGCCATATCACATCACCAAACCCTGCAAAAACAAGTTAGACGCTCTCTAATTTGGTTTGCATATTTTACGTGGTTTAGGGTTTTCGAGAGAGATCTAATCTACCTACGAACATGAACCACAACGTTGATACTAATGTTTTCAATAGAAGAGTAAATTGAATCTTTACTATAGTAGGAGAGACAGACACCCGCAAAGCCTCTTATGCAATACAAGTTGCATGTCGAACGAGGAACAAGTCTCATGAACGCGGTCATGTAAAGTTAGTCCGAGCCGCTTCATCCCACTATGCCATAAAGATGCAAAGTACTCAAACTAAAGATAACAAGAGCATCAACGCCCACAAACCATTGTGTTCTACTCGTGCAATCATCTATGCATAGACACGGCTCTGATACCACTGTAGGAAAACGTTGCATAGAAAACAAAAATTTTCCTACCGCGAACACGCAATCCAAGCCAAGATGCAATCTAGAAGACGGTAGCAACGAGGGGGTATCGAGTCTCACCCTTGAAGAGATTCCAAAGCCTACAAGATGAGGCTCTTGTTGCTGCGGTAGACGATCACTTGCCGCTTGCAAAAGCGCGTAGAAGATCTTGATCACGATCGGTTCCGGCGCCACGAACGGGCAGCACCTCCGTACTCGGTCACACGTTCGGTTGTTGATGAAGACGACGTCCACCTCCCCGTTCCAGCGGGCAGCGGAAGTAGTAGCTCCTCTTGAATCCGACAGCACGACGGCGTGGTGTCGGTGGCGGTGTAGAAGTCCGGCGGAGCTTCGCTAAGCAAACCGGACAATATGAAGTGGAGGAGCAAAGCTAGGGTTTGGGAGGGGGTGGCCGGCCACTCAAGGGGGGCGGCCAAGCTATGGTCTAGAGGTTGGCCGGCCCCCTCCCTTGGCCCCTCATTATATAGGTGGATCCCAAGTGTTGGTGTCCAAGTCTTCGAATAAGACCTGAAACCAAAACCTTCCATAGGAGGGGGCAAACCTAGCCCAAGTAGGACTCCCACCCAAAGGTGGGATTCCCACCTCCCATGTGGGGGTGGTCGGCCCCCAATGGTGGAGTCCACTTGGGACTCCACCCCCACTAGGGCTGGCCGGCCATGGAGGTGGAGTCCCTTGTGGACTCCACCTTCCTTGGTGGTTTCTTCCTGACTTTTCTAGAACCTTCTAGAACCTTCCATAGAACCTTCCGCGACATTTTATTTCACATAAAATGACATCCTATATATGAATCTTATTCTCCGGACCATTCCGAACTCCTCGTGATGTCCGGGATCTCATCCGGACTCCGAACAAATATTCGAACTTCATTCCATAATTCAAGAACTACCATTTCAACATCCAACTTTAAGTGTGTCACCCTACGGTTCGAGAACTATGCGGACATGGTTGAGTACTCACTCCGACCAATAACCAATAGCGGGATCTGGAGATCCATAATGGCTCCCACATATTCAACGATGACTTTAGTGATCGAATGAACCATACACATATATTACCAATTCCCTTTGTCTCGCGATATTTTACTTGTCCGAGGTTTGATCTTCGGTATCACTCTATACCTTGTTCAACCTCGTCTCCTGACAAGTACTCTTTACTCGTACCGTGGTATGTGGTCTCTTATGAACTCATTCATATGCTTGCAAGACATTAGACGACATTCCACCGAGAGGGCCCAGAGTATATCTATCCGTCATCGGGATGGACAAATCCCACTGTTGATCCATATGCCTCAACTCATACTTTCCGGATACTTAATCCCACCTTTATAGCCACCCATTTACGCAGTGGTGTTTGGTGTAATCAAAGTACCTTTCCGGTATAAGTGATTTACATGATCTCATGGTCATAAGGACTAGGTAACTATGTATCGAAAGCTTATAGCAAATAACTTAATGACGAGATCTTATGCTACGCTTAATTGGGTGTGTCCATTACATCATTCACACAATGACATAACCTTGTTATTAATAACATCCAATGTTCATGATTATGAAACTAATCATCCATTAATCAACAAGCTAGTTTAAGAGGCATACTAGGGACTTCTTGTTTGTCTACATATCACACATGTACTAATGTTTCGGTTAATACAATTCTAGCATGATATATAAACATTTATCATAAACATAAAGATATAAATAATAACCACTTTATTATTGCCTCTAGGGCATATCTCCTTCACTTGGGATCTATCGGGTGAATCTATACTTCCTTGGAGTTCTTGGAGGTGTCGAAGGTTTGCTCCTTAAGTGTCCTTCCTCCGTCAGGTAACACGTCATAATCAGTTGTTAACTTAGACGCTTCATACTCCGCCTGCATCCTGAAGGTTTCTGAAAACTTATGGAAATCCTTATCGCATTTATCTGCCAAGTCAAAGCTTCCCTTCACTGTGATTGGGCCATTGGGTTTCAGGAATTCTCCATAACAGGTATGTGTAGTGTGGAACCGCCATGAACCTACCATATGCGGGTCATCCCAGTAGAGCATGATACTGTGACGGAAAATCTATAACTTCAAACTCCAGCTTCTCCATTATGAAATTCTCTCGAGTTCCAAACTGCACATCGAGTAAAATCTTTCCTAGTGGATAGTTCGGCTTCTCAGGTGTGATGCCATGGAAGCGTGTGTCCGTTGGTGTTAGATTTGCCAGGGAAGTATTCATCTTCATCAAGGTGTCTGCGTACATGAGGTTCAGACTGCTCCCTCCATCCATGAATATGCTCGAGACCTCGAATCCCGCTATCACCGCTGGTAGAATCATAGCTGATTGCCCTGGTCGTGGAACTTGAGGCAGATGGTCCGCTTGAGTGAACCTGATGTCATGTGCCGACCAATTCAAGTACTCGATGGTTGGTGGAGGCATCTTCTCTGCCATGTATACCTGTCGCGAAATTATCTTTTGCACCCTATTCGAGGGTCTGCCTTTCTGTATCATCGACACTGCTCCCGTTGTGTCAATGTATCCACCATTGTTGACCGGAGGTGCCGCCAACTGCAACTGATGTTGGTTTGAGCTAGTAATTGCGAGTGGAGGTGGTAGGTGTACTTCACTCCTTGGCCCCTGCACGTGCTCCTTGTTCGCTGCTTGTGCATTGGTGTGCCCCGTGTACCTGTGTAGAGCTTGGAAGGTTCGGCAGTCCTTCTAAAGATGGCATGATTGTCTTTTCCCCTCATTGTTGAGATAAAAATGCATCTGGCATGGTCCGTTCAAAAGATCTTCGGGTGATATAATGTATGGCCTCTGAAACCTTGGTCGGCTATTTTGCCTGCTGGAACTTGGCGCATCCCTATGATCACTGCGCTGTTCGCTGCTTCTTTGATAATCATTCCGATGATTTCCTCAACGGTTTCCTCGGAAGCCAGCCGCCACTTGGTTGGGACCGTCATAATCCAAGTATTGGCGAGTGTATCGTCGCCTATTTTGATTGTTGTTTCTATTGCGATCCTCCTCAGGTGATCTATGCCGCTTATTTTGAACGACATCTTCTCCATCCGCCCAGTGATTCGCTATGTCCATAAGCTCTGCTATTTTTCTCGGGTTGAATCTACCCAAATCCTCGATTAGGTCTTTCCTTTGGATCCCCGCAACAAATGCGTCAATTGCTCTTTCGTCAGATACGTTTTCTGCTGAATTTTTTATGATGTTCCATCGCTGGATATAGGTCCTTATTGGCTCTCCATATTTTTGTTTGCATGCCCTTAACTGCTCTATGGATCCAAGTTTCTTGCACGTGGAACGGAAATTTTTCACGAACAAGTCTTCGAAAGTTTCCCAGCTGTCGATGGACCCTACTGGTAACTTCTTTATCCACGATCTTGCGGCTCTGCTAAGATGGACCTGGATGCTCTGCATTGCTGTTGCTCTTGTTCCACCCAACAATTGTATTGTTTCCAGGTAGTCGATTAACCAGTCCTCTGGTTCTTGAAAACCATCGAACATTTTGTAACTATCGGGTAACTTGAAGCCATAAGGAACCCTAGTTCTGCGAACCCATCGGATAAAGAAGGGAAGTCCACACATATCTTCTTCGTCGATTTTTGGCGAGTGTCTCCTGGATCTATTTTCACGTGCTCTGTCGATTCGAGCTTGTGTCTATGTGTTTCTTGCATCAGCTTCTCGTGGAGGATCTCGCGCCACCATAGTGGGTCGAGGACTGCTTCGTCTCAGAGCACTTTCAGGTTGTGGTGTGCTTGATCCTGCTAGTGTTGTCCCCATGACCATCTGGTATAATGCTTCTCTGGTTCTCCACGAGGTGGCTTAGATGCCAGTATAAAGGCTTGAGTCGCCATATATCCTGCTTCCGATGTTTTGGGGATGATGTTTCCTCTTGTATCTATCGAAATAAATGACATGTCGAGGTTTTGGATCAAGTGTTCGCTCTCATCCTCGGGCACGTTCGCCAGTCGAGATCTTGCTCTTGCGCGTGCCGCGCTGTGATTCTCTCCCGAAGTTCCTGATTGTCGACTCAGTTCGGCTCTGCGTGCGCTCGACGCAGAAGCTGCGGCTTTTCTTTGTTCAAGTATAACTTTTTTATTTTTCTAACTCCCGTCTAGCACGAGCGAGTCTGTATTGATACGCTTGCAGCTCTTCTGCTGTAGCTGTAGTGGTCATCGGCTCTGTGTTGTTCATGGCCTTCTAAGCTCTATCCCAAGCTGCTTGGGAAGTTGTTTTTTCTCGCGAGGTGTAGGCCCGACATATTTATTTCCTGTTCCTCGCGTAAGATCAGCAGGATCGATGTATGGATTGCCCAGATCATCGAAAGCCTCTGATGCTTCATCTCTTGGCGACTTGATTCGCCAATTGCACAAACTTGATGATATATTATAGCTTCATTTTTCTCTTCAGAGTCGGTGACACCGTTGTATAGATCGGCGAAAACCTCCCGACTAGTAGTAGATCTGTTGATGAAGTTGAGGCTGTCGATACTTTCCGAGTCGCTGCTCAGATCGAAGCCTATATACGACCCAGAGGTTATGCTGTCGAACATATCGGTGAGTTTTCCGCTCATGGAGGGCTTGATGAAGCTTGATGGCAAGATCTCCTCGTAGCCTGACTCGAACGATGATGATGATCCCGAGGAATCGAAATCGGCCGCTAACGGTCCCGAAAGAATCGGTGCCGCAAGATGATGCGATCCTTCTTTCCCGACGCGGAAGTGGAAGCTCCCGAACGTCATCTCCATTGGCTCCTCCAAATTGGCATATGCATCCAAACGGACGGGAGGATGAGGAACAAAATCAACGAGACCAGTTTTGATCTATTTACCTCCATCCATCGTGTTGCTTGCTACTGATGATGTTGACGATGTTGTCGATGCCATCGAGATTAGCTCCTTGTCACCTCCAATCCCCACAGATGGCGCCAATTAACAAGGTTCTAACTTATCAATGCCTATAGATTGTAGACTAGAATTTCGCGGAAAGTAGAGGGCAAGTAGATCTCGAAGGTTTCAGCCGAAAAGGTACTCGACTGCTAAAAACTAGGGTTTGTGTTGACAATTATTCGATCCTTTCTTCCTCCCTCGGGTCCCCTTAGATAGGAGGTGGAGCCGAGGTTTTCGTATCGTACAAGTTACAAATAACGAGAGACTCTTTGAATCTGTCCCGTACAATTACAAAACTCTTTATTCCTAATCTATCTCTATCTTCCATATCGATATTTATTGGGCTTCCAGACTTTGTAATCTTCGGGTCGTGGGCCTTCAGTTATCCTCGGGTACCTTATTCGGCAGGCCCATTCGGGATGCCTATGTCAGTCAAGAAGCCAAAAATAGGTGGATCGTTGTTTGGTAGACAAAAGTTGTGGAGAGAAAGGATTGAAGGGCATGAGAAGTTGATGCGGCTGTATTTCAATGAGAATCTGATATTTCCGAAAGCTATTTTCGGCGATATTTTCGGATGAGCATCAACTTGTTCAAGCACATCGTAACGAAGGTGACCAAGTATGATCGGTTCTTTGAGCAACGGAGAAATGATGCCGGAGAACTTGGTCATAGCACATATCAGAAGGTGACCGCCGCCTTGCGTATGTTGGCATATGGTATACCGGCGGATCTAGTTGAGGACCATTTGGCCATGGGAGAGAGCACTTCTATCTTGTGTGTGAAGCGCTTTGTCGTGGCAAATGTGAATGTTTTCGGTTCCACATACTTGATAGCCCCCAATGCTCAAGACACGGCAAGACTTTTGGAGTTCAACACCGACCGAGGATTTCCAGGTATGCTTGGCTCCATTGATTGTGTGCATTGGAGTTGGAAGAAATGTCCATGGGCATGGCATGGACAATTCAAAGGGTACAAAAAGGATGCCACTATAGTCCTTGAAGCGGTCGCCGATCATGAGACTTGGATATGGCATGCATTTTTTGGAATGCTCAGGTCTTGCAATGACATCAATGTTCTTCAACGGTCACCACTAATGACAAGACTTATAATGCAGGAAGGTCCATTGGTGGAGTTTGAAGCAAATAACCACAAGTACAACTATGGCTACTTCCTCACCGATGGCATATATCCAAGGTGGCAAACATTTGTGAAGCCGGTTATTCAACCACGAGGTAAGAAGCAAACCCAATTTCACAATGCACAAGCGGTGGCTAGGAAAGATGTAGAGAAAGCATTTGGGATTTTGCAAGCTCAATTTGCCATTGTGAGGGGGTCGGCTAGATTTTGGGACCAAGAGTGCCTTTGGTATATCATGACCTTTTGTGTCATCATGCATAACATGATTATAAAGGATGATCGTGGGAAAGATGTGGATCATACCCACCACGAGTTGATGGGGTTCCCGTGCAAGTGAGGAGGTCCGCACATAGGACTGCCCGGTTCATTGCCTCGTACCATGCCATTCGCTTCAACGACACACATGATGAGCTCCAAAAAGATCTCATAGAAAAATGGTGGAATTGGCATGGACAACAATAATTACATATTTGTTGTATTTGTTTTAAAACTATATGTTGTATTGTATCAAAACTATGTTGTATTGTTATATGTTGATACCTAAACTTGTATTTGCTGTGAACAATTTGATGTACTTGTTGTATTGGTTGTGAACAATTTATTGTATTTTATGGTATATTTTATTTGTGAATTTATGAAACTTGTTTGATCTTCTTTGATGTATAGTTGTGTGTGGTTGATATTTGTGCCGCGCTGCGCGCTGCATAATAGAGCGTCCGGCGTAGGAATTTTTTTAGCGCTCGAACACGCGCAGCATAATAGAGCATCCGGCGGAGGAAAATCCAGCGCACGTGCGGTAAACTTTTACAGCACGGTTCGCAGCGACATATAAAGCGCCGAATTTTAGTACGGCGCTCTTATCCAAACAGACGAGGCGAGTGGCTAACCGTGCTCTGCCCTGCCCTGTCCGACGATGGCCTCCACCTCCATGGCCAGCTTGTGCTCCTTTCTTTCCTCTCCTCGCCCATCACCCGACTTGGCAACCGTCCTACTCTCCATCGCGCCTTGTCGTCCTCTTCGCCGGAGATGGAGCTGCAGAGCCGGAAGCGGCGGCACGTACGATTACAGGAGCAGCAATCCAGTGCAGGCACCTCCGGACCTGCACTTCCTCCCGGAACCGGTGCCGGAGCATAACAACTCAAGCAGCCGGCTGCGCATCTTCTCCGGCACAGCGAACCCGACGCTGGCGCAGGAGATCGCCTGCTACCTGGGGCTGGAACTGGGCAAGATCAAGATCAAGCGATTCGCTGACGGCGAGCTCTACGTGCAGCTGCAGGAGAGCGTGCGCGGCTGCGACGTGTTCCTGGTGCAGCCCACCTGCCCTCCCGCCAACGAGAACCTCATGGAGCTCCTCATCATGATCGACGCGTGCCGCCGCGCCTCCGCCAAGAACATCACCGCCGTTGTCCCCTACTTCGGCTACGCGCGGGCCGACCGCAAGATGCAGGGGCGCGAGTCCATCGCTGCCAAGCTCGTCGCCAACCTCATCACGCAGGCCGGCGCCCACCGCGTCCTCGCCTGCGACCTCCACTCGGGCCAGTCCATCGGCTACTTCGACATCCCCGTCGACCACGTCTACGGCCAGCCCGTCATCCTCGATTACCTCGCCAGCAAGACCATCTGCCCCAGCGACGTCGTGGTGGTCTCCCCCGACGTGGGCGGCGTCGCCAGGGCACGCGCCTTCGCCAAGAAGCTCTCCGACGCTCCCCTGGCCATCGTCGACAAGAGGCGGCTCGGCCATAACCAGGCCGAGGTCATGAACCTCATCGGCGACGTCAGGGGGAAGGTAGCCGTCATGGTGGACGACATGATCGACACGGCCGGAACCATGTCCAAGGGCGCAGAGCTGCTGCACAGGGAAGGGGCAAAAGCAGTGTATGCCTGCAGCACACACGCCGTGCTCAGCCCGCCCGCCGTCGACAGGCTCTCCGGCGGCCTCTTCCAGGAGGTGATCATCACCAACACCGTCCCCGTGCCGCCGCACCAGCAGTTCCCGCAGCTCACAGTCCTCTCCGTCGCCAACCTGCTCGGGGAGACCATCTGGCGCGTACACGACGACTGCTCCGTCAGCAGCATCTTCCAGTGATGATTATTATTACCCTTTACTACATATCATCTGTTTTCGCTGCCCAGCCCATCACTTATATAGCCTCCTAGCCAAGGCAAAATACCACTACATTCAGTCACCGCCATAAACAACACATGCATACAGATTACTAACGTCAATCCTAACAGATTTCCCTCTGTAATCATATGATATACTACTACACAACACCAAAGATTGATTGATTGATTGATTGATTGATTTATTCATTACATGATGAAAGCATTGGTTCCTTCTTTGCGTGCTGAACGCTCCTCCTCCTTGTCTTTGCTGCTGCTACCGCAGATTTCTTCAGCAAGTCTGATGACACCAACACTGCTGCTCATTGTCTTGCCCTGCGGTGCGCCTTGCATCTTCTTTATCTTCCCACTCAGTGACCCGCTAGCTGCGGTAACATAACCAACCATTTACTATGGAGTGAGTATGGTCTTACTCTTACATACACCCGCATTCATCAAAAATACCCAACAGAGGCATTCAGCAAAACTACTCTCGATCTACGAAAAGTGCTAATGCCCAACAAGGCCCAATCAAAGGGGTGGAAAAAATGTTTGTACCTTGCCACTCAAGAACAACTTTCGACTCTCCCTTGATAACTTTTGGATACTGATCTATGCGAGAGTCTTCAAGTATCAATTCTTCCACCTGTGCCAAATCACATGAACAATAAAGAAAAAAAGAGTTTGATCGCCATGTATGTAGAGTATCATGCTAGTACAATAAAGACAAGGAGAAATAGTTTGATCGCCATATATGGAGAGTGTCATGTCTACTACATTTGCTCACACCTACACGACTTGCTTTAATGGTAACAATTGTCGTACACAAAAATGGCAATTCCATGCAACTTTCCCTAAAATTAAATTTTCGTAGTGCTAACCAATAGTAATCAATATCTGCATGATTAAATAAATTATATTGCAACATAAGTACCTTCTTCCACAGCAAAGCATTCCGTCTCTCTCGGGTAACCAGTAGATGATCACGCAACCAAGAGGTGACCACCCAAGGCTCGCATTCGGAGATGCCAATCTTAGCATTTATGGCAGCCTCTTCAAGGATTTCACACACCTACTAAATGACAACAAAAGTACAAGTAAGTAATTGGGAAAACATAAACACGACTGAATTTTTTTTAGAACAAATGCTTTGGAAATTCGGACCAGTTCCACCACCTCCCCCGCCCTTAGGGGGAGCTAGTGGAGGAAGTGCTAGTAAATTACACTAAAATAAATGCAAGAAAAGTCACTCAATCAAGCATGAACAGCTATAGCTTACAGCATCTAGATTTTTGTTATTCGTCAATCTAGGAAAATCCAATTTGTCCAGTGGTGAAACATGTGTTGCAGAAGCAGAGAGGCATCAGACAGTGACGATGTAGTCGGAGCAATATGATCGGATATATTAGTAGAAATCCAATATTAAATCAATCAGATTAGAAGTCAAATGGCTCATCTTAAGTCTTGGATTAGTTGTTCCAAATAGAAGTTGGCAGGAATATACACCAGGTAAAAGATATTAAAACCTGACGGACTGCAGAACTACGGGGAGCCATCGTGTAGAGGCCATAGTCCTCTGATGGCACTGGGGATACACCGGACTATTTATTTATTTAAAAGCAACAATCCCATGGCTTATTATTAGTACCGTGTTTAGGAACAGTACATCACAATGCGCAACATAATGCATTTACCAACAATACATTCTGCATCGCATCATTGTAATGCAGACAATCCACTGAGCGAAATGTGTCACTGAATATAAACACAATCACAAAATAACTGCAACAAAAACTTTGGATTTTTGGACCACTTCCTCGCGCTTGGGGGTAGCTGGTGGAGGAAGTGCTAGTGAACTTCACTAAAATGGATGCAAGAATCATATAGCATAGAGGCAGAGAGCTTTAATAAGGGATGCAGGAACAGTGATGATGTGGTCGGAGCACTATAATCGGACATATCAGTAGAAGTCTCAGACAGCCGTTGTGTACAGGCCTTGTCCTTTGTCCACTACTTCAGGCCCATAGTGGGCATGGGCATACAACTATACATCGGGAAATATAAAAATAGGGCTTATTGTTAGCGCTGCGTTAACCAACACTAGGTGACACTGTGCAACATACAGCATTTGCCAACAATATACAGCATTGTAATGGAGACAACTGGAAGAGGTGACAATTTCAAAGAATAAAACCTTAAAAGGGGGTGGTGGAACAGCAGGAAAACCATACCTGCTCGTATATCTGCTCGGCTCTCTTTGACAGTGCCCGTCTCTTGTAAACGCTCCATAGAATCGTGAGCAGCGCTGCAAACTAAGGTTCCATCATCATTTGCGCTGCGTTTAGATAGATGCCTCTATAGGATGGTAATGAGACAGACGTACGAGGATAGCGAAGGTGACAACAAAGACGACATTTCCGGCGATCCACTGGCGAACTTGACAATGTAGGGGCCTATGAAGTTGTGCGACCAGGTCTGGGCATTTAAAAGCTTGGGCTCTGAATGGGAGAAATTAGAAGGAGCTCGCACTGGCAAGATATATCTACTAACAACACGTTTGTATGGATGGCGAGAGAATTCATGGTGAAGCATACTCATTATCAGTTGACGTCGTCTCAAGGAAGCCACGCACACTCTGCAGCGCCCTATCTTTGACGACTTGGATTCCAGCGGCGGTTAGGCGGGCAGGGTGGTTGGACAGTAACTCATCGGCCATGTTTGAGATATCAAGTTGTTTGAACTGAAATTCATTGAGGGAGCAGAATTAGTAGATGAGGACACGGGCAGCAGGAGGGTTATTACATGGTATAAAATTGTGATAATTAGATGAGGTATATATATATATAAAAAAGCAATAGTACCGAGATTTTGCCGGTGTGGCCGCATAAAGCGCGGGCATGGTCGTCGCAAACCCTGCGATGCAGCAGCTCTGCCTGCAAGTGGATTTTACCGAGGTAATCATTGATGTGGGTGCGTAGCAAGAAGAAGTGCAAGAGAAAGGGGGCAGGCAGGGCAGGGCAGGGCAGTACGATATTGTTAGCAGTTCGGGTGAGCCGACCATCCTCTACGCATGTGTTGCCATATTTCTTGAATCCCTGCACACACTCCATCATCTTGCCGTCCACGCACCGCCCGTTCTCAGGGCAGGGTTCACAGGAATCTGCACAGCCACAGGGACGCTCAGATGAACAACGGTGGTTAAATTGCTGAGACAGACAGACAGACAGACAGACAGACTTGAGCGAGATTGATTTGGAGGTAGAGCTAGGAAATCACCGTAGGCGGCGTAAGGAGAGTCGGAGTCGCACAAGGGGTTGGGGTTGGGGTTGGGGCGGTGGTTGAAGAGGCTGCAGGCTGCGGCCACTCCGGCCGCGATGGCGAGCACGGCGAGAAAGCGGAGGAGGTCCTCGCCGCCTGCGGGGAAGAGTCCCGGAGGCGGCTCGGAGAGAGACCACCGGGGCTGGGACCTGCTCCTCCTCCCCGGCCGCCGCGGCATCCTCTTCTTCTCCTCCGCCGCCGCGTGGAGTGTTTCTTTTTTCTTTCCTTTTCTGAAAACGAAAACGACCCGTGGAGGAGTATGTGAGTTGGAGTAGCCCACACACGGAGGGACAAGACAAGCAAAGCAAGCCCAGTAAGCCCAACCTGCCCTCGCTCAGAGGAATCCAACCAACTCCACTGGATTCGCCGGCAAGGGGGAGACGAGACTCGAGAGAGAGATTCGGATGGATTCGCCGGCGGAGACGCTGGTGGTCAGGAGCCCTCGGCAGACGGTCAGCCTTCTCCGCAACCGCAGCCGTCGGCCTCGATTCGGCCGGGAACGGGAGCGGGATCCCGCGGCGGCGGCGGCGGCGGGGCCCAAGCCATCGGAGGTGTACGGATTCGTGGGGTCCATCACCACCGTGATCGCCACGGCGGTGTACCTGGCGTGGGCGTACACGCCGGAGCCCTGGCTCAACTCGCTCGGCATCACCTACTACCCCACCAAGTAATGCATTTGCCTTGCCTTGCCTTGCCTTGCCATTCATTTCCCCCTCCCTCCCTTGCTAAAATGAATTACTACTGTATCTGGATCAAGGTACTGGGCGGTGGCGGTGCCGGCGTTCGTCATGGTGGCGGTGGCGCTCTCCCTGCTCGCCTACGTCGGCTCCAACTTCCTCGCAACTCCTACCCCGACATCCTTCAACACAATCTTCGGTTCGTTCTCTTTTTTTTTTTTTTTTAACAAACACCCTCTAAACCATCCAGCAGTGTAGGTTGCTCTTCTTCCTCATGAATATTCCCCATCTTTAAAATCATTCCAGATGAGTACAGTCGAGAACGAGCCAACACGATCGACGCAACAGAACAAGAAGAAGCAGAGAGGCCAATCGAACCGATTTCAGACATGAGCATTCATCACATCAACACCCTCATGTTCCCCAACTGACTCACTCTCACTTGTATAAATTCAAATCCCCATTGTTTTGTCCTTGCTCACCAAAACGTATTGCTAGTACTATTCTTGCTCCCTTGTATATTGGACAAGCACAACTGTTAATCTTTGTCGAGTCTATATATAGACCAGACCGATGGTGGAAGGAAAATCGCCTCCGATAAACGCTCCCATCCCCCTGCCATGCCTATATATGATGATGCTCAAATCACCCTTTTATCTAATAACTTGTTTCATAGATTGAATAATTCCTTTCAGCAGCACAGAATAAGAAACGATGAAGCAACCATCAATCATGTCTCCGCCCGTGGCCCTCATTGCCGCCGTCGTGCTGGCGGTGATCCTGACTGGTCGTGCAGTCGACGCGACTGTGGCCAGCACCTGCAAGGAGGCAGCCGCCAGCGACGTGCGGGTCAGCCTGCAGCTGTGCCTGTCGCAGCTCAGCAGCCAACGGGGCGCCGCGGACGCGGACGCATGGGGCCTGGCCAAGGTGGCCTCCCTGGCGGGCGTCAACAACGCGGCCCTCGCCGCGGACGACGTCAAGACCCTCTTGGCGGGCAACCCAAGCCTGCCCATGAAGCAGGCGCTGGCCAAGTGCGACACGGCTTACAGTGAGGCGGCCGTCGCCTTTGCACAGGCCAGCGACGAGATCAACGGGCGGTCCTACGCCACGGGGAAGAAGAAGCTAGAGGAGGCACTGGCGCAGGCGCAGCAGTGCAACGCGGCATTTGGGACACACGGGGTGACGCTGCCGCAGCCGCTGGCACAGCATACCGTCGACTCCATCCAGATCGCCATCATCGCGGAAGCCATCACCGGCCTCATTAAGTGATCTATGAGTTTGAGCAAGTACTACGTGCAAGCTAGTAATAAGTAGCTATACTAATTATACGGACAGTATGGCGATCCAGTTTCCCTTTTCACATTTCGTATGCAATTGATGTGGTCTCGTCTGGCGTGGATCGGGAAGAAGTTGAAAACCCAATTTTTGATCTTGACAAATGATGATCATACTATTCTTATAAAAAAAACACTGTACTGCTACAAATGTAAGCTGATCAATTTCATGAAACAAAACTGCAAGGAAGGGATTTGGCTCCTCTTGTATGTATGTATGCAGAAGAAGAAAAAGAACAAGTAGTAGCTGGATCTATCATGCCCAGACTCTCTTCTTTGGGATAAGATCTTGCGTCTTGATCTGGTCTATCCTGGCAGCGATGATGAAGTCGTTCACGCTCAGCCCACCTGCAGCAGCAAGCCAGCCATTCATTGTTCAAGCCAAGGCAGTCCCTTAATATTATCATGATTCTAGAACTTGGAGAGGAGAGTGGTTGAAGAATGAGGATAGGGTGGTTTACCTAGGGACGTGGAGTAGAGCTGCGCCCTGACTTGGTTGGGCGCCTCGAACCCGAGCTTCGCCGGCACATACCCACCGGCACCGGCACCGCTCTCCAGCGCCGTGGTAATCCTGGACACCAGCTCCTCCCCGCAGGCCTGGTCCTTGACCTTCCACACGCACTCGAGCTTGAGCAGGTCGTCCTGGTTGTCGTGGGTGCAAGGGAAGAGGAGCCTCCATCCGACCACCTTGTGAAGGAGCCTGCGCGCGTCGTCCTGGGAAAGCAGCTCGGGGTCGGCCTGGAGGGGCACGCGGGAGAGGGAGAGCACGGACACGGTGGGGATGAGGATGCGGTGCAGCGTGTCCACGTTGCCCAGCGTCTTCTCCCCCCATTCGCTCGCGATCTCCTCCGGGAACGGGTCCCGCGCGCCAAAGTCACCCAGCATGTCCGCCATGGCAACCACCTTCCGGAGGCTCCGGCTGCCAAGTCGAATCCTCCTCGTTGCGGCGGCCTTGCCATTGCAAGGTGCCACGACGGAGAAGGCCGCCGGAGCGGCTGGGCTGAGCATGAGCGCCATCGATATGATGCGATGGAGGTGTGGAACGGATGGATGGATGATGCACAGCTGAGAGATGGAAGCAGTGGACGAACGAGCTTCTTATCTGGCCGTCCCGACTAGTTTCTTTTATCACCACACACACACACACACACGAACGTGCTCGTGGAAGCAACTTTTGTTGGTTTCTTCCTTCTCATCTCTTCTCGATCTAATCCGACGCAGATTTATTATTGTGCATCTACAAAAGCCAAATCAAGCAAGGAAAATGTAAATAGTTTTCAATTCATCATCTCCTCTGCTTAATTCTTGTTCTGGAAGTGCACACTGCTGCATAAGACATGAACAGATGGATCCATCCAACTGACCAATGAGGATCGGTTTGCACTAGATAACAAACTACACTTGCAAGGCAACAGGAGGTCGATTCCCGCAGTAAACACTTCATTAAACTTGCAGCATCTTAGTATCCATGATTTCCTCCGCCCGTAAATCAGAGCAGATAAGGAAGAGTGAAATACATTAGGATACAAACAGATACACCAGCTTATGGTATTTCTAAATCAAAACAGAGCAACATGCCATTTCACGAGGATCATCAGACCATACAACATGACACGAGGTGCTCCTTGAGATTTCTTCCTTCAACAAATGAGGCTGCCAAGATTTCTTTTCTTTTCCCTAGGGCAGTAGTAATCTTCAAAAAATATGGGGCATGTTTGTTCGGTGTTTCTTTTAGTACCATTTTCATGCTTCCATGCTAGTGCGTATCTCCAGATGACTACCAGAAAGAAGCAGCAACCAGTGAACCGCCAAAATAAATACACTCATGTTTTCTTATGAACCTTGAAGCCGAATATTCGGGGAACATATTGCTGCGATGGCTTCGGTGGCTTCAAGTGTGAATGTGCCATCATGAAAAGATGAGGAAACGTCGTCCCAAAGAAAGCTCCATCAATGTCTGGGAAAACTTAAGGCCATACAAGATCAACATAGACACTACTTGCATCAGTAGTTCAGTACACATGCAAAGATATAACTATTGTAAAATAAAACAGCAGTCTATGGAAAGCGTCAGGGATGCAAAGGCAAGCAAAAAAAATACTACATTTTAAAATGCCTTTGCGCCCCATTCATGAGAAAGGCAGCCAGACATTCTTGAAGCTATGAGTTTCATAGCCATAAGTCTCAGTTGAAAGGTAGTAGTAAGTGTAATACTGAAAATAGCAATGATAGCACCATCACTATTCCCATTCTTACCAAGACCAGAGCTACGAGTGCTTATGTAAGTAAGATGCTTAAAAGGATACTTGCTTGGTGTTTCGATCTTGGGTAGTAGAGATCTTCGCATTTTGGGCAATATATCTTGACGGTACTGGACCTCGGGACATCGGACTGCCCCACTGGCAAACAAGGCTGGCCACCGCAGGACACACGAGGGCACCTTCCAAAGTCGCAGTTCTTGAACTTGTCCAACTACAGAAACATTCATATGAGGGATTAATGAGACCCTCTACTGTGATTGATACTGGAAAGGCAGAAACCATGCTGGCCAGGCCAGTTGATGGCAATCATAGGAGTAGAAAATAGTACTAGGTAGCTTACCATTGCAGCCAAGCCTTTAGTGGTCAAGATGTACCGGGCATGAACTAAGCCGTAAAGCGTCTCGGCGGCCGCCACGATCAATTCATTCTGCTCCTCAGCAAACACATCACCTGTGCGGAAGAGTAAGATCACTCCATCCAGCGCCGCGCAAAACTCAAGACATGAATTGAGTTACAACTTATGATGATCAAATTTTGTAGTGATTACTACAAACAATTGAGTGGCTTAACAACTGATGATAATATATATATAAACAATGAGTGTGGCTTAGAGACTGATGATCATAATGAGGTGAGGTGTACAAAAAAGGAGAGAGATATCAAAATGGATCAATGGATGTTTTTAGGGTCCCTGCTTACCCTGAACTGGCTCGAGGTCGAGTATGAGGTCGAGCGCGTGATCGTAATACGGCACTTGGGTGCTCAGGCCGCACATGTTGAAGTCGTCCTGGATGTAGTCGTCGTCGACCTCGGCAAAGAACTCGTTGCCTCTGAGGTTGCAGAACCAGTTGATCCAGAAGGTGTCGTCGTCCCCCTCGGAGGCACTGTTGTCTTCCTCGCTGTCCGAATCCAGCTGCTCTGTGGTTCCAAACGAACAAGCAGCAGAGAATCAGATGACCGCGGGCGGGGGGCAGTAGAAAGAAGAGCTTGATGGATGGGGATACCTTTGGAGGGCGGGTTGGAGGAGGGGAGCTTGGCGGCGCGGGATGTGGAGGGCGACGACCTCTCGCTCCGCAGGTGCCTGTCGAGGGCGTCGTTGATGCGCTTGCGGTCCATCGCTGGCGGCTGGAGGTGGCCGGGCGTGCGAGCGAGCGAGCTAGGGTTTCTTTCGCTTGGATTGGACCGACGGCGACGGGAGGGAGAAGACAGAGATTCTGATTCCAATCCTCACTCTGCCTGCCTCGTCGAATGGCACTGGAGGAAGGAAGAAGAGGATAGGCTTGTTTTCGGCCCACGGGCTCAGGCCAAGACGGCCCAGGAGTACATCTGATTTAATTATGTCCTGATTATTTATAAGTATTGATTCATCTGCCCCAAAAAAAAAGCAGTGATTCATTTTTATGAGCGATTTTTCATAACTAGTAGTTTTAATAGGATTCTAGTATCACTTTTCCTTATCCTTAATGTGTATGTGTTCTGAACTTTTATGGACAAAGGAGCCAATACGGAGAAGTTACATGCACCAGAACTTAGAGCATCTCTAACATCTAACAGTAACCGAAAAAGTGGCTGAAATCGAAAAAGTCCGGCGACAATACGGGTTCGGGTCAAAAGTGGGCCAGAACGGAGCCCGAACTCCCGGCCTGGCCGTAAAACGAGTTTGAGGGCCCGAGAAACTCGGCGGCCGCCGAGTATTAAAACGGCCGCGGAGGGGAGTTCGGTTTCCAAACCCTACTCCCCTCCGCCGCTGCCTGCCTCCTCTCTGGCGAGAAATCCAGCTCGCAGCAGCCCACCTTCGCCCCAGCTCCATGACGCCATGGCCTCGCGAGGTGGCTCTGCAGGGCGTGGCGCTGGATTGGGCAGCGGGGACTCGCCGGGAGGAGCGCGTCCGCCGCGTCAAGCTTGAGATAGTCGAGCTTGACTCGGACAAGTGAACGCTCTTCACCGACCTCCGCGTCGACGCAGTCTCCGCCTCGATGCTCCGCCACCACCGGCACCGCCGTGCGCAGAGGCCAATCGGGCCGCATTTTCCTTCAAATTAGTTTGCGTGGTTAGGTGTAGTATGTAATTTAGCTTTGCTAATCCAATTATATAACTTATGATGCTCAATCGGAGCATCAAATGCCATCTATATATATGATCATCGACGGATTTTCCCGCGACATTTCAAATCAATTTTTTCAGTTCGTGTTTTACGGGTTCTGTTCTGCACCAGCTGCAAAATCTTGATCCCCATGTTTTCGGAAGACTGAATTCATGTTTTCGGTTCTGACTTTTTCGGTTACTCTGTTAGAGATGCTCTTAGCCATTTGAAGGATGAAAATGAGTCATTTTTTATCACAATATAATAAATATCCAGTACCATGGTGTTGTATCCCTCGTCCATACGAATCCAACGATTCGAAGAACACCTCAATCGGAGTTCGTACGACCAGTATACTAAACGCCCAGAGGTGCGGTCAAGATGATAGTACCGTACGACAATACCACCCTTCGACCGGACCATTTCGTAAAACCAAACAACATTTGTGAAGGCCCGAAGTTCATATCTGGTGACGGGTTACCAAGAACGCGAAACCAACCTCCATGAGCCTATGTAAGGAGGGGAAACTTTAGCCACCACAACAATCTTCTTTCTTACTTGTAAACCAGATCGCGTCATTCCTTTTTATTTCTTTGGTAAGGAAGGGCGGATATTCCCACAGGTTGATCTTGATAAAATATGCAGCGGTAAGTGATACGTCCAATTTGCATCACTATTTTATATCATAATTTGCTGTTATTCATTGATATATTTTATATTTGGAGAGGATACTTATGTTATTTCATCTATTTTGCATGTTTCATGATTATTGGAGGATCGCGCACCGGAGTCAGGATTCTGCTGGAAAAAGCGCCGTCAGAATGCAATATTTCGGAAGATCAACAATTGACGGAAATTATATGAAAATTCCTATTTTTCCAGAAGACGAAGGGAGCCAGAAGGGGATAGTCGTGAAGAGTCACAGCCGCCTCTGTGGGGCGGAGAACACCAGAGAGAAAAGAGCTCTCCGGCAGGCTGAGATCCGCCGGGGAAATTCCCTCCCGGAGGGGGAAATCGATGCCATCGTCACCGTCATCGAGCTGGACATCATCTCCATCACCATCGTCATCATCTACATCATCATCACCGTCGTCTCCACCGCTGCACATCGTCACCGCCGTAACAATTCGGGTTGGATCTTGATTGTTTGATAGGGGAAACTCTCCCGGTGTTGATTTCTACTTGTTATTGATTCTATTGAGTGAAACCATTGAACCAAGGTTTATGTTCAGATTGTTATTCATCATCACATCACCTCTGATCATGTTCCATATGATGTCTCGTGAGTAGTTCATTTAGTTCTTGAGGACATGGGTGAAGTCTAAATGTTAGTAGTGAATTATGGTTGAGTAATATTCAATGTTATGATATTTAAGTTGTGGTGTTATTCTTCTAGTGGTGTCATGTGAACGTCGACTACATGATACTTCACCTTTATGGGCCTAGGGAATACATCTTGTACTCGTTTGCCAATTGTGGGGTTGCCGGAGTGACAGAAACCTGAACCCCCGTTGGTATATCGATGCAGGAGGGATAGCAGGATCTCAGAGTTTAAGGCTGTGGTTAGATTTATCTTAATTACTTTTTTGTAGTTGCGGATGCTTGCAAGGGGTATAATCACAAGTATGTATTAGTCCTAGGAAGGGCGGTGCATTAGCATAGGTTCACCCACACAACACTTATCAAAACAATGAAGATTAATTAGCCATATGTAGCGAAAGCACTAGACTAAAATCTCGTGTGTCCTCAAGAACGTTTGGTCATTATAAGTAAACAAACCGGCTTGTCCTTTGTGCTAAAAAGGATTGGGCCACTCGCTGCAATTGTTACTCTCGCACTTTACTTACTCGTACTTTATTCAACTGCTACATCAAAACCCCCTGAATACTTGTCTGTGAGCATTTACAGTGAATCCTTCATCGAAACTGCTTGTCAACACCTTCTGCTCCTCGTTGGGATCGACATTCTTACTTATCGAAAATACTACGATACACCCCCTATACTTGTGGGTCATCAAGACTATTTTCTGGCGCCGTTGCCGGGGAGTGAAGCGCTATTGGTAAGTGGAATTGGTAAGGGAAACTTTTACTGTTTGTGCTGATTTTATTTCACTTTCTGCCATAATTCATTATGGAGAGATCTTCTCTTGAATTTTTATTTGGAAAATCTACTACTACTGCAAAGGTAGTGAATGAGGCGCCAGGTGAGGAAGAAATACCATACAAAATACCTATGAAAATTATTGAACGTGTAGTAGATAACCGTTATACAGGGGATGGAACTGTCCACCCTGGAGATCATTTACTGTTCTTACATGAATTATGCGGTTTATTCAAGTGTGCAGGTATTGCTATGGATGAAGTGAGGAACAAACTATTCTCTATATCGCTGTCTGGTAAAGCAGCGCATTGGTATAAATTACTGGATAATGGGGATTCTCTTGAATGGAATGATATTGTGCCCCGGTTTTATTCTAAGTTCTATCCTCCAAGTGAAATTCACAAAGACCGGAACCGCATATATAATTTTTGGCCTCATGATGGAGAGAGTATTGCCCAAGCGTGGGGGAGATTGAAGTCTTTAATGCTCAAATGCCCCATTCATGAGCTTCCTGGTAATGTTATTATTGATAATTTCTATGCAAAACTTTCTTTTCAAGACAAGACCTTGCTGGATACTTCTTGCTCTGGATCATTTACACGCAACAAAGAAGAGTTTAAAAGGGACCTTCTTAATCGGATCCAGGAGAATACTGAAGGATGGGAGAACGACAAGGATAGAGAATCAGGTATAAATTATGATTATAAATGCATTGAAGCTTTTATGGATACTGATAAATTTTGTAATATGAGTGCTACTTATGGTCTTGATTCTCAAGTCGTTGCAAATCTTTATAAAGCTTTTGCCTCTCATTATGAATTGCCTAAGAAGAATTTTGATAAGTATCATGAACCGTATAAAGATAAAATTGATTCATCTATAAATAAATGTGTTGTAGTTGAAACTGTTGATCATGTTATTCCTGAAGCTTATATTGAAAAAACTCCTTTCCCTGCTAAAATGAAGGAGTACTCTGTTATAAATAGTGCGGTTAATAAAAGTGAAAAGAAACCTATAGAACCTGAAGAACAAATAAAGGTTGAACCTGCTGTTGCAATAGTTAAAGACCTTGTGACTGAAAATGTGGAGGATGGTCATATTATTTTCTGTGAAGATGCTTCTAATATTGTTTCACATCCTAATAAGTCCAAGAAAACAAGTGTTCCTATGCTATCTGTTAGAATTGGTGATCATTGTTATTATGGTTTATGTGATATTGGTGCAAGTATTAGTGCTATTCCTTATGAGCTTTACACGGAGATTATGCACGAAATTGGTTCTTGTGAACTTGAAGATATTGATGTGGTTATTCAGCTGGCTAATAGAGAAACTATCTCTCCAATTGGTATTGTTCGAGATGTGGAAGTTCTATGTGGTAAGATTAAATATCCTGCTGACTTTTTGGTACTTGGTTCTGCTGCTAGTAAATATTGTCCTATCATTTTTGGTAGACCTTTTCTAAATACTTGTGGAGCTGTTATAGATTGCAAGAAAGAGAAAATTTTGACTAAATTTGCTGGTGAATCTTATGAGTTTAATTTCTCTAAATTTGCCAAAACTCCTTATAAAGCTGATTCACCTAATAATGATTTTAGAGTTGAACAGTGTGCATCTATTGCTCTTGCTCCTAATAATCCTTTGCAGCAACATTTGGAGAATAGTGAGAGTGAAGTTTTTAGGGAAGAAAGAAATGAGCTTGATGAAATTTTCCTTCGTCAACCTATTCTTAAGCATGATTTACCGGTAGAAGATCTGGGTACCACACCACCACCAAAGGAAGATCCTGTCTTTGATTTAAAACCATTGCCTGATAATCTTAAATATGCTCATATTGATGATAAGAAAATATATCCTGTTATTATTAGTTCTAAGCTTTCAGAGTTTGAAGAAGAAAGGTTATTGGAAATATTGAAGAAACACCGAGGTGCTATTGGCTACACTCTTGATGACTTGAAGGGGATTTCTCCTTCTATTTGCCAACATGCCATTAATATGGAAGATGATGCAAAGCCTGTTGTTGAACATCAGCGTCGTCTAATTCCTAAGATGAAGGATGTGGTAAGAAATGAGGTATTAAGACTTCTTGAAGCTGGTATTATATATCCTATTGCTGATAGTAGATGGGTTAGTCCAGTGCATTGTGTTCCTAAGAAAGGAGGAATGACTGTTGTGCCTAATGATAATGATGAGCTCATACCTCAAAGAGTAGTTGTAGGGTATAGAATGTGCATTGATTATCGAAAAGTTAATAAGGTTACTAAGAAAGATCATTACCCTTTGCCTTTTATTGATCAAATGTTAGAAAGGTTGTCTAAAAATACTCATTTTTGCTTTCTTGATGGTTATTCTGGGTTTTCACAAATTGCTGTTAAAACTAAGGATCAAGAGAAAACCACTTTCACTTGTCCCTATGGAACTTATGCTTATAGACGTATGCCTTTTGGTTTATGTAATGCTCCTGCTACTTTTCAAAGATGCATGTATGCTATTTTTCATGGTTTATGCGAGAGTATTGTAGAGGTATTCATGGACGATTTTTCCGTCTATGGGAATTCTTTTGATAATTGCTTGCGGAACCTTGATAAAGTTTTGCAGAGATGTGAAGAAACTAACCTTGTTCTTAATTGGGAGAAATGCCACTTTATGGTTAATGAAGGAATTGTATTGGGACATAAAATTTGCGAGAGAGGTATTGAAGTTGATAGAGCTAAAGTTGAAGCAATTGAGAAGATGCCCTATCCCAGGGATGTTAAAGGTATTCGTAGTGTTCTTGGTCACGCTGGGTTTTATAGGAGGTTTATTAAAGACTTCTCCAAGATTTCAAAGCCTCTTACTAATCTTCTTTAAAAAGATGTACCTTTTGTTTTTGATGATGATTGTAAGGAAGCTTTTGAAACTCTAAAGAAAGCCTTAACAACTGCTCCTATAGTTGAACCTCCTGATTGGAACTTACCATTTGAAATTATGTGCGATGCTAGTGATTTTGATGTAGGCGTTGTTCTTGGACAGCGAGTAGATAAAAAATTGAATGTTATTCATTATGCTAGTAAAACTCTTGATGCTGCTCAAAGAAATTATGCTACTACTGAAAAATAATTGTAGCTGTAGTCTTTGCTTGTGATAAGTTAGATCTTATATTGTTGATTCAAAAGTTACAATTCATACTGATCATGCTGCAATCAGATACCTTATGCAAAAGAAAGATGCTAAGCCAAGGCTTATTAGATGGGTACTTCTGTTGCAAGAATTTGATTTACATATTGTAGATAGGAAAGGTGCTGATAATCCTGTTGCTGATTATTTGTCTAGATTGGAAAATATTGCTTATGATCCTGTTCCTGTTAATGATAGTTTTTCCAAATGAACAATTGGCTGTAATAAAGGTGAGCTCGTGAGACTAGTCCTTGGTATGCTGATTATGCTAACTTTATTGTTTCCAAGTACTTGCCTCCAACCTTTTCAGCCCAGCAAAGGAGGAAATTCTTTTATGACTTGAGGCATTATTTCTGGGATGACCCACACTTATATAAAGAAGGAGTGGATGGTATTCTGCGAAGATGTGTTCCCGAATATGAACAGCAAGAGATATTGAGTAAATGTCATGGTAGTGCTTATGGAGGACATCACGTCGGAGATAGAACCGCGCAAAAGGTTCTACAATCAGGTTTTTATTGGCCAACTCTCTTCAAAGATGCAAGGAAGTTTATTTTATCTTGTGATGAATGTCAAAGGGTTGGTAATATCTCCAGACGCAATGAAATGCCTATGAATTATACTCTTGTTATTGAACCGTTCGATTGTTGGGGATTTGACTTCATGGGACCTTTTCCCTCTTCAGAAGGTAACACTCATATACTTGTTGCTGTTGATTATGTTACTAAATGGGTGGAAGCCATACCTACAAAAAGTGCTGATGGTGAGACCTCTTTAAGAATGCTTTTAGATATTATTTTTCCTCGATTTGGAGTTCCCAGATATATTATGACTGATGGAGGTTCTCATTTTATTCATGGTGGTTTTAGGAAAACTCTTGCTAAATATGGTATTAATCATAGAATTGCTTCCGCTTATCATCCTCAAACTAGTGGGCAAGTAGAACTATCAAATAGAGAGATTAAATCTATCTTGCAAAAGACTGTTAATAAATCTAGAAAGAATTGGGCTAGTAAATTGAAGAAAGCATTGTGGGCTTATAGAACTGCTTATAAAAATCCCATGGGTATGTCACCTTATAAAATGGTCTATGGAAAAGCTTGTCATTTACCTTTAGAACTAGAGCACAAAGCTTATTGGGCAGTAAGAGAACTAAATAAAGATCCTAAGCTAGCCGGTAAAAAAAGGTTGCTACAATTAAGTTCTCTAGATGAATGGAGAAGTGAAGCTTATGAAAATGCTAAACTCTTTAAAGAGAAAGTTAAGAAATGGCATGATAGAAGGATTATCAAAAGAGAATTTAATATTGGGGATAAAGTCCTATTGTATCGGTCTCGTCTCAGATTCTTTGCAGGGAAATTACTCTCGAAATGGGAAGGACCATATGTCGTTGAGGAGGTGTATCGTTCAGGAGCAATTAAAATTAGCTCTCTCCAAGGCGATGCCTCACAAGTGGTGAATGGACAAAGACTCAAGCATTATATCTCAGGTGATTCTTATAATGAAGATGTTGATGTTATTCGAGTGGAAACACCGGAGGCTTTCATCAAAGGTCAAATTGATAGTCCGCCAGAACTCGACTTTGAATAGGTAACAGTACTGGTAATAAAAAGTTCGCGATTTACTTTCTGAACAATGTTTTTGCTATTTTTGGAAAATATGAAAAATTACGAGATCGAAACGGAGTGGAGGAGACGCACGAGGGCGTGCCCCCATAGGCCGGCGCGGGCCCCAGCCAGGCCGCGCCGCCCTATGAGGTGGCCACCTCGTCGCCTCTCTCCGACTCTGGTTCGACCTGGTACTTTCCTTTTGTCGTGAAAATTCCTGCTATATAATCCCCCGGACCCCTGGAGGTCCGTATATCGTTTTCTCGACGTGTTTTGTTTCGAGCTGTTTCTGCCAGGATCTATTTTCAATCTAGAAGCACCATGGTCTCCAAGAACAAGGGCAAGGGGCTTTCGGATGAAGATATTCAAGATCCCGAGTGGAAAGAGGTGGACGAGAGCATCAAGGAAGAAGATGAAAAAGAAGTGGAGGAAGACTCGCGTGCATACCCGCGTGCTACCATCGCAAGCATCGAGGTGGTGGATAACCCTTTTAGTGCAAAGAGGAGCGCAAGAATTCGCACTAGAGAAAGGGTTCCACGTCATTACCTAGCTCCAAAGACATCTTCTTCAGGCACTTACCATCCCTTCCGCAATCTAATTTACAATAGTCAAATTGAAAGGACTCCCAAGGCAGCATTGCCTAGCAATTGGGATTTAGATCGTTCTAACACTCCAGGAAGGATGAAGCCTGAGGTTGAAGAGTGGGGAAATAACTCCAAGAGTTGGGACTCGCCGTCGGACATACTTCTTAACCGCGTCGAGCACAATTCGGAGATGATCTGCAACCTCATGTACAAGATTGATGATCTTCAGGAGCTTGTTGAGAAGCTTGTCAAGAATTCATCACCACCATCGCCGAAGGAGTAATTCATCATCGGTATTGGCATCCCCTTGGTTTGTTCCAAGCTTGGGGGAGTGCCGCGGTATCACATCATCACTATCTTTTACTTTTTACTATCAAGTAGTGTCATATCATGAGTAGGGAAGTTATCATATAAGATGGGTTGCAGTGTGGAAGTATCTCTCCTTTAATTGGTTGTCTATGTATCCCTTGGTGTGAGTTATCTTTATGGAATATTAATGAGAAGTCTTATCATTTACATATTGCACATCTTATTTTAGTTTGCAATCCCTATTATATGATTGATCTTGTTATTAGTATTGGTATCACTTTGGGAGCATTGAATAAATCTATTTGGTTTTGGCAAACTTAGCATTGGTCAATAGCAATAACACTTTGAGGTTTAAGTAGAAAAGAGAAATACATGTAGTTGTTTCATTGTCTTCTTTTCTTGTTAGCTCATAGCTTATTATTCTGAAGTTAAAATTGTTTGTGCTTACAAGGAAGATGCATGATTGTTTCTATCACATGTATATTTGTTTGTTTCCCTCAACTCTTGTGCTTGCTAATTAACCTTGCTAGCCAAAAACCTGTACTGAGAAGGAATGCTTCTCGTGCATCCAAACCTTAACCCGAACCTATGCCATTTGTGTCCACCATAACTACCTACTACATGGTATTTCCTGCCATTCCAAGTAAATACTTCGTGTGCTACCTTTAAACAATTCAAAATTTACTATCTCTTATTTGTGTCAATGTTTTATAGCTCATGAGGAAGTATGTGGTGTTTTATCTTTCAATCTTGTTGGGCAACTTTCAACAATGGACTAGTGGCTTCATCCACTTATCCAATAACTTTGCAAAAAGAGCTGGCAATGGGGTTCCCAGCCCCGATTAATTAACCTTCATAATTTTATAAATAGACACTCCTCCATGGTATGTGATTTTTGGATGGCACCCGAGGATTCGGTTAGCCATGGCTTGAGAAAGCAAAGGAGGGGAGGAGTGTCACCTAAATAAAACTAAAATAAAAAGGCACTCCTTCATGGTATGAGATTGTTGGCAGGCACCCGAGGATTCGGTTAGCCATGGTTTGTGAAAGCAAAGGCTGGGAGGAGTGCCAACCTAAAATAAAATTTTATGGGAGCCGCTCTTCGAGAGTTTGTCTAGCAAGGGGGTTAGAGTACCAGCTACCAGTCGTTGACAACAACAAACACCTCTCAAAATGTTACTTTTACTCTCTTTATATGATTTCAAAACTGAAAAGGCTCTAGCACATGATTTAATCCCTGCTTCCCTCTACGAAGGGCCTGTCTTTTACTTTATGTTGAGTCAGTAAACCTATTTCCCTCCATCTTAAGCAAGCATGTGAGTTGTTGTGATCAAACCATCTATATTGTGATTTACTTCATCATGTCTCTTACTCTTCCTTGTTTAGTACAAGTTTTATCCGAATGAATATAGCTTTGAAAGTTATCAATGATTATGAGGAGATTATTATGATTGAGTATGCAAGTTGTGCCATATAAACTTTATCATGAGAGCGCTGCTCAATAGATAAGTATAACCTGTTAATTGTTCTCTGACCAAGAACGAAGTTTGCCATCACCAATTATGATTTCTTATGCACCTTTATTTGTGATTACCTTCTACTTGTTTCAAGATTGAATTATATTGGGAAGTTGTTTACTAGAATGTCTTGTGTGAATGAATATGATGCTTCTTGTCCGTATTTTATTTATCGACTCTTCACTCCATAAACATGTGGTCCTGTTTACCGAGTTCAGTTTCGCTTGGGGACAAGCGAAGTCTAAGCTTGGGGGAATTGATACGTCCAATTTGCATCACTATTTTATATCATAATTTGCTGTTATTCATTGATATATTTCATATTTGGAGAGGATGCTTATGTTATTTCATCTATTTTGCATGTTTCATGATTATTGGAGGATCGCGCACCGGAGTCAGGATTCTGCTGGAAAAAGCGCCGTCAGAATGCAATATTTTGGAAGATCAACAATTGAAGGAAATTATATGAAAATTCCTATTTTTCTAGAAGACGAAGGGAGCCAGAAGGGGATAGTCGCGAAGAGTCACAGCCGCCTCTGCGGGGCGGAGAACACCAGAGAGAAAAGAGCTCTCCGGCAGGCTGAGATTCGCCGGGGAAATTCCCTCCCGGAGGGGGAAATCGACGCCATCGTCACCGTCATCGAGCTGGACATCATCTCCATCACCATAGTCATCATCTACATCATCATCACCGCCGTCTCCACCGCTGCACATCGTCACCGCCGTAACAATTCGGGTTGGATCTTGATTGTTTGATAGGGGAAACTCTCCCGGTGTTGATTTCTACTTGTTATTGATGCTATTGAGTGAAACCATTGAACCAAGGTTTATGTTCAGATTGTTATTCATCATCACATCACCTCTGATCATGTTCCATATGATGTCTCGTGAGTAGTTCGTTTAGTTCTTGAGGACATGGGTGAAGTCTAAATGTTAGTAGTGAATTATGGTTGAGTAATATTCAATGTTATGATATTTAAGTTGTGGTGTTATTCTTCTAGTGGTGTCATGTGAACGTCGACTACATGATACTTCACCTTTATGGGCCTAGGGGAATACATCTTGTACTCGTTTGCCAATTGCGGGGTTGCCGGAGTGACAGAAAGCTGAACCCCCGTTGGTATATCGATGCAGGAGGGATAGCAGGATCTCAGAGTTTAAGGTTGTGGTTAGATTTATCTTAATTACTTTCTTGTAGTTGCGGATGCTTGCAAGGGGTATAATCACAAGTATGTATTAGTCCTAGGAAGGGCGGTGCATTAGCATAGGTTCACCCACACAACACTTATCAAAACAATGAAGATTAATTAGCCATATGTAGCGAAAGCACTAGACTAAAATCCCGTGTGTCCTCAAGAACGTTTGGTCATTATAAGTAAACAAACCGGCTTGTCCTTTGTGCTAAAAAGGATTGGGCCACTCGCTGCAATTGTTACTCTCGCACTTTACTTACTCGTACTTTTTTCAACTTCTACATCAAAAACCCCTGAATACTTGTCTGTGAGCATTTACAGTGAATCCTTCATCGAAACTGTTTGTCAACACCTTCTGCTCCTCGTTGGGATCGACATTCTTACTTATCGAAAATACTACGATACACCCCCTATACTTGTGGGTCATCAGTAAGCAACTAATAATCTCGATGCAGGACTGTCGTTTCCATAGGTTCCTCCTCCAAAACATTCTTTAACAAAAAAGACTGGAATGGTCACATCTTGGCACGGCAATGCCGTGCCACCACCATAGATCCTCACCGATGCCACCATCACATTATTGAAGGGATAAGAGTAGGAGACTTGGGAGAAGCATGCACCATCATCGATCTTCATCAACACCATCATCATCCACGCGCCCGTCATTGATTCCTGCATTCATCTTGTTGTAATCCAAAACTCTATTGTGGATTTGGAGTCGTATTCATTCACTCATTCATACACCTTTCTAACCATTGCTATGATCATGCCATGTATCTCTATGCGCAAGTAGTTTCTTAGTTCTTATGGAGACGGTGAACTCCTAGCAATACTATGAAATTAAATAAAGATTTATGTTGTTTTATTATAACACGTGAAAAATGGTGGTTATCTTCGATGATGTCGTATGTTATGCACCTTGTAATATTTTCCATTAGGGACATTGAAGGCAATAATTGCTAAGCGTGGTTGGAGATACGTGGGCATATAGGTGACAACAATCGGTCGCCTCTTTCAATTATGTTTAATGAGAAGTAAGAGGTACAAGAGCTTATGACCATACCCATGCGAAGACCCTTAATTATTGGACATGCGTGGAAAGTGATGTGATAAGGTAATGGTTATGAGGGGTGCGGAGGGAGCACCTTTATTCGAACCTCTCCTCGTGTAGCAACATACATATATACCAAATCCTAATCATTAGTAACCATTCTAGTAGTGAATTCCTGTTTCCCTCACACATTCTTAGTTTACTTTCAGTCTTTAATTTATCTTGTTTCAATTAATATTATTATTCATAACTATTTAAACCAATCTTTTAATAAATATTTATTGATGTTAAGTACTGCAACAACATTGTTGTGGTGCAAGAACATCAATGTATTAAACATTGTAGGGAACATAGTGACATAGACATCCCCAATGGGCCTGCCGAAGATGGTACCCGGGGTTTACTGGAGGCCCATGACTCGAAGAATAAGAAGATTCGGAAGCCCAAGTTATTATTAAGGAAAGCTAGAGTTGTATTAGGAGATACTACTTGTAATCTTGCGGGACGGGTGATACGTCTCCGACGTATCAATAATTTCTTATGTTCCATGCCACATTATTGCTGATATCTACATGTTTTATGCATACTTTATGTCATATTTATGCATTTTCCGGCACTAACCTATTAACGAGATGCCAAAGACCAGTTGCTGTTTTCTGCTGTTTTTGGTTTCAGAAATCCTAGTAAGGAAATATTCTCGGAATTGGACGAAATCAATGCCCAGGGGCCTATTTTGCCACGAAGCTTCCAGAAGTCCGAGGGAGAGACGAATTGGGGCCACGGGGCGCCGCCACACTAGGGCGGCGCGGCCCAGGGGGGCCCGCACGGCCCTAGGGTGTGGGCCCCTGTGGCGCCTCCTGACCTACCCTTCCGCCTACTTAAGTCTTCGTCGACAATAGCCCCAGTACCGAGAGCCACGATACGGAAAACCTTCCAGAGACGCCGCCGCCGCTAATCCCATCTCGGGGGATTCAGGAGATCGCCTCCGGCACCCTGCCGGAGAGGGGAATCATCTCCCGGAGGACTCTTCACCGCCATGGTCGCCTCCGGAGTGATGAGTGAGTAGTTCACCCCTGGACTATGGGTCCATAGCAGTAGCTAGATGGTCGTCTTCTCCTAATTATGCTTCATTGTCGGGTCTTGTGAGCTGCCTAACATGATCAAGATCATCTATCTGTAATGCTATATGGTGTGTTTGTTGGGATCCGATGGATAGAGAATACTATGTTATGTTGATTATCAATCTATTACCTATGTGTTGTTTATGATCTTGCATGCTCTCCGTTATTAGTAGGGGCTCTGGCCAAGTTTTTGCTAGTTATTTATGCTCGATAGTGGGTTCATGCCTCCATTAAATCTGGGACAGTGACAGAAAGTTCTAAGGTTGTGGATGTGCTGTTGCCACTAGGGATAAAACATCGATGCTATGTCCGAGGATGTAGTTGTTGATTACATTACGCACCATACTTAATGCAATTGTCTGTTGTTTGCAACTTAATACTGGAAGGGGTTCGGATGATAACCTGAAGGTGGACTTTTTAGGCATAGATGCATGCTGGATAGCGGTCTATGTACTTTGTCGTAATGCCCAATTAAATCTCACTATACTCATCATATCATGTATGTGCATGGTCATGCCCTCTTTATTTGTCAATTGCCCAAATATAATTTGTTCACCCAACATGCTATTTATCTTATGGGAGAGACGCCTCTAGTGAACTGTGGACCCCGGTCCATTCTTTTACATCAAATACAATCTACTGCAATACTCGTTCTACTGTTTTCTGCAAACAATCATCATCCAAACTATACATCTAATCCTTTGTTACAGCAAGCCGGTGAGATTGACAACCTCACTGTTTCGTTGGGGCAAAGTACTTTGGTTGTGTTGTGCAGGTTCCACGTTGGCGCCGGAATCCCTGGTGTTGCGCCGCACTACATCTCGCCGCCATCAACCTTCAACGTGCTTCTTGGCTCCTACTGGTTCGATAAACCTTGGTTTCTTACTGAGGGAAAACTTGCCGCTGTACGCATCACACCTTCCTCTTGGGGTTCCCAACGGTCGTGTGTTGTACGCGTATCAAGACTGTTTTCTGGCGCCGTTGCCGGGGAGATCAAGACACGCTGCAAGGGGAGTCTCCACCTCCAATCTCTTTACTTTGTTTTTGTCTTGCATTATTTTATTTACTACTTTGTTTGCTGCATTATATCAAAAAACAAAAAAAATTAGTTGCTAGCTTGACCTTATTTACTGTCTTGTTTGCATACTCTATATCAAAAACACAAAAAAAAAATAGTTACTTGCATTTGCTTTACTTATTTCATCATGTTTCCTTTTAATTTTACTGTAAAAGATATACCGGTAGGACAAGGGTCTATAATTGGAAGAGATAATATAGAAGAATTTTTCACCCATGTTAGTATGCATGAAGATCTTAAAGATATACCCCTTGCAAAAGCTGTCCCTACCTATAAAGATGCCTCTGTTTGTTTGGTATGTATGATGGAAGCTAGATTTATTAGTCTCAACCCCATGATACAACACATGTTCCTTACACTTTCTGATATGGAGAGGGGAGAGAAGAGAGATTTTGTTCTAAAAGTCCTAGTGCGAGAATTTGAGGATATAGCCAAAGAAGCTAGAAAAGTTTTTAGTAAGCATGAGAGGCTTGGTATGATCACCGATTTTAAAAGAACACTTGAAAAGATGGATATGGATAGAATTAAGTACACTAATAATGTTAATGATGGTGGGGAGATTAAAGCACCAATACCTTGCAAGCTCCTAGCTATCCATGAAGCTCTAGATGATAATTATGCTTGGCTTGTTCCTCAAAATTTGTTTGATGAGAGTAGCAAGCCCAAGACTAATGAAAAGGGAGCCTCTGAAACTTATGTATCCAAAATACAATGCATGGTTGAGAAAACTCCAAACCCCGCTGTTAATGCATCATCTCTTGATAACACTTGATACACACTTTCTGCGCCTAGCTGAAAGGCGTTAAAGAAAAGCGCTTATGGGAGACAACCCATGTTTTTACTACTGCACCTTTATTTTATATTTGAGTCTTGGAAGTTGTTACTACTGTATCAACCTCTCCTTATCTTAGTTTTGTGCATTGTTGTGCCAAGTAAAGTCTTTGATAGTAAGGTTCATACTAGATTTGGATTACTGCGCAGAAACAGATTTCTTTGCTGTCACGAATCTGGGCCTAATTCTCTGTAGGTAACTCAGAAAATTATGCCAATTTACGTGAGTGATCCTCAGATATGTACGCAATTTTCATTCAATTTGAGCATTTTCATTTGATCAAGTCTGGTGCCTCAATAAAATTCGTCTTTACGAACTGTTCTGTTTTGACAGATTCTGCCTTTTATTTCGCATTGCCTGTTTTGCTATGCTTGATGGATTTTTCGATTCCATTAACTTTCAGTAGCTTTGTGCAATGTCCAGAAGTGTTAAGAATGATTATGTCACCTCTGAACATGTAAATTTTAATTTTGCACTAACCTCTAATGAGTTGTTCTGAGTTTGGTGTGGAGGAAGTTTTCAAGGATCAAGAGAGGGAGATGATACAATATGATCAAGGAGAGTGAAAGCTCTAAGCTTGGGGATGCCCCGGTGGTTCACCCCTGCATATTTCAAGAAGACTCAAGCGTCTAAGCTTGGGGATGCCCAAGGCATCCCCTTCTTCATCGACAACATTATCAGGTTCCTCTAGTGAAACTATATTTTTATTCCATCACATCGTATGTACTTTGCTTGGAGCGTCGGTTTGTTTTTGGTTTTGTTTTGTTTGAATAAAATGGATCCTAGCATTCATTGTGTGGGAGAGAGACATGCTCCGCTGTTGCATATGGACAAATATGTCCTTAGGCTTTACTCATAATGTTCATGGCGAAGGTTGAATCTTTTTCGTTAAATTGTTATATGGTTGGAATCGGGAAATGATACATGTAGTAATTGGTAAAATGTCTTGGATAATGTGACACTTGGAAATTGTTGTGCTCATGTTTAAGCTCTTGCATCATATACTTTGCACCTATTAATGAAGAAATACATAGAGCTTGCTAAAATTTGGTTTGCATAATTGGTCTCTCTAAGGTCTAGATAATTTCTAGTAAAGAGTTTGAACAACAAGGAAGACGGTGTAGAGTATTATAATGTTTACAATATGTCTTTTACGTGAGTTTTGCTGCACCGGTTCATCCTTGTGTTTGTTTCAAATAAACCTTGCTAGCCTAAACCTTGTATCGAGAGGGAATACTTCTGATGCATCCAAAATCCTTGAGCCAACCACTATGCCATTTGTGTCCACCATACCTACCTACTACATGGTATTTCTCCGCCATTCCAAAGTAAATTGCTTGAGTGCTACCTTTAAATTTCTATCCTCTACCTTTGCAATATATAGCTCATGGGACAAATAGCCTAAAAAATATTGTGGTATTGAATATGTACTTATGCACTTTATCTCTTATTAAGTTGCTTGTTGTGCGATAACCATGTTCCTGGGGACGCCATCAACTACTCTTTGTTGAATATCATGTGAGTTGCTATGCATGTCCGTCTTGTCTGAAGTAAGGGAGATTTACCACTAGAATGGTTAGAGCATGCATAATGTTAGAGAAGAACATTGGGTCGCTAACTAAAGCCATGATCCATGGTGGAAGTTTCAGTTTTGGACAAATATCCTCAATCTCATATGAGAAAATTAACTGTTGTTGAATGCTTAAGCATAAAAGAGGAGTCCATTATCTGTTGTCTATGTTGTCCCGGTATGAATGTCTAAGTTGAGAATAATCAATAGCGAGAAATCCAATGCGAGCTTTCTCCTTAGACCTTTGTACAGGCGGCATAGAGGTACCCCTTTGTGACACTTGGTTAAAACATATGTATTGCGATGTTAATCCAGGTAATCCGAGCTAATTAGGACAAGGTGCGGGCACTATTAGTATACTATGCATGAGGCTTGCAACTTGTAGGATATAATTTACATGATACATATGCTTTATTACTACCGTTGACAAAATTGTTTCTTGTTTTCAAAATCAAAGCTCTAGCACAAATATAGCAATCAATGCTTCCCTCTGCGAAGGGCCATTCTTTTACTTTTATGTTGAGTCAGTTCACCTATATCTCTCCACCTCAAGAAGCAAACAATTGTGTGAACTGTGCATTGATTCCTACATACTTGCATATTGCACTTGTTATATTACTTTGCATTGACAACTATCCATGAGATATACATGTTACAAGTTGAAAGCAACCGCTGAAACTTAATCTTCCTTTGTGTTGCTTCAATACCTATACTTTGAATTATTGCTTTATGAGTTAACTCTTATGCAAGACTTATTGATGCTTGTCTTGAAAGTACTATTCATGAAAAGTCTTTGCTATATGATTCATTTGTTTACTCATGTCATTTACCATTGTTTTGATCGCTGCATTCATTACATGTGCTTACAATAGTATGATTAAGGTTATGATGGCATGTCACTCCAGAAATTATCTTTGTTATCGTTTACCTACTCGGGACGAGCAGGAACTAAGCTTGGGGATGCTGATACGTCTCCGACGTATCGATAATTTCTTATGTTCCATGCCACATTATTGATGATATCTACATGTTTTATGCATACTTTATGTCATATTTATGCATTTTCCAGCACTAACCTATTAACGAGATGCCGAAGAGCCGATTCTTTGTTTTCTGATGTTTTTGGTTTCGTAAATCCTAGTAAGGAAATATTCTCGAATTGGACGAAATCAACGCCCAGGGGCCTATTTTGCCACGAAGCTTCCAGAAGTCCGAGGGAGAGACGAAGTGGGGCCACGGGGCACCGCCACACTAGGGCGGCGCGGCCCAGGGGCCCGCGCGGCCCAGGGGCCCGCGCGGCCCTAGCGTGTGGGGCCCCCGTGGCGCCTCCTGACCTGCCCTTCCGCCTACTTAAGTCTTCGTCGACAATAGCCCCAGTACCGAGAGCCACGATACGGAAAACCTTCCAGAGACGCCGCCACCAATCCCATCTCGGGGGATTCAGGAGATCGCCTCCGGCACCCTGCCGGAGAGGTGAATCATCTCCCGGAGGACTCTTCACCGCCATGGTCACCTCCGGAGTGATGAGTGAGTAGTTCACCCCTGGACTATGGGTCCATAGCAGTAGCTAGATGGTCGTCTTCTCCTAATTGTGCTTCATTGTCGGGTCTTGTGAGCTGCCTAACATGATCAAGATCATCTATCTGTAATGCTATATGTTGTGTTTGTTGGGATCCGATGGATAGAGAATACTATGTTATGTTGATTATCAATCTATTACCTATGTGTTGTTTATGATCTTGCATGCTCTCCGTTATTAGTAGGGGCTCTGGCCAAGTTTTTGCTAGTAACTCCAAGAGGGAGTATTTATGCTCGATAGTGGGTTCATGCCTCCATTAAATGCAGGACGATGTGAGAAAGTTCTAAGGTTGTGGATGTGCTGTTGCCACTAGGGATAAAACATCGATGCTATGTCCGAGGATGTAGTTGTTGATTACATTACACACCATACTTAATGCAATTGTCTGTTGTTTGCAACTTAATACTGGAAGGGGTTCGGATGATAACCTGAAGGTGGACTTTTTAGGCATAGATGCATGCTGGATAGCGGTCTATGTACTTTGTCGTAATGCCCAATTAAATCTCACTATACTCATCATATCATGTATGTGCATGGTCATGCCCTCTTTATTTGTCAATTGCCCAACTGTAATTTGTTCACCCAACATGCTATTTATCTTATGGGAGAGACGCCTCTAATGAACTGTGGACCCCGGTCCATTCTATTACATCAAATACAATCTACTGCAATACTCGTTCTACTGTTTCCTGCAAACAATCATCATCCACACTATACATCTAATCCTTTGTTACAGCAAGCCGGTGAGATTGACAACCTCACTGTTTCGTTGGGGCAAAGTACTTTGGTTGTGTTGTGCAGGTTCCACGTTGGCGCCGGAATCCCTGGTGTTGCGCCGCACTACATCTCGCCGCCATCAACCTTCAACGTGCTTCTTGGCTCCTACTGGTTCGATAAACCTTTTGGTTTCTTACTGAGGGAAAACTTGCCGCTGTACGCATCACACCTTCCTCTTGGGGTTCCCAACGGTCGCGTGCTGTACGCGTATCAACGGGTTGGAAACCCTCCCGGACTCTGTAACTTGTGTATTGTGAAATCCCTCGACTCCACCTCCTATATAAGGGGGAGCCGAGGGACAAAGATAGCATCGATTCATTGTCTCACGAAACCCTAGTTTTCACATCGTCGAGTACTTTTCGGCTGAAACCTTCGAGATCTACTTGCCGTCTACTTCTGACTAAAACCCTAGTCTACAACTTGTAGGCATTGATAAGTTAATCCCTTGTCAATTGGCACCATCTGTGGGAATTAGAGGTGTCAAGGATCTGATCTCGATGGCATGTTCAAGATCGTCGACTTCGTCAACTGCAAGCAACGCTATGGACAGAGGTAAACAGATCGAAACTGGTCTAGTTGATTTTGTTCCTCACCCGCCCTCCCGTTTGGATGCATATGCGTATCTGCAGGAGCCCATGGAGATGACATTCGAAAAGTTCCACTTCCGCGTCGAGAAAAAAGGAGCGTATCGTCGAAATTCCGATCTCGTCGGGATTATCGGCGGTCGATTCCGATTTTTCAAGTTCAACATCGTCAAACGAGTCAGGCGACGAGGAGATTTCGTCGCCACGCTTCATCCGCACTACGGCAAGTGGAAAACTCGCCAAGATCTTCAGCGACATGTCTTTCGAGTCATCTGCGGACTCCGATATAAGCGATGACTCGAGCAACATCGACAGTTTCAACTTCATCGACAGATCCACTACTATTGGAGAGGTCTTCACCAATCTCTATGATGGTGTCACCAAACCCAACAAGGTTCAGTATCCAAAATATCATCAGATTTATGCCATCGGACACTACAAGAAATGTGTTAACTAGTGACCTTCTTATAGTGACTATGGATGAATTGGTCATAGATTTACGACCATTTTGCCTCAAATGGTTGTAAGGCATTTGAGATGGTTCAAACCATAAATCATTACGACCATTTACATCAGGTAGGTCATAATTTCCATACACAAAATGGTCATGGAGTAAATAATACAGTTCACGACCTCGTATTTAGTCGAGTAAGACCAAATTAAATGGTCATGACTGCTAATTCGAGATGCCTTAAAATGACTGGTCGTCCACCTTAGAAATCTGCCTACGTGAGGTGTCCATGTGTCAACCTCCGCTTACATGTTTATTTAAATCTAAAACTGACAGGTGGGATTAACACAATGACATATTGACCGGGAGGTCAACTACACAACTAATTCAATGACATATGGGACCTATATTCCTACTAGACATGCGTTTTCGACAAGTAGGATCCACTAAACTGTTAGGAGACTTGTCACCTGACATGTAGACCCCATCAAACTGAAAAGCGGGACCCACTATCATTCTAGACGCGTAAAACTAACAAGTTGAGACCGGACGCGCCTAGCAAATGAAACGAATCATGTCTCCGATCATGGAAAATAAATTGAAGAAAAAAGTAGTGGATGCTTGCTTTTGAGAAAATTATTTTTATTTTTTGAGGAAAGTGGACAATTGTTGTCAGCCAATCAGAAGATAGAATCAGACAACCCACGGATCACCCCACCAAAGCAGATCTCGTCCACATGAGCTCCACTGGTAGAAAAACATGCTTCCGGTGAGCCCCATAAGTCGCGAAGCTATAGGAACCGCGACTAATGGGACCTTTAGTCGCGGTTCGGGAGGCGAACCGCGACCAAAGGCCTGGGCCCAGGGCGCTCGGTGGCCAGCCGGTGCACGTGGGGGGCTTTAGTCGCGGTTGGCCAGGCCAACTGCGACTAAAGGTGCCCGAAGGCCTTTAGTCGCGGTTGGCCAGGCCAACCGGGACTAAAGCCCCTCCCCTATATATACCCATCCAGCAGCCAACACTTAGCCATTTGGAGCCATTCTCTTCACAAACTTCACAAGTGGGTGTTAGGTTTGCTTTTGGTTCCTCTTATGCACATAAGGTGTTTGATGAAATGCCCCAAGAGCATGAAACAAACATGATATGAAGTGTTGGAGCCACACTTGAGCTTTCTCATTTATTTTTTCCTCCTCGATCGCGGTTAGCAACTTGAACCTTTGATGTGTCGTTGATAAAATATGCATGTGTGTGTAGTTCATTGTTTAATTTATATTGTTTGTAGCTAGTTAGTTTAACAAATGCATGATGGTTAATTATATATTTTATATTATAATAATGCAGATGAATCGACAATGGATGTACGGTAACCGACTCTCCGGCGAGTTCAGTACGGGTTTGAAAGATTTCCTCGTAGTGGCTAATGCGAACAAGCTGGGGGTTTTGTTATCTCATTCATGTGTTAACCGTAAGAATCGAAGGGTTACTCTTCCTCAAGAGATGTTCACATGCACCTGCTTCGGCACGGTTTCATGCCAAGCTATAATTGTTGGACCAAGCATGGAGAAAGAGGGGTTATAATGGAAGAAGATGAAGAAGGGGATGATTTCATCGATGAAAGCTATCTTGCTCATTTCGGTGATACTTTCATGGAGGATGCTTGAAGGTGAAGGGGAAGGTGAAGGGGAAGGTGAAGAAGAGGCACGTGATGATCCCGTTGATGATCTTGGTCGGACCATTGCTGATGCACGGAGACGCTGCGAAACTGAAAAAGAGAGGGAGAATTTGGATCGCATGTTAGAGGATCACAGGAAGGCGCTGTACCCCGGATGCGATGATGGTCTGAAAAAGCTGGGCTGCACCCTGGATTTGCTGAAATGGAAGGCACAGGCAGGTGTAGCTGACTCGGCATTTGAAAACTTGCTGAAAATGTTGAAGAATATGTTTCCAAAGAATAACGAGTTGCCCGCATGTACGTTGCAAAGAAGGTTGTCTGCGCTCTAGGTTTAGAGGTTCTCAAGATACATGTATGCATCAACGATCGCATCCTCTACCGCGGTGAATACGAGAATTTGAATGAATGCCCGGTATGCACCGCATTGCGTTATAAGATCGAGGCGATGACCCCGGTGACGATGTTGAGGGCCGAAACCCGGGAAGAGGGTTCCCGCCAAGGTGATGTGGTATGCTCCTATAATACCACGGTTGAAACGTCTGTTCAGGAACAAAGAGCATGCCAAGTTGTTGCGATGGCACAAAGAGGACCGTAAGTCGGACGGGGAGTTGAGACACCCCGCAGATGGAACGCAATGGAGAAAGATCGACAGAGAGTTCAAAGATTTTGCAGTGACGCAAGGAACATAAGATTTGGTCTAAGTACGGATGGCATGAATCCTTTTGGCGAGCAGAGCTCCAGCCATAGTACCTGGCCCGTGACTCTATGCATCTACAACCTTCCTCCTTGGTTGTGCATGGAGCGGAAGTTCATGATGATGCCCGTGCTCATCCAAGGTCCGAAGCAACCCGGCTACGACATCGATGTGTACCTAAGGCCATTAGTTGATGAACTTTTACAAATTGTGGGGCAGACCTGGTGTCCATGTGTGGGATGAGCACAAAGAAGAGGAATTTGACCTACGAGCGTTGCTTTTCGTAACCATCAACGATTGGCCTGCTCTTAGTAACCTTTCGGGACTGTCAAATAAGGGATACAATGCATGCACGCACTGCTTACATGAGACTGAAAGTGTACATTTGCCAAATTGTAAGAAGAACGTGTACCTTGGGCATCGTCGATTTCTTCCGAAAGGTCATCCAAGAAGAAAGAAAGGCAAGCATTACAACGGCAAGGCAGATCACCGGCCGAAGCTCTGCGGAACACACCGGGTGCCGAGGTATTTGATATGGTCAAGGATTTGAAAGTCATCTTTGGAAAGGGTCCTGGCGGACAATCGATTCGAAGGAGCTGACGGGCACGTAGCCATGTGGAAGAAGAAATCTATATTCTGGGAGCTAGAATATTGGAAAGTCCTAGAAGTCCGCTCTGCAATCGACGTGATGCACGTTACGAAGAATATTTGCGTGAACATCCTAAGCTTCTTGGGCGTGTATGGGAAGTCAAATGATACAAAGGAAGCACGGCAGACCAAGAAAGTTTGAAAGACCACGATGACCGGCATCCGGAATGGTTTCAAGGTCGTGCCAGCTACGCTCGACCAAAGAAGAGAAGGTCATCTTTTTTGAATGCCTGAGCAGTATGAAGGTCCCGTCAGGATTCTCGTCCAATATAAAGGGAATAATAAACATGGCGGAGAAAAAGTTCCAAAACCTGAAGTCTCACGACTGCCACGTGATTATGATGCAATTGCTTCCGATTGCTTTGAGGGGGATCCTGCCGGAAAATGTTCGAGTAGCCATTGTGAAGCTATGTGCATTCCTCAATGCAATCTCTCAGAAGGTAATCAATCCAGAAGTTCTACCACGGTTACAGAACGATGTGATCCAATGTCTTGTCAGTTTCGAGTTGGTGTTCCCGCCATCCTTCTTCAATATTATGACGCACCTCCTGGTTCACCTAGTCGATGAGATTTCCATTCTCGGTCCTGTATTTCTACACAATATGTTCCCCTTCGAGAGGTTCATGGGAATATTAAAGAAATATGTTCGTAACCGTGCTAGGCCAGAAGGAAGCATCGCCAAGGGCTATGGAAATGAGGAGGTAATTGAGTTTTGTGTTGACTTTGTTCCTGACCTTAAGCCGATTGGTCTTCCTCAATCGCGGCACGAGGGGAGACTAAGTGGAAAAGGCACGATCGGAAGGAAATCAACGATATGTATGGATGGCCATTCTCCGATCGAAGCACACCACACGGTTCGACCAATTCCAGCTTGGTGGCTCCGTACTTTGAGAAACACAAGAATATTTTACGCTCGGACAACCCTGGGAAGCCTGAATCCTGGATTAGGAAGGCCCACATGGAGACTTTCAGCAGTTGGTTGAGAAAACATTTAATGAGTGACGATCATGTTATAGATCAGCTGTACATGTTGGCCAAGACACCATCTTCGACTATAACGACTTTCCAAGGGTACGAGATAAATGGGAATACATTTTACACGATCGCCCAAGATAAAAAGAGCACCAACCAAAACAGTGGTGTCCGCTTTGATGCAGCAACCGAGAATGGGCAAAAGGTCACATATTATGGTTACATAGAGGAGATATGGGAACTTGACTATGGACCCTCCTTTAGGGTCCCTTTGTTCCGGTGCAAATGGTTCAAGCTAACAGGAGGTGGGGTAAAGGTGGACCAGCAATACGGAATGACAATGGTGGATTTCAACAATCTTGGTTACCTTGACGAACCATTCGTCCTAGCGAAAGATGTCGCTCAGGTTTTCTATGTGAAGGACATGAGTAGCAAACCGAGGAAACGGAAAGATAAGAAAACGATCAGTACATCATGCGATGATCCAAAGCGCCACATTGTTCTTTCAGGGAAAAGAAACATCGTGGGAGTGGAGGACAAGACAGACATGTCAGAAGATTATAATATGTTTGCTGAAATTCCGCCCTTCAAAGTGAACACCGACCCAAGCATTAAGTTAAATGATGAGGATGCTCCATGGATACGGCACAATCGTAAGCAAGCAGGGACACAAGGGAAGAAATGATGTGTAATAATTTATTGTACCAAACTTTGTTGAATGAATCATGTGAATTATATTACCCGTGATGTGTTTGGTGTCCATTTTCGAATGATTCAATTGACTCGAGATAGCACTGATGATACATGAAATTTGGAGTGATTCAGTCATACTCCTGCATACAGGAAATTTGGAGTGACTAAGTCATACTCCTGCATACATGAAATTTGGAGTGACTAAGTCATACTCCTGCATACATGAAATTTGGAGTGATTTAGTCATACTCCTGCCTAGGCGTATAATATGCATACTCGTAGTCTTCATAGCCGCCGCCGTTGTACTGGTAGTCGTCGCCTTCTAAGTTGCCGGCATCATCGTCGCTGCTGTCGTCGCTGTCGTCGGGCGGCGCTCGTGGCTCGAACTGAGGGTAGCGCAGGCGGGGGATATCGCCGGCCGTGATGTAGTCCATGACGCTCTGCAGAGTCCGGCCGTACCACCATAGCCGACGGCCGGCCTCGTGGAAGTTTCCGGAGGCGCACCGTCCTCCTCATACCGGCGAGCGCCCTCTCACGCCGATTGATGAAGAAGGCGTCCCAAGTATGCTGGTTATCGGGATGCCAGCGGGGATTCATCCGCTGCTCCGGCGTGAGGTCGAGGTAGTAGTGGTTCGTGATGGCCGCCCGGCGCGCAGTACCCTGAGGGACGGGAGGGACCGGCACGCCGCCGGCGCTTAGGCTCCAGCCGGCAGGGACGAGGTAGCTCGGAGGGCAAGGGTAGTTCGAGGCGCAAAGCTCCTCCACCTGCTGGTAGGTTAGAGTGGGTGCGGTGGAAGCCATGAGAGAGTGATGAGAGATTATAGAGATGTGATAATGCTGGCCAAGCCGGGCTACCTATATGTAGTGACAAATGGCGGGAAAAATGGGAGCGGGAAGACAGGAGGCGGGAAGAAAGAGGCGGGGAGAAAGTGGCGGGAAGAAATTGGCGGGAAAAAATTGGCGGGAAGAAAGAGGCCGGAAGAAATTGGCGGGAAACAATTGGCGGAAAGAAAGAGGCGGGAAGACAGGGAAGAAATGGCGGGAAGACGAGGAGGGAAGAGGGGGTCGGCGGAAAGAGGCGGGAAGAGGGGGCCAACGAACTTTTGAATTGAATTAGTTTTATTTTTATGAATTTTTGATAATTTGTATTTTTAAAATTTTGAATTGAATTAGTTTTATTTTTCTGAATTTTTTGATATATTATTTGTATTTTTAAGATTTTGAATTGAATTAGTTTTATTTTTATGAATTTTTTGATATATTATATGTATTTTAAACATTTTGAATTGAATTAGTTTTATTTTTCTTAATTTTTTGATATATTATTTGTATTTTTAACATATTGAAATGAATTAGTTTTATTTTTCTAATTTTTTTGATATATAATTTGTATTTTTAATATTTTGAATTGAATTAGTTTTATTTTTCTGAATTTTTTGATATATTATTTGTATTTTTAACATATTGAAATGAATTAGTTTTATTTTTCTGATTTTTTTGATATATAATTTGTATTTTTAATATTTTGAATTGAATTAGTTTTATTTTTCTGAATTTTTTGATATATTATTTGTATTTTATGATTTTGAAAAAGAAAAATAATTTGAAAAAAGACCTCTGCGCGCGGGAACGGGAAAACCCGCCGAAATACCCTTTAGTCGCGGTTGGCTACACCAACCGCGACCAAAGGGGGCGTCCCTATATAACTGGCGCTGAACGGCCGCGTCGAACAGTTCGCCATTCGTCTTCATCGCGTGCCTGAGGAGCGGAGATCGTCGCCACGCCGCCTGGAGGATCGTCGCACGCCGCCGTACACACGCCGCCGGAGCGCGCCACGCCGACGTTCGTCTCCGCGCCGCCCTTCTCCGCCCTGCGCCCCTCCTCCTTCTCCGCCTGCGACGTCCCTAGCCGGCCTCTCCGCGTGGTGCTGCTTGGCCGGGGCCGCCGCCGGCCGCCGCACGCCGTGTGTGGCGCTCGCGCGCGCGCTCGAGCTCTCCGCCTTGCGCCCGTGCCTCGGCGCGCTCGCCTGCGCGCCGCGCGCCCTGCCGGCCCGTTCGCCATATGATGGTCGGGGCGGCGGCGGAGAGGCGGCGCCGCCCCGTTCGACCGCGCGCCGCATGCATACATACAGAGAGAAGGGAGAGGAAGAGATCGAGAGGGCCGGCCGTCGGATTTTTTTCTTTTTTTTATGTTATGTTTGTTATTTTTAATTTTAACTATACTTAACAAAAAAAACTTAAAATTTTGTAATTAACTATAACTTCATATATAAAAACTTAACAAAAAAACTTAAAATTTTGTAATTAACTATAACTTCATATATAAAAACTTAACAAAAACTTAAAGCTACGGGTACGTGCGTGTCGCGGCATCGGCCGTAGAACGAGCCCGGCCTCCGCGCCGTCGCCGTGCGTGTCGCGGCATCGGCCGTAGAACGGACGGTTCGCACTTCTTCTTCCTCGCCTCGATCGATCCGTCTCCCTCTGCAGCGCGACGCCCTGCCCCCGCCGCCGCCCCGAGCCAACGACGCCGCCGCCCCGAGCAGCCGCCGCCCCGCTTCGCCGGCCCTCGACGCGCGCCGTGACGCCGCCGCCGCCGCTGCCCAGTACGTCCCGTCGCGCGCTAAAATGGGTACTAAAAAAAGAACTAAAATTTTGACTTAATTAAAAACTTTGTCTTAATTAAAAACTTTGACTTAATTAAAAACTTTGTTTAAAAAAAGAACTAAAATTTTGACTTAATAAAAATGAACTAAAATTTTGACTTAATAAAAATTGTCTTAATAAAAAATGAACTAAAATTTTGACTTAATAAAAAATGAACTAAAATTGTAACGCCGCCGTACCGTCGCCAACGCCGTCAACGCGCCAACGCTACCTCTATTCATAAAAATGTAACGCCGTCAACGCTACCGCCTCTATTCAACGCGCCAACGCCAACGCCGTCAACGCGCCACCGCCACCGCGAGGGTTATGTGTCCTCGGCACCGCCACCGCCCTTTCGCCACCGCCACCGGTCTCTCGGTCACGCGGTCACTGCATCGCCCCTCTCGCCTCCCGCTCGTCGCCCTCTCTGTTTATATGTAGAAGAGATGTGATAATGCATATACACAATTAATTTGTTTTGACTACATGTTTTCAGGACTGACATATGGCGGACGATAGAGCTGACCCGATTCTGGACAACTATGATCCGGACCTTGAAGACCATATGTTCGGCATCATAAAAGGCGATATTCTATATGTCTTGGCCGGACAAGAAGAAGATGATATCTCTTCTTATCTGAACCTTGAGGGTGAAGATGAAGGGCGCCGTCAGCAAGATGATGCCGAAGAAACGTCGATAAACGACGATCTTCAATTGGAAGTAGCAACCACCTCCGGCGCCGAGGTATATATATACATTGAGCCTCTGGTGATACAAACTAACTGATTTGAAGAAATATGTGTGTACTAACGCGCGCGACTCTCTTTCTTATTTTAGCCCTCGGCCGGATCATCGAAAAAATCGAGTACGTCGTCAAAGCGTGGCGCAACCAAGACGATGAAACCAAACGAAACATGCACCATCGAGGTTGTCGAGGAAGCAACCGGCAGGCCGCTGGAGCCCAGCAAGAACGCCACCAAGTTTATCAGCCAATGCGGAGCCGTTGTTAGAGACAACGTCTCGATCACCGTCCAGGAGTGGAATGAGCCAAAGAAGGCACGTCTTGGTTTCACTTTTGTCGATAAGAGAACAAAAAAAGATTGCTTCAACAAGCTTATGGAACATTTCGTTCTACCTCCGGAATACCGCAAATACGATGAGAAGGGTAACAAGATTCAGGAAAACAAGGAGAGGTGCAAGCTAGTCAAACAGTTCGCTCTTTCTAAGATGTCCAACGCATTCCGGAAATACAAGCAAAATCTAGCCCATGACTTTGTCAAGCAGGGCAAGACTCCGGATTTCAAAGGACAATATGAGAAACTGCAACATGATTGGCCAGAATTTGTGAAGCAAAAGAAATCGGAGCAGTTCCTTGAAATATCGAAAAAAATAAGGAGAATGCGGCCAAGAAGGAGTACAATCATATTATGGGGCCAGGAGGGTATCGCTTTTGGCAGCCTAGGTGGGAGAAGTTGGAGAACGAGCTGAGGGCGCGAGGAATCCGTCCAGGTACGGAGGGATGGGACCCAAGGGCCAAAAGCTGGTGGTACGGGCATGGGGGATCGCTGAACCCGGAGACAGGGGAGTGTGTTTATCAGGGCAAAATAATTAAACCCACCCAAAAGCTTATTGAGGCAATGAGGGATGCTCAAGAGGGGAGGATCAAGTTCAACAGAGAGAACGACGCCCTGACAAAAGCCCTCGGGAATCCTGAACACGGAGGACGTGTACGAGGCATGGGGCCCATTCCGTGGAAAGTAGGTTTCCCCCAGAACGATGACCCGTACGGTTACAGAAGCCGTAAGAGAAAGATGGATCGGGATGCAGATGTTGTGGCGCAGTTGGTAACGGAAATGGATGTGATGAAGAAAACCGTGAGTGTACTAGTAGCCGAAAGAGATGCAGCTCGGGCGCAGCATGAAGATCATCCAATGGATCTCGGAAGCCAGCAGCAGAGAAGAAGCAGCGTGGCTTCCACGGAGGCCTCACCGGCTGGTGCACCGACGATCGAAATTACTGCACCGGAGCCTCTGGTGGTCGAAATTACTGCACCGGAGCCTCCTCGCTACCCCGTGGACGATATAAAGGAGATGAAAGCATGTCATCTGTATTATCCTATCGGGAACATGTCCATGAAGGTAGCCATCGGCAGTGCTTTACCACCTGGAGCACTCCACCACAACAACCCCATTCAAGATGGCTATGCTCGTGTCACGGTGGAGGAGATAGTCCAAGGGTTTGAGGACCTGGACATTGACATTGCTACACCTGAAGGGGCGAAAAGACTTGGAGATGTCAAGCGCCAGTTCATTCTATGGCAGAAGAAGTTTATCAAGTTTCCAGGCGAGGTTCCAACAAGTCCACCCCCCTACGGTGGTGGTGGTGGCGGCGGTGGCGGTGGTGGTGGTGGTGCTTCACCTACACCTCCTTCACGTCAGCCGACGCCGCCCCCCAATTCACCTCCGGCGGGTAAGCAGCCGCCGCCCCCTAGTCCGCCCCGGGCGGGTAAGCAGACGCCGCCCCCCAATCCACCTCCGGCGAAGAAGCAGAAGCAGTCCTGGGTTATTAACCCGGACCCTTATGTACCTAGAACCACAAAGATACCAGAGCCATCACTGAAGCCTCTCCCCACAAGGCCTTGGGAACGTAGTGCCGAGGAAGTCGACGCACACGCGGCTGCTGATTATGAGAAATGGAAGGCGGACTGCAAGAAGAAAAGAGAGCCCGAGCCCAAGCAAGTATTTTCTGACAAGGAAAAGAGCTGGGCTAAGTCATTTTTGAACACACCGTCCCAAGCCGCGAAGAATCTGCCTGACTACTATTTACGTGAACTTCGTAGGCAAGCACTCGCGTTCAAGAGGAACCAAGAGTTGGCGGAGAAGAAAGCCTTGGAGGAGGCCGAGAAAAAATTAGAAAGGGGGAATGAAGTTGCCCAGCTCGGGGAACAAAGTAAACAATCGATCGCCCCGCTCATAGTGCAAGCCGCCGGTCCGGATGCCCCCGATATCATAGCAGCTGCGGCAGCACATGGATTGACTGTAACGAGTGCCAGAGAACAAGCGGCCGACTTAGGTATCACTCTTCGTGCACTGTTAGGCCTTGATGAGGCGCCAATGAAGGACGTAGTATTTACATATGTGAAGAATGGCCCTCTCGTCGAGCCTGCGCAGGAAGAGGATCTACCTCGACAAATGAAAGGTCCGCTAAATTGGTACAAGGGTTACATAAAACTTAAAAACGCCAAAGACTATATTTATGCGGAAGTTAGATATGAGCATCACTTCAAACATTACTATATAACAATTCATCGGAGTGAATTGTTCCAGCTGTTCAATCTGCGCGACCTCGACAAATCTATCATCAGTTGCTACGTTCTGTAAGTGATTTATTAATTTCTACCCCATCTCGTTCATTGCCTGCACTATATATATATATATATATATATATTGTCCTAACTATCTTGTTGTGTACGCTATTATGCAGAATGAAGAAGCGGGAAATGCGAATAAGGAACATCCATGATGTTGGGTTCATTGACCCACAAATCGTTAATTCATATGTGTTAGAACACCACCCCGCCGACGTGGAGGATGACCTGTGGCGGTTTTTTAGAAAACAGGAACTCAAAAGTGATATTCTATTTCCTTACCATTTTGGGTGAGTGTTTCTGTCTTGAGCACATTCTCTTTTGTTTACTCCATGCATGGTATGTGGCTAATCGATGAGTTATGCATGACTGTGCATGTATCGTGTCCGCAGGTTCCACTGGATTCTTATGGTAATTCAATTTCACACCTCCACAGTTCTCGTCCACGACTCTCTGAATATGGATCCGGTGCTTTGGGCCGACATGAGAAAAATGATGCAAATGTAATTATTTTCATTCATTTGCGCTCTATATCGATCGGCCTATTTCGTTCATCATTTCCTAATATCAAGTAACTAATTAATAACTCTCTTGTTCATTTAATTTTCTTTGCCTCGTAGGGTTTGGAGACGGTTCGTAGATAAAAAGGTCGGTGAATTCAAAAAAGAGCTACAATTTAAAATGGCAGTGCGGACGACTGGGGATATTCAGCCACCGGGGACCAATCTATGTGGATACTATGTTTGTGAGAGGATCCGGAGATAATGCAATGAGCGGGACCAGAAGTGTGAGAACAACATCATGAGGAATAACCTCCAGAAGACGCTTAGTCCAGAAGCTCGCTTCCGACCACTTCAAGAGGAACTAGCTGGATGGTTGGCGAGGGAAGTCATCGATCCTAGAGGAGAACACTATGTAGAGGACGTAGAACTTCATATGCACTAAATTATGGATGGAAACTTGTTCAAAATTGTATATGGTCATCCGATATTGAATATATATTGTATATTCCTCTTGAATTCTTTTTGGTTCTAATTTCAAATTTGTTTGAAATTGTACACTCATATGCATGTATGTAGTACCGTAGAATATGTGAAACTCCTTCAAAATTAAAACCCAAAAGAAATAAAACAATACAAATTAAAAAGAAACCAGATTTAGGGGGAGGGGGGGCTAAACCCTAAACCCTGCGGAGGCCTTTAGTCGCGGTTGGCCAGAAGAACCGCGACTAAAGGTCCTCCGCCCTGGCGCTCGCCTGCGGCCCACGTGGATGGGCCTTTAGTCGCGGTTCGTAAGGAACCGCGACTAAAGGGGGGGGCCTTTAGTCGCGCTACTTTGGTCGCGGTTGCGCAACCGCGACTAATGGCAGTTGCGAACCGCGACCAAAGGCCCTTTTTCCACCAGTACACTAATAATGTTAATGATGGTGGGGAGATTAAAAGAACACTTGAAAAGATGGATATGGATAGAATTAAGTACACTAATAATGTTAATGATGGTGGGGAGATTAAAGCACCAATACCTTGCAAGCTCCTAGCTATGCATGAAGCTCTAGATGATAATTATGCTTGGCTTGTTCCTCAAAATTTGTTTGATGAGAGTAGCAAGCCCAAGACTAATGAAAAGGAAGCCTCTGAAACTTATGTATCCAAAATACAATGCATGGTTGAGAAAACTCCAAACCCCGCTGTTAATGCATCATCTCTTGATAACACTTGATACACACTTTCTGCGCCTAGCTGAAAGGCGTTAAAGAAAAGCGCTTATGGGAGACAACCCATGTTTTTACTACTGCACCTTTATTTTATATTTGAGTCTTGGAAGTTGTTACTACTGTATCAACCTCTCCTTATCTTAGTTTTGTGCATTGTTGTGCCAAGTAAAGTCTTTGATAGTAAGGTTCATACTAGATTTGGATTACTGCGCAGAAACAGATTTCTTTGCTGTCACGAATCTGGGCCTAATTCTCTGTAGGTAACTCAGAAAATTATGCCAATTTACGTGAGTGATCCTCAGATATGTACGCAACTTTCATTCAATTTGAGCATTTTCATTTTATCAAGTCTGGTGCCTCAATAAAATTCGTCTTTACGAACTGTTCTGTTTTGACAGATTCTGCCTTTTATTTCGCATTGCCTGTTTTGCTATGCTTGATGGATTTTTCGATTCCATTAACTTTCAGTAGCTTTGTGCAATGTCCAGAAGTGTTAAAAATGATTATGTCACCTCTGAACATGTAAATTTTAATTTTGCACTAACCTCTAATGAGTTGTTCTGAGTTTGGTGTGGAGGAAGTTTTCAAGGATCAAGAGAGGGAGATGATACAATATGATCAAGGAGAGTGAAAGCTCTAAGCTTGGGGATGCCCCGGTGGTTCACCCCTGCATATTTCAAGAAGACTCAAGCGTCTAAGCTTGGGGATGCCCAAGGCATCCCCTTCTTCATCGACAACATTATCAGGTTCCTCTAGTGAAACTATATTTTTATTCCATCACATCGTATGTACTTTGCTTGGAGCGTCGGTTTGTTTTTTGTTTTGTTTTGTTTGAATAAAATGGATCGTAGCATTCATTGTGTGGGAGAGAGACATGCTCCGCTGTTGCATATGGACAAATATGTCCTTAGGCTTTACTCATAATGTTCATGGCGAAGGTTGAATCTTTTTCGTTAAATTGTTATATGGTTGGAATCGGGAAATGATACGTGTAGTAATTGGTAAAATGTCTTGGATAATGTGACACTTGGAAATTGTTGTGCTCATGTTTAAGCTCTTGCATCATATACTTTGCACCTATTAATGAAGAAATACATAGAGCTTGCTAAAATTTGGTTTGCATAATTGGTCTCTCTAAGGTCTAGATAATTTCTAGTAAAGAGTTTGAACAACAAGGAAGACGGTGTAGAGTATTATAATGTTTACAATATGTCTTTTACGTGAGTTTTGCTGCACCGGTTCATCCTTGTGTTTGTTTCAAATAAACCTTGCTAGCCTAAACCTTGTATCGAGAGGGAATACTTCTGATGCATCCAAAATCCTTGAGCCAACCACTATGCCATTTGTGTCCACCATACCTACCTACTACATGGTATTTCTCCGCCATTCCAAAGTAAATTGCTTGAGTGCTACCTTTAAATTTCTATCCTCTACCTTTGCAATATATAGCTCATGGGACAAATAGCCTAAAAAATATTGTGGTATTGAATATGTACTTATGCACTTTATCTCTTATTAAGTTGCTTGTTGTGCGATAACCATGTTCCTGGGGACGCCATCAACTACTCTTTGTTGAATATCATGTGAGTTGCTATGCATGTCCGTCTTGTCTGAAGTAAGGGAGATTTACCACTAGAATGGTTAGAGCATGCATAATGTTAGAGAAGAACATTGGGTCGCTAACTAAAGCCATGATCCAAGGTGGAAGTTTCAGTTTTGGACAAATATCCTCAATCTCATATGATAAAATTAACTGTTGTTGAATGCTTAAGCATAAAAGAGGAGTCCATTATCTGTTGTCTATGTTGTCCCGGTATGAATGTCTAAGTTGAGAATAATCAATAGCGAGAAATCCAATGCGAGCTTTCTCCTTAGACCTTTGTACAGGCGGCATAGAGGTACCCCTTTGTGACACTTGGTTAAAACATATGTATTGCGATGTTAATCCAGGTAATCCGAGCTAATTAGGACAAGGTGCGGGCACTATTAGTATACTATGCATGAGGCTTGCAACTTGTAGGATATAATTTACATGATACATATGCTTTATTACTACCGTTGACAAAATTGTTTCTTGTTTTCAAAATCAAAGCTCTAGCACAAATATAGCAATCAATGCTTCCCTCTGCGAAGGGCCATTCTTTTACTTTTATGTTGAGTCAGTTCACCTATCTCTCTCCACCTCAAGAAGCAAACACTTGTGTGAACTGTGCATTGATTCCTACATACTTGCATATTGCACTTGTTATATTACTTTGCATTGACAACTATCCATGAGATATACATGTTACAAGTTGAAAGCAACCGCTGAAACTTAATCTTCCTTTGTGTTGCTTCAATACCTATACTTTGAATTATTGCTTTATGAGTTAACTCTTATGCAAGACTTATTGATGCTTGTCTTGAAAGTACTATTCATGAAAAGTCTTTGCTATATGATTCATTTGTTTACTCATGTCATTTACCATTGTTTTGATCGCTGCATTCATTACATGTGCTTACAATAGTATGATTAAGGTTATGATGGCATGTCACTCCAGAAATTATCTTTGTTATCGTTTACCTACTCGGGACGAGCAGGAACTAAGCTTGGGGATGCTGATACGTCTCCGACGTATCGATAATTTCTTATGTTCCATGCCACATTATTGATGATATCTACATGTTTTATGCATACTTTATGTCATATTTATGCATTTTCCAGCACTAACCTATTAACGAGATGCCGAAGAGCCGATTCTTTGTTTTTCTGATGTTTTTGGTTTCAGAAATCCTAGTAAGGAAATATTCTCGGAATTGGACGAAATCAACGCCCAGGGGCCTATTTTGCCACGAAGCTTCCAGAAGTCCGAGGGAGAGACGAAGTGGGGCCACGGGGCACCGCCACACTAGGGCGGCGCGGCCCAGGGGCCCGCGCGGCCCTAGCGTGTGGGGCCCCCGTGGCGCCTCCTGACCTGCCCTTCCGCCTACTTAAGTCTTCGTCGACAATAGCCCCAGTACCGAGAGCCACGATACGAAAAACCTTCCAGAGACGCCGCCGCCAATCCCATCTCGGGGGATTCAGGAGATCGCCTCCGGCACCCTGCCGGAGAGGGGAATCATCTCCCGGAGGACTCTTCACCGCCATGGTCGCCTCCGGAGTGATGAGTGAGTAGTTCACCCCTGGACTATGGGTCCATAGCAGTAGCTAGATGGTCGTCTTCTCCTAATTGTGCTTCATTGTCGGGTCTTGTGAGCTGCCTAACATGATCAAGATCATCTATCTGTAATGCTATATGTTGTGTTTGTTGGGATCCGATGGATAGAGAATACTATGTTATGTTGATTATCAATCTATTACCTATGTGTTGTTTATGATCTTGCATGCTCTCCGTTATTAGTAGGGGCTCTGGCCAAGTTTTTGCTAGTAACTCCAAGAGGGAGTATTTATGCTCGATAGTGGGTTCATGCCTCCATTAAATGCAGGACGATGTGAAAGTTCTAAGGTTGTGGATGTCTTTGTTGCCACTAGGGATAAAACATCGATGCTATGTCCGAGGATGTAGTTGTTGATTACATTACACACCATACTTAATGCAATTGTCTGTTGTTTGCAACTTAATACTGGAAGGGGTTCGGATGATAACCTGAAGGTGGACTTTTTAGGCATAGATGCATGCTGGATAGCGGTCTATGTACTTTGTCGTAATGCCCAATTAAATCTCACTATACTCATCATATCATGTATGTGCATGGTCATGCCCTCTTTATTTGTCAATTGCCCAACTGTAATTTGTTCACCCAACATGCTATTTATCTTATGGGAGAGACGCCTCTAATGAACTGTGGACCCCGGTCCATTCTTTTACATCAAATACAATCTACTGCAATACTCGTTCTACTGTTTTCTGCAAACAATCATCATCCACACTATACATCTAATCCTTTGTTACAGCAAGCCGGTGAGATTGACAACCTCACTGTTTCGTTGGGGCAAAGTACTTTGGTTGTGTTGTGCAGGTTCCACGTTGGCGCCGGAATCCCTGGTGTTGCGCCGCACTACATCTCGCCGCCATCAACCTTCAACGTGCTTCTTGGCTCCTACTGGTTCGATAAACCTTGGTTTCTTACTGAGGGAAAACTTGCCGCTGTACGCATCACACCTTCCTCTTGGGGTTCCCAACGGTCGCGTGCTGTACGCGTATCAATGGGTTGGAAACCCTCCCGGACTCTGTAACTTGTGTATTGTGAAATCCCTCGACTCCACCTCCTATATAAGGGGGAGCCGAGGGACAAAGATAGCATCGATTCATTGTCTCACGAAACCCTAGTTTTCACATCGTCGAGTACTTTTCGGCTGAAACCTTCGAGATCTACTTGCCGTCTACTTCTGACTAAAACCCTAGTCTACAACTTGTAGGCATTGATAAGTTAATCCCTTGTCAATTGGCACCATCTGTGGGAATTAGAGGTGTCAAGGATCTGATCTCGATGGCATGTTCAAGATCGTCGACTTCGTCAACTGCAAGCAACGCGATGGACAGAGGTAAACAGATCGAAACTGGTCTAGTTGATTTTGTTCCTCACCCGCCCTCCCGTTTGGATGCATATGCGTATCTGCAGGAGCCCATGGAGATGACATTCGGAAAGTTCCACTTCCGCGTCGAGAAAGAAGGAGCGTATCGTCGAAATTCCGATCTCATCGGGATTATCGGCGGTCGATTCCGATTTTTCAAGTTCAACATCGTCAAACGAGTCAGGCGACGAGGAGATTTCGTCGCCACGCTTCATCCGCACTACGGCAAGTGGAAAACTCGCCAAGATCTTCAGCGACATGTCTTTCGAGTCATCTGCGGACTCCGATATAAGCGATGACTCGAGCAACATCGACAGTTTCAACTTCATCGACAGATCCACTACTGTTGGAGAGGTCTTCACCAATCTCTATGATGGTGTCACCAAACCCAACAAGGTTCAGTATCCAAAATATCATCAGATTTATGCCATCGGACACTACAAGAATTGTGTTAACTAGTGACCTTCTTATAGTGACTGTGGATGAATTGGTCATAGATTTACGACCATTTTGCCTCAAATGGTTGTAAGGCATTTGAGATGGTTCAAACCATAAATCATTACGACCATTTACATCAGGTAGATCATAATTTCCATACACAAAATGGTCATGGAGTAAATAATACAGTTCACGACCTCGTATTTAGTCGAGTAAGACCAAATTAAATGGTCATGACTGCTAATTCGAGATGCCTTAAAATGACTGGTCGTCCACCTTAGAAATCTGCCTACGTGAGGTGTCCATGTGTCAACCTCCGCTTACATGTTTATTTAAATCTAAAACTGACAGGTGGGATTAACACAATGACATATTGACCGGGAGGTCAACTACACAACTAATTCAATGACATATGGGACATATATTCCTACTAGACATGCGTTTTCGACAAGTAGGATCCACTAAACTGTTAGGAGACTTGTCACCTGACATGTAGACCCCATCAAACTGAAAAGCGGGACCCACTATCATTCTAGACGCGTAAAACTAACAAGTTGAGACCGGACGCGCCTAGCAAATCAAACGAATCATGTCTCCGATCATGGAAAATAAATTGAAGAAAAAAGTAGTGGATGCTTGCTTTTGAGAAAATTATTTTTATTTTTTGAGGAAAGTGGACAATTGTTGTCAGCCAATCAGAAGATAGAATCAGACAACCCACGGATCACCCCACCAAAGCAGATCTCGTCCACATGAGCTCGATCAGACGCTGTGTAATCCCGCGCTGGATTTTCTCTGAGGCGCGAAACTAATCTGAATTTGGGCTGAGCGGGGCGAGACCAAAATTGAGCCCACGACTCGGGAGAGCTACCCCTCCCAACCCGATCCCAAACCCATCGAACAGATGCACTCCATCGTGACCTACCCCTTCACAGTGCCTCCTCCATCGTCCCCTTTCCTCCACCTCGGCCGCCGGCCTAGATTCTGGCCAAATCCGGCCACTCCCTGCTCCGCTACCATATTTCCGGAACCCCTCCCCCTCCTCTCTCTATTACACCTTGGGTTACCACCAAACTGCATCTTCAATAGAAACCCTAGCCCCCGCAGCGGGTGGTGCTGACCAGGCTCGGTGGCCGACCTCACCGCGCGGGGTGGATGTAGCCGGCCTTCACCGGCGCCGGTGTTCCCATGGCCTGCAGGACTGCAGACAGCTGCGGACGGCCCCGGTTCTTGCCAACCCTCCTGGCGTTCGCTACCCCAGGCCGGCATCCACCGTCACGCTCGCCTCCGACGGCAGCAGTCACGGTGAGCTGCTCCTGGTGGGTGACAGCGGTAGATCGGGAGGTGCTGCGCGTACTCGCAGAAGGTCCTCTTTCCTCAACCCCGACCATGACGACATCCTGTAACAGGTCATGTTCCCCCTGTTTTGCCATGCTATGTGCTATAGCCTAGCTTTGATACTTGCTGATTCCGATAAATCATTTCTTTACCCTAGTTGCAAATAGGAAGATTGAGTAAAGAACTAAATATTGATTAAATTTGAAAATTGTGAAATATGAGCTTCATCTAGTCATGATGTGTTGTTTATTTGTTGTTTGGAAAAATTACTTACTGCTGCTCATGATACTTATCAGTGAGTTATAACTTACTATTGCTCCATTGGTAGGTTCTGTATCTTACAATCATCCATTTAGATAGCTTGCTAAGTAAGAGTTTTGCATTTTATTTTTGCATATATAATAATTCTCCAATTTTGGTAGTATGCATTGTTAATGTTCTGTTTGTACTATGCTGTTTGAAATACAAAAATTCTGCTTGACTGCAAACATAGTATTTTCTATTGTTATATAGTTACACTATAATTGTTTTTCTAGTGTTTGATTGCTCAACTATAAGTTCATGTTGGAGCTAGAGATTTTTGGGTTCTGGTTTGTTTTAACACATCATTCAGAAGGTTCTTGCACTGTATTGTTTACCTCTATAAGCTATAGTATTGTAAATGGTAGCTATTCAGCCTTCTATTTTTTTTAATTCTCTGCATTGGTTACCAATCCTCTTAAATGATGTCCCATATATTAATCAGAACAACATGACTCTATGTTCTTGTAACTTTTCCATATCTCTAAACCCTCTCTTTGATTACTCTCTCAGATGGTCTGCCTAAGAAGAATGAAGGGGATAGGAATGTTCAAAGATAGCAGGCAGAAAGAGATGCAAGTACTCTGCCATGATGCATGAGCTGATTTTTCTTTTCTTGGTCTCTAGTAAACAACATGTCATACTGTCTCCATATATTTTTATATACTCCATGACAATTCCCTGCTTGCCTGTCTGTGCAAGGCTATTATTTTGTCCTTCCCTTTTGCCCAGCGCTAACCCTAGCACCTAAACAGTTGTCCTGTTAGATCTCGTCCTCTCCTCTGGCTACATGTCGCTGCGCACTCACTGCCACCGGCCAGGCCTCTTTGCGCGAGATCCACATCTGGTTGACGCGCGTTCGGGAGCTCGCAGAAGTAAGCAACGGCGTTCACGAGATCACACAAGGAACCGGTGGTGGCGCTCGCAAGTTCGGCAGCCCCACGAACTCGCGTGAGATCCACACCTGGAGCGACGCGCCTGACCCCAGCTTGCTCTTGAAGAAGCTGGTCTGCCACTACCTCCCGGTGAGAGTCCCTGCTCCCTGCACATTAGTATGTCCCCGTGTTGTGTGTTATCTGTTAATGGCCCTTTTGTGATGTCCTCGGTAGTGTATCTAGCATACAAATTTCGAGTTTGTATCGATCCATATATGCAAGATAATATCTCCGTTATTATATTTAAGAAGTAATTATATCTATTTTCTTCTTCATAGTGGTAGACTATAGTCCTTAAATTTGTTGTGAGTTTATAAGAGCCTATTGTAGTGTTTATCTCTGCTATCATGCTCATACTAAAAACATGCACTCTCATGGACTATTTACATATTGTATCTCTGCTTGATTTCTGGAATGCTAAAATGTTCTCGTTCAATGCTTTCCAACAATTTATAGGAATTCTTTGTTCATGCTATTTTCCTTTTGCCACTATGCTTCTTTTTTCCTTTTTAACAGTAACATTGCTTCTTGCTGCAGGCATATGCTCGGTGGCCATCGATGCAGACTCTTAGGCACTGACCAGGAAGCTCAACAGATGAGGCAAGTGCATAGTTGTGATCTCATCTGAAGTGCGGCAGAAACATGGTACACTAGGATTTCCTGTAACATATGTCTGTTCCTGACCAGGGTGTATTGTTTTTTTCGAAACAAGATCAGGGTGTATTATTATTTGTGAGTTTGTATGCTCCCATTATCAGAGAACTCATATCCTGATAAGTTTATTATCAGACATCTTAGAAAAATGCATGCATTTATCTTATTCTTACTCCACCAGTGAGATATGACATTTTGGTGATCTATTTCCGTGCTATGCTAACTCCAGAAAGTGCTAGTACGTTTGTGAATGCATCGACATAGATGGCTTCCTATCTTTGAAGCTCTACCATTTTTTGTGTATGCTCTAAATTTTCCGAATATTGCACTATGATTATGAATTCTTAGGTTGTTAGCCCTAGCTTCATCAGCTAAACTTATTTGAATATACTATGCTCGCAGTTGGAGAAATCCCATCTCTGTCTTGTTAATATCTGTTAGAGATGATTAAGTGGCACCCAATTTTTTTGACATGAACTGTATGAATTTTGTATGTCTGGTATCAGTGAATAAACTTATGGCAAATACAGTTTCTCGAGTTATTCAATTGTTCTAGGAAATTGTCCAAGGTTTCAGCAAGTAGGATGAAGCTCGGTTCTTTCCGTTTGTTACTGGAACATCCAGGGTATTTGCTGAAAGCACATACTACTTTCTTAATTTTGAAACCATGATAACTTCCTTTATACCCATGTTTGGTCTTTCATCATGTTTATTCCACATTGGTATTTCTTATTCTGGTTGTCATTACTGAGCACAAGCTTTTAGTCATGTTCCACTTGTAGACCTATTAGGCTATTATGCTGTTGCATCTAGTTTCTGTTCTTATCAGTTGACTAGTTATTATTGTTCTATATCTTGCATTCTGGTGTTCCTGTTATCAGTTGACTTCAAACATAACCAACATTGTTATTTCCGGTGTTCATCTACATGTATATGACGGTGTAGAATTTCTTGACAGCAACTTTAATTCTTAACATGAGTTTACTTCCTGTTGCAGGACGGAGACGATAATGGGTGAAGCCTTGCAAAAGGTAGTGCCCCACTAGACAATATGTGAGTTGATGTGGGTCCTACTGAGCCTGTGCATTAATACAAGATAGTACTATTTTGAGATTATATACCACATGTGCTTGCTTTTTCCATGCATTAATCCTCACGTTTTCCTCACTATTGTCTGTCTGGTTTGCAAACAACCAGTAGCTTCACTTTCAACTTCAATTTTATTGTACTAACAAATTTATGTTTCATATCAGGTGCATGTATATTTTACTTCAATTTTACTGAACGTACAAATCTATTGCTTCTTCATGCTCTGCTAGCAAATTAGAGTACTCCTCATGCGGACTTGGCTTTATTTCAGTGTCCACAAATAGGAGCATGCTCCTTCCAGCACTGTCAAGTAGTTTACTGTTATCTGTGTACACATGCTGTTTATAGCTCAACACTCACTCGTTCTTTTTTTGTTACCAGATAATGAAGTGATGTTCCTCTCTTACAAGAGCTCTAGACTAAAGTTCAAAGAAGCACCTAGTGCAACCCATCAAATATGTTGTATTTTTAGCTCTAGATTTTAAAGCTAGCAGCTGTGATTAATAAGAACTATGGAATTATTGTAATAGAATTTTTTTGTATTTTCCCTCACTTTTCATTGGGAATTGAAATATTGGATATTTAATGTCAAATCATGAGAAACTGAGACCTATCAGTTCGGTAATAATGAGAATTTGAAACCTGGCAAGTTGATCTTGTAGAATATTGAAATTGGCTAGTGTGAAATGTATATATGACATGTGGGACCAGTACAATGTGTGTGACTGATTCTGAATTAAAAGAAAATGGACTCTTAAATGGCCAAGGCCCATAAATAACAGTAAGCGTAAAATGGCCAAGTCCAAGAAAGTAAGAAGGCCAAAAGTGTGGGCCTGGCCCAATAAACCGAACAGATTTTAGTTGGAAAAAAATAGAAATGGGCCGTAACTTTGAATTTGGCCCATATAAATGGCACAACTGGACTGGGCTGATTTCTATGCACGACTATTTGGTTTGGTCACCGATCTGCCACGTAGGATTTGCCACGTTAGATCTGACGTCGACAGGGCAGGCCAGCCCGTGACCAACATTTTGGTCATAGAATCTACGACCATCCATTTTGGTCGTAGAGGATTACGACCATTTAAATAAAAAGGTCGCCGTGCGCCGTCAGTGACGCTCAACTGGCGACCAACAGTTATTGGTCACGGCGTGGTCACAGATGGCGCACAACGACCTTTCAGCGACCAATATGGAGGGTCGCAAGTCACCAGATTTCTTGTAGTGGGAGAACCAAGTCGCGATCAGTAGGAGACATCAGAGGCTTTCGACGATTTGGGAAATCCATATATCGATCCCGCTGACCTTAGGCGAGGTTTAGGCACTAAATATGTCGGGCCTACACCACGTTTAAGGGTTCAACTTCCACAAGAAGCATGGGATAGAGCCGCAAGAGCTATGGATGGTATAGAACCAATGACTACAACTGCTACGTCAGAAGAATTGCAGGCGTACCAATATAGACTCGTCCACGTGGGAAGAGAATTGGAAAAACAGACAGCTGCTCTGAATACAAGAAGGGAGGCAGCTTCCACGTCAAGCAGGCGAAGGGCGGAGTTAAGCCGACATTCAGGAACTTCAGGAGATAGTCACAGAGAAGCTCGAAATAGAGCAAGATCTCGGCTGCAAAACATACCTGAGGCTGATAGGGAGAATCTGGTTCAAAACCTCGATATGTCCTTTATGTCGATAGATACGAGAGGGAACATTATTCCCAAGACACCAGAAGTTGGATACATGGCGACGCAAGCGTTCATCCTCGCATCCAAGCCACCTCCCGGAGATCCAAGAGAAGCATTGTACAATATGACCATAGCAGGAGTTGGGGCCATGGGAACGGCGTTTGTAACCAGATTCTCAAACATTTCTTTCCAAAGATTAGATGATAAAAGATATTCCCAAGAGCCACACAAAATTGCACCAACACCACACTCGATTAATTTCTTCCGAACTTAAGTCGATAGTGGTTTTGTTATGTCTAAGTCATTGTAGATATTCATGTGATATATTCTTGGTGCCCCACATGTTTAGAGCTTGGCATGACCACATTTTTTTTTGAAACTTTAACAGTAGGAAAGGCTCCTACTGTTTTGCTATATTAATATGGGGGTCTGGGGAGACCCCAAAAATTTTACATCTTTTTACACAGAAGTGGTTCTCAGGAAGTACAGGTGGGGGTTTTAGAGATTGTCTACAAAATTATTAATAAAAGGATGCAGATCCTTTTTAGTTCTATGGACTAGTAAAGCAAAGTCTTGCTTGAACCTCCTTGTCCAAGAGTCAATATCTGGATCTATGCCATTGAAGAGCTTGTTATTCCTTTCCTTCCATATACTCCAAGATGCAACAATTGTGACTTCCATGTAGAGAGGATCCTTCCAAGTAGCACGTCCCTGTTCTATTATATCAAGTCTGTTGCCATGTTGCGACCAAACCATCTTCAATTTATTCCAACAAGATCTGCTGAAGTCACAGTGGAAGATCATGTGCTCAATAGTTTCTTCTGGTGGTGAGGGACACATCAAGCAATTATAAGAAGAATTAATCTTGTAGTTTCTTCGGCGTAGCATGTTTCTGGTGTTCAGCCTGTCTACCAAAACTAGCCACCAAAAGAATTTGAGTTTGGGGGTGCATTTAGATTTCCAGAGCCAGAGGAAGGAAACATGTGTTGTGCATTCTCTAAAGCAGAATTTATAGTAAGCACTCGATGTATATGTGGCAGCTCCCCAATCATATGTCCAAGTGTCTTGAGAATTATTAGAGAAATCAATGTGTGCAACCAATCCTTGTAATGTTCTGACTTCTTCAATAGCTTGTGGTGAAAGTGGCAGAGTGAAATTCTGTGATAATTGATTGGCTGTTAGAAATTCTCTGACAGAAATATCTTCATTTTTTGTGTAAGAGAATGCTCTAGGGAATTCCTCAGAATTGATATTTGATAACCATTTATCCTTCCAGAAAAGTGTGGAGCAGCCATCATTAACATGACTCACAGTAATTCCTCTAAAGATATGAGAAAGATTAAAAACAGCTCTCCACCAAAAAGATCCACATGGTGCCATAGCATGAGGGACTTTGCCAGTGTAATAAGTGTTCCATAAAAGGTGCACCCAGGGTATATCTTCCTTGTTATAAAATTTGTGTAAATATTTCAGAAGTAGTCCTTCATTTTGTATTTTAAGATTCAAGATACCAAGTCCTCCCTTCTTCTTTGGCATGACCACATTGAATGACCTAAGTCATCGTTTTTTAAGACAATGCCATTTGGCTAGCTCTATTGATTCACAAAGATAGTTACATAATTTACATGTTCATAATTAAATTAGGGGGTTCACTGACCTAAAAACATGGAATTTTAAACAAAAAACACTCCTAGTCCTAGCTAGTTCATTTCCAGCCTCATTGGCCCTTCCGTTACATCCCAATCTTAACTCTACCATAGCCAGTCCATAAGATAGAACAATCATCATAAATTGCAGCAAATGATGTTGATGAGATGCGTCCTTGAATCATCGTCTCCACCACCTTAATGCAATCTGTTTGAATTGTGAAATTGGTAAACGCAATCTGTTGAACCAGCATTATGCCTTTCCTAAGAGCAAGCACCTGTGCCATTGGAACATTAACAAAATAATGCAAAACTTTATTGCCCACAAACAAGCAAGTTCCATGATCATCCCAAATTATTTCTTATCAAAGGACACATTTACATTAATTCTGCTCATTACTTTCGGAGGGTTTCTTCCATCCTATTTCTCTTGGCACATCAATGTTCTTTCTTGGCATGTTCCAGTTGTTGGTTAACGCTTCTATCGATATTGCTGATCTGAACAATGTATTTAATCTTTCACCATGTAAGACCCGACGTTGCTCCCACCACAAGTACCACCCGACGGTGAGAACTAACTTCTTACACCCTACAGTACCAACATGTGCTATTTCTCAGATGGTTTGGACATATCCAACGGAGGCCTCCGGAAGCGCCAGTGCATAGCGGACGGATAAAGCGTGCTGAGAATGTTAAGAGAGGTCGTGGTAGACCAAACATGACATGGGAGGAGTCCGTTAAGAGAGACCTGAAGGTTTGGAATATCGACAAAGATTTAGCCATGGACAGGGGTGTGTGGAAGTTAGCTATCCATGTTCCGGAACCATGACTTGGCTTCGAGATCTTATGGGTTTCAACTCTACCCTACCCCAACTTGTTCGGGACTGAAAGGCTTGGTTGTTGTTGTTGTTGTTGTTGTTGTACACCGCTGACCTTGATCGGTCAATATTGAGGACATCATCAATCATGTTGCTCGTACCCAAGCATCTCCATACCTCCTAGTTTTGCACTGTCGATTTTCTCCTCTAGGTAGTACTTTGCTCTCAACACTCGTGCACATAAGATTTAGTACATTTGATTAGTCTCCAAAATTATTCCGCTAACATGGCCATATTGAAACAATGTAGATCTCTAAAGCCCATCCCTCCTATGCTTTTTGGGATATACATTTTACGTCGGACCTTCCAATGCATTCTCCTTTCATCAACATCGACACCTCACCAGAATCGAGAAACGACACTAGAAATCCATTTGCATTCTTTTGGAATCCCATTTGTCTAGGAGCACACCCAATTAATTAAATACTGTAAATTTTCACTTTTGGCAGCACCAATCATAGCCGACAAACCAATGTACGTATCATTTAGAGATTCAGTCATAATATTGAGACTTTTGCATGCATCGGCTCTCACCAAGGCACCAATCCATAGCCGGCAAAATAGGGTACATATCGTTTAGAGATCCAATCATAATGTTTGAGAATTTGGCATACCAAAGAGGGTATGGTCGGCCATAAGAAAATCGTAGACAACTAAACCAGGCCATTAGGCAAACTAAACATCTATGCGTGCATTTTACTCATCATATATAAGATGGAAGGAACTTAATGGAAGGAACTTAATTAGATTCACTGAAATTTCTTGTATATATATAGTACCTGAAAAGAATTGGCACCTAGGACTCCTTTGATTCGTAGTATTTATATAGAAATGAATTCTATGAAAAAAAATTACACAACTTGTTTGATTCGATTCATAGGAACATATCCTATAGTAGCTAATGCTATAAAAATCTTGTACTGCAAATTCTATAGGAAAACTTTATTTCCTCCAATCAAACTCACTTCATCTTCCTATAAATTTTAAGTAGGCATGACATCTTTGATTCCATGATTTTTCTATTCCTATAAATTAAATGAGTCCCAAATTTTGCTGAAAAGTGTGGTTGGGCTACTAAGCCATATCCAAGACCAAGGAGGAGGAGAGTGCAAGTGTGCAAGCAAAGCGGACCAAGACCAACCGAAACCCCTCTCTGTCTGTCTCACACACACGAACACAAGGCAGGCAGAGGCAGAGAGGACAGAGGCGGATCTCGCTCGCCGGCCATCGGGATCGGGGGAAGCAGGGGCATAGGGCATGGCTGCCGACGGCCCCGGCCCGATCCGGCGCGCCCTGGACAAGACCTTTGCCAGCGCCCGCTCCACCCGCCGCGCGCTCGCCCGGTTCGCCCCGCGCCCCTCCGCCTTCTCGCCGGCCCCCGACGCCGAGGCCGCCGCGGTCCGCGCCGTCCGCAACCTCCGCACCTTCCGCTTCCACTACGCCGTCATCCAATGGGTGCTCCTCCTGGCCTCCCTCGCGCCCCGCCACCGCGCATCGGTCCTCTTCCTCATGGCCGCCTCCAAGGGGCTGTTACTCTACGGCGGCCTGCTCAAGGCCTTCCCCAACTCGGCGCTCCTCCGCCGCCTCCTCGACCGCCGCCTCGTGGGGGCGCTCTTCGTCGCGCTCGTCCTCGCGGACCTCGTCGCCGCCGGGGCTGTGGACAAGCTGCTGTTCGCGCTCGCGGCTGGTGTGCCCGTGGTGCTGCTCCACGCCGCGTTCCGCGTCCGGGACGATCTCGAGCCCGCGTCCGATGGAGGGGACGACGACAAGGACAAGGACAAGGAGGACGGCGTGGTGGTGGAGAAGAAGGAGGACGGCGACGTCGAGACCGGGCCGATGCGCCGATCCATGGCCACGGCAACAACAACAAAGTCCTAGGCCCAACAAGATCCCCTTCCATAGCCTTGATACACATATATACAATTGGTAGACAGAGACAGACTGGTATTCCTTGACCATTTTCATTCTTTTCTGGAGAGATTAGCATATATGAATCAAACCAAAATCCATTGATTTCTCTTCTTGCTAGGATTAGCTGTGATTCTCGCTTCTTTGTGTATACATACATTTGCTATTCCATCGTTACAAACTCCATAGACAAAACTACTAGCTAGCTAGCTAACCAGAGCATTCTTACTTTCCATTCCAGCATGTCATGTAATCGTGATTCTTATGACAGCCAGAGCTATACCATTGCATTTGTTTGTTGCAAGACAGATCTGAACTATACTATCCCGACTCTTATAATCAGTCTACTACTAATATTCTGTCCTCTCTCCCGGTTTGTTGTTACTAGTATTGTTCTCTGAAACAGATGACTACTTCATATAGATTCAGCCCCAGACTCAATTGTTGTGTAATGGATGGAATGGAATAGAATGTTTACATCTGTAGCATTTGAAACAGAAGCAAGTTGGGTAGACAAGGTCAAGACAAGCAAGCCCAGCCTAACATGCTGGAGAGAAAACTAAAACTAATGCACAAATTCTGCGGAATTAGCTGGGCAGCCACACACCACACAAGAGTTGACACCATCACCAGTTGTTCTACCTGCCTCTCCAGGTAGTACAGTACTGGCGCCGGTCCAGCAACTAAATGCTAATGGCATTACATGTGCATGTGCTTATGTGTTGCCAGAAAAAGAAGAAGCATGTGAATGTGATGTACTAGTAGTACCAAAGTTCCAAATGCAATTAGTCTACTAATAGTCCTGTCTGGCTACTGCTTTGTACGTGAGTGTTCTTATTGGTTGGTGCAGTTGGTGTCATGGCTGTTAAGGCAAAGGTAAAGGGAGAACCAAAGCAAAGCAAACAAGAAGAGGTCGACCATACAAAAGTGCAAATACACACCCTATACATGCTTGTATATGTACTCTTTTCGCCGAACAAAATGATTTACAAGATATATACTGTCATCCATTGAACGGCTGATGATACAGCCAAGGAAAATCCACCAAACCAACCAACACTTTGGCATGTACACCTATCATTCATAATCTCACGTCGCTTGCATCGCTCCTTGCCTCGCCAGCAAAGAAACAAATCACCAGCAAGTCTTTGGAGTGAAGGGGTATATCCTTGGAGGCTTGGACTGGCTGAATTGTGTTGGCAAGATAGACTTAATTATCACAAATTTAGCAAAGCAAATGCTAAACAATTGTTAGTTCTGTTGTCATTTCGTGGATGTTTAGCCCGAACATAAGTCTCTTTTAAAATGGGAGACATCCTTTTCTGCTCATATATAAACTTTATTCTGTCGCAACATGTATTTTTGAACTACTTTGAGCCTAATGCAATGGAAGAGTTGTTGCAGTAAAGTGGATTCATTTTCAAATGGTGGATGCAGTGTTGATATTATTTTTTAGGGCGAATTCTACTTTATAACCCACTACTTATGCATTTGTGACAATAATTACCCCATTAAAGTGGACAACCAGAGGCACAATTTTTTTACGCTTGACCCTCTCCTATGCAAGTGCAACAATACTTTTTTTAAAGGGTAAGCATACATATTGGCAGCAAGTACTTTCTTTGTTGTGAGGTTTAGCTTGTGGGATTCTGCTTTTGGAATGCAAAACCAACTTACTAGGATGTAGTACTTTACTTGTTCTTAAATTATTACCGAGCCAAAACCTACAAATGCATGGGCATAAATTTCTTATGTAACTAATTTAAGATGATAGAAACCAATTGTGACATGTTTGCTAGTGCATATGTAAATGAGTGAATATTTAAGTTTGTACAACGTAATGCCCATTTAAGATGAGAGATGTTTATTATGTGTGCTTAATTTATTTTGAACCATGAAAAATAATGTATGATATTGTTGTAATTTGAAAACAGAAGCCTATTTCGGTGACACTATAGAAGAACAACCAATCTCCAATTGGAAGGACTTGGCGATGTATGTTTTTCTCTTCCTTGTTATTGTATGCTTTGTTTTATTTGGATGGTTATGGTTGTAAATTTGGAAAATGCATCATAGCAATACCCCCTGTTCTTATCTAATTTTCTTAAACATTTCTTGACTCAACTCTTTTACACATGAGGCAACACTTCGACATAGAGTGCAAGCTCGGTGGGTTTCGTACCTATGACGTGCTCATGCATGTCCTTGCTATCACCATTGTGATGATAGAGAGTAGGGCGAAGGGAAGACATAGTATAGATATATTAGGTGTTAATATTGTACTCCTCCGTTTCAAAAAAACTGCTAAACTTTTCTAGATACCATGTATCTATAACTAAAATATGTCTATATACCTCCATATCTAAATAAAATTGACTAGTTTTTTTAGGAACATAGAGAGTATTTTGTATGTTTATTTGGATACTTTTAAACTACTTTTTTTTTTATCAGCAAAGATAACTTGCCACAGATTTGGTCATACTTTTTATATTACTCTATTTTTCTTTGCAATGTGCTTCTTTAGCAACTTGGGATGCTGAAAGCCAGCTAGCACTACTAGCTACTTTTGTGCAATCCAGCATCAGGCTGTAGGTCACTACCACAAACATGAAGTTCGCCCGAAACCTTAGAGGAACCACATAGAACGTCAGTTTAAATCCTGGAGGCACCTCACATCTTCTCACATGCCCCTAATATAAAGTCCGCCAGAGCAGCTATGTACCTCTGATGGGTTGACTCGGAGTCATTTCTGACAAGATCATCGTGATGGGCGATTATCATGTCAGAGCATGGGTTTAAGCGACCGTCAGCGACTGGATTATGTACTTGTGTGATCACACGCAACATAATCGTTGAGGATGAGCGTGATGATAGCCCTCTGACCAAAGGTGGCAATTCCTGGGTTAATTAGTTGAGCCGCAACCTGGGCGAACAACTTTTGGCTAGTTCGTGCATGTGCATGATGAGATTCATGATAGCCACACTCACGGCCGACTTCAAGCGGATTTGATTGAGCATCAAAGGGTAATGGCAGGAAAATAATATTCATCTACTGCCATTTTATTTGTTTTGATTTGCTTGTGAGCTACATATGATTGTGAACTATGTTCCTTATTTGGTTTTAAACTATTTACATTAGTTTTGTTGTATAATGTACTCCCTCTGTTTTAGTTGACGCGCATTCTTCGATCTCTTTTAATTGACTCGGGTTTAGTAAAAAAAAATGTACTAAACCTGAGTAAATTAAAAGGAATCAGATGGAGTATATTATTGCATGTCATTCACATGTTAGCCAATTGAGTGAAGTAGGGGGGAATAGGCAAAAAGCAAATAGGTCTGAACCAATAAGGAAAGAAGGGAGGACACCGCCGTATATCTATCAGGCCCAACCGAAAGAAAAAATAATACATTTCATGTTTGTAAGAGCATCTCCACCCTCGCTCTATTGATTCTAGTGAGAGAAAGTGCCCGCATTGGCCCCCAAAAGAGCCGGTATGTTTTGGAGCCTCATAAAAGCGCCGACACTCCCGAAAGGATTCCTTCGTGAAGAGAGCCGATTGGGAGTGCCGGCGTCCAATTTCTGCTGGAAAGTTACATGTGCCCCACTTGCATGTGACACAACCCTTTAAAGATTCTCCTCTCTCCTACTTTTTATGTCCCCACTTGCATGTGCATGCATGGTGCCGGCGTCTCTATTGGGTTAATTGGTGTGAGACGCGATTCTCAAATGCTAAGTGCATGCAGCTGGCGCTCCCATAGCCTGCTACCGGTGTGCATGCCGGCGTTTTTTGGGAGGACCAGTGGAAATGCTTTAATAGGTCGTGTTGGGGGGATGGCCCCCGGTAGGCCAAAGCCTTATCAAACTTGCCCTGTTTTAGCTATCAAGATACCGGTTTAAAGATTAATCCGGATAGCCAAGTTAAGCTGGCTAGCACCAAGTGAAAGCATACCGGTATCCCAGGAGGGGTATACCGGAATGCAGTTAACTGGAGAAGAGGCCGGAGTATCGGTAGGAGCTCAACTGTAGCATGTCGGCATTCTGGTCAAAGATTCCATAAGGACAAGAGGACAAAGATGAGCGAATCACATCAACTTTAATCGAAGCTCTGAAGCCAAAGCAGAAGGTGACGTAAAAGCTACCGGACGAGGTCATCGCTCCCTGATTAAAGACAGAACCGGTGTCATTGAGACCAAAGAAACTTTATAAAGTAGCCTAGCTCGTCAAAGATGCCATTAGGGTTTCTTCCCTTGTAAGCCATCCGCTCCCCTATATAAGGAGAGGGGGCACACCCCTGCGCGGGACAGATCAACGGTTCACTAGTTTACGGTAGAGAGAAGTAGAGCGGGATAGAGATGCTAACCTTGTAGTCCGTAGGTTCTTCAACCTCTGGCCAAGGGCCAAGTTCATCAATCTATACCAGAATTTCTTCCTAGATCCTTTCGCTTGTTACCAAAACCCTCCCCCGAATCCTCTAGCGTACATTCGGCCCCAACTTAAGCCATCCTATGGCATCAGTCTGTTCACCACGATGACAGTTTGCGCCCACCGTGGGGCTCAGCAGCTGCGCTTGATGGAGTTCATATTCGGGCGGGCCTCCTCACCATCTCCAGCGAGCGCGTGGTTTCCGGCCTCGTCTATCGCCTTGGCTTGCTGGACTTCATCGACGACAACGCGGGCTGCTTCGCCAACAGCGGTCGCTACCCGCAGAACGACCGCATCCTCGAGTTCGGCAACCACCGCATCTACCTCGGCACCATCAACGAGCGCCAGTACCCCTCGTCGGTGCTGGTGGCGCTGGATCCGCCAAGATCTTCACCAACTCGCGGGCTGCGCCCCGTCCACGCCGCCGACAACGTGGAGATGCTGATGGCTGGCGCGGCAGCTGCCGGCAAGGAATCCGCGGCGGAAGGCGCCGGATAGACCAAGTCCGCGTGTACGGCCAAACCGCCGACCGAGCGCGACGAAGTTGTTGCAGGAACATCTGCAGCGCCACCAGAGACGCCTCTCCAAGCGGCCATGAGCGTGTTGGCTACACCCATCGCGCAGATAATCGACCCCGCCGCAGCTCAAGCCGAACTGGAGGCGCAGCGGCAGAAGCTGCTCTCCGGCGGAGTGGACATCATCAAGGTTCAGCGAGAGCTCAACCTAACCCTACGTGAGTACAATGCTGCCCATGGCTTTGCTTCCGTTAGCGCTCAGCCTGCTAGAGTAGCGGAAAACCGGCTTAGAGGTCGCAACCTAGATCGGGATTTGCGCCGGGAGGTTCTTGCCGGAAAAAGTACGTCGATATCTTTGAGCATTGTAGAAAAACCTAAGTACAACAATCCGGATAAAACGATAAAAGCTGCTAGGGCTGCAGTAGAGATGTGTGAACCGCTTTCTGGCGAAGCTTTAGCAAAACAACAGGATCGAGTAAGGGAGTTGCTTGATCAGATTGAGGCACAAAATGCTGAGCTGGCTAAAATTAACAAAGCGGATGCGGCGTCAAATCGGTGCGTTCGGCAAAAAATGCTGGAAGCAAGTCGCATAGGCAGGCATCGCCCCCCATCCCGATAGAAGAAGAGAAAAATATGTGAATGCGCAGCAAATGACTGTGTATGATCCGGTTCTGGCCGGAAAACAACAAGCCGGGCAACACGATGCCGGTAGATAAAGCCAAGGGGGCAGGTCGTGGCTGTGCCGGAAATGGCTACGCCGGTAAAGGTGAAACCGGGCAAAATTATCGAGCGGCAATAGCAGGTTACGCTAAGGAGGAAATGCCTCCACCAAGGTGCCGACAGGGAAAGGCCGCGGTACCGGAACGATACGATGAAGCAGATTCTGGAATGGAAAGAATCGGAGCTTACCGGAACCCTTTGGAAGAACGCGTGGGAGAAAGGTGCCTACCAGACCGAGATGCGAGGCACAGGCTGGACAGAGTGTACCTATCTGAAATAGTCGAAGCTGAGGGTCCTCCGGGTCCACAATGCTTTGGCCCGCGGATCATGAGGGAAGAACCACCAGTGCGCAACTTCCAGTTGCCCCGTGACACAAAAACATACGATGGAACCACCAAGCCGGAAGATTGGCTTGCAGACTATGTGACCGCAGTGTACGTCGCTAGAGGCGGAGGAACCGCAACAGGTGGAGGAAACCGGCGTTGGGCCGTAAGAATCATACCGTCCTTCCTGGTAGGACCGACGCGTATTTGGCTCAACAATTTGCCAAAGGGAAGCATAAATGGCTGGCTTGATTTTGAGGAAGCTTTCGTGAGCAACTTCAGCAGCACGTACCGGAGGCCAAATAGACCGCAACAGCTCGCTCTATGCCTGCAGCGCCAGAATGAAACAGACCGGGACTACCTAACCCGGTGGAACTCCACAAGGAACTCCTACGAAGGAGTGATAGAGGCACATGCCATTGCTTGGTTCTGCAATGGGTGCCGAAGAGGCTCACCACTGTGGCAAATGCTGCAGAGAAACATGCCAACCACTTTGGCTAAAATGATCCGGGTGGCAGATAGTTACGCGTTGGGGGATCCGATGCAGCCGGCGGTGCAGGCTGAGCCGGCGCAAACGAACCAACCACACCAAGATCAATACCGGAACAACCACCACAACAAAATAAGGGAGGATTTTCCAGATCAGAGGTACAGAATGCAACAAGTGGCCGCAGTGCAGGACAATTCCGGCACTGGCGGAAGCCAAAGACAGAAAACCGGATCGCAGCCGTGGGCGGGTCCAAAGAAGCAATGGGTTGAAAAGAAACCATGGAAAAATGAGGAAAGGTATACCATGGAATCCTCTATGGACCAGCCATGCCGCTGGCACACGCCGAATCTGGCAAGACCGGCAAACAATTTGACAAAAGATTGCTCCTGGACCAAGAGGTTAATGGAGAAGGGCATGATGAAAGATGCCAAAAACCAAGGTTTCGAAAGATTACCACCACCACCGCTTACCGGAGCAAATGCGCTACCGGTGCAGGCTCAGCCAAACCGGCCGCAGCAGCAAGAAGTTCATCAGGTGGCGCAAGGTGTTAACCAAGGCCCACCACCGGCACCTTTGGGTCGGAACGTTTACCATGATCCGGACATGTGCTGTGTTGTGTTCGTAACAGAGCCGAGAGACCGACAAAGTGTACGTCGCCGTTCCATGGAAGTGAACGCGGTGATACCGGCAGTACCAAAGTACATGTTGTGGTCAGATCAGGAGCTGACTTGGTCGTTCAAAGATCATCTGAAAGTGATGCCTAATCCTGGCGGATATGCCTTGGTGGTGGACCCAATCAAGCATGTGTCATCGTCGCAGTCCGATTCAGCAAGGTGCTGGTGGACAATGGGAGCAACATAAACATCATGTACCGGCACACCATGCAAACGCTTGGCATAACACCAAACATGCTGGAGCCAACACACACCACGTTCCATGGAATCGTTCCGGGACTATCATGTTCGCCAATGGGCAAAGTTCGGGTGGATGTGCTGTTCGGGGAGCGTGACAATTGTCGCGTTGAAAACATCTTGTTCGAAGTGGTTGACCTGGAGAGCCCCTACCATGCGCTGCTTGGGAGACCGGCACTGGCAAAATTCATGGCCTCCACTCACACCGTGTATCTCAAGATGAAGATGCATGCACCAAAAGGACCCTTAACTGTGGTTGGAAACAACAAAGTGTCACTCGAAACCGCGGCCGCTAGATCAAATATGGCAGAGTCGCTGGTGATAGCAGAGGAAAAGAAAAGAATGCAAACCGCTGTTGCGCTGACTCAATCCTCTCAGCTGAACTTAGCGGCAATGAGTGGCAACTTGGGCACACCGGCTTTCAAGCCAACCAAGGAAACTAAGGACATTGTGCTGGACCCGGCTTACCCAGAGCGCACCGTTCGTATCGGTGCCGGCCTGAATGAGGCATAGGAAAGCGCACTCGTCAACTTCCTCCGTGAGAATTGGAACATCTTCGCCTGGTCTACTGATGACTTGGTGGGTGTGCCAAGGGAGTTGGCTGAGCACTCTCTGAACGTCCAGAAGGATGCGAAGCCGGTGAGACAACCTTTCCGCCGGTTCACTTAAGACATGAGAAAGATCATTGGAGAAGAGGTAACAAAGTTGCTGGTTTCCGGTTTCATCGTGGAGATACTGCACACTGAGTGGCTAGCTAATCCGGTGCTGGTCGAGAAAAAAAAATAGGAAGACCCCAAAGCTCCTAAGGTGTGGCGCATGTGCATCGACTACACCAACCTGAACAAGGCCTGCCCTAAAGATCCATTCCCGCTACCCTGGATTGATCAAGTGTCCGATTCCACTGCCGGTTGTGAACTGTTGTCTTTCCTGGATGCTTATTCCGGTTTCCACCAAATTCCCTTGAAAAAGGAAGATCAAACAAAGACTGCGTTCATTACCCCGCATGGGGCTTATTGCTATGTCACTATGCCTTTTGGTTTGCGCAACGCTGGTGCAACGTACCAGCGTTGTATGCAGAAATGTCTGCATGATCAAATCGGTAAAAACGTGCAAGTATATATGGATGATGTTGTGATAAAGACGAAGGTGAAAGCTACCTTAATCGATGACTTGCGGCAAACGTTCGATAACTTGCGTCGGTTTCAGATGAAACTTAATCCAGCAAAATGTACCTTCGGCGTTCCCGCCGGAAAGCTACTCGGTTTCTTGGTATCAAGCCGTGGTATCGAGGTGAATCCGGTAAAGATCCGGGTCATCGAAAGAATGACAATACCGCAAGATCTTAAAGATGTGCAAAATTTTACCGGAAGCTTGGCATCGCTAAGCCGGTTCATAAGCAGGTTGGGAGAAAAGGCTTTGCCGCTCTATGCCTTAATAAAAAAATTCGATACCTTCGTCTGGACCCCTCAGGCAGACGCAGCGTTCAAAGAGCTGAAAAAGATGCTAGCCACAGCACCAGTATTGGCTTTGCCTTTGGAAAGGGAACCCATGCTGCTGTACATAGCTGCAACAAACCGGGTTGTGAGCGTTGTGGTTGTGGTAGAAAGAGAATAGGAAGGAAAATCCGTGCAGAGGCCGGTATACTACTTGAGCGAGGTGCTCTCCCTCTCAAAGCAAAACTACCCACACTTCAAGAAAATGACTTCCGGCGTGTTCATGGCCGCTACAAAGCTCAAGCACTATTTTGAGGGGCACCCAATGAAAGTGGTGAGTGAGGCACCCATTTCGGATATCATGTGCAACAAAGACGCTAGCAGCAGGATTGGCAAATGGGCGATTCAGCTGTCACCTTACGTACCGGCGTACGAAAGAAGGGATGTCATAAAATCACAAGCTTTGGCAGATTTCCTAGTCGATTGGGCGGAGATGCAGTACAAACCACCGAAACAAAAAATAGAGTATTGGAAGTGCACTTTGTTGGATCCAAACTCAAGGAGGGTTTAGGTGCCGTGTGGTTCTCACCTCACCAAAGGGGGATCACCTGCGATATGTTCTGCAAGTACACTTCAGGGCATTGAATAATGTCGCTGAGTACGAAGCTCTAGTTCATGGGCTCAAACTTGCAAAGGAAAGCAGCGTACACCGGATCATTTGCTACGGGGTGATTCTGATCTAGTGGTGCAGCAGTGTTCCAGAGATTGGGATGCGAAAGATGCCAACATGGCCTCATACCAGTTACACGTGCAAAAGATTGCCGGATTCTTCGAAGGGTGTGAATTCTACCATGTGTCGTGAGCAGAAAATGAAGCTGCGGACGCGCTCTCCAAGCTGGGCTCGTCTAGGCAAGAAATTCCTCCCGGAATAGCCTTGGCTCACCTGAGGACACCATCAATCAAACCAAGTCCGGAGTCCGAATCCATTTTTGTTCCAAAGTCACACATTGTGCCAATGGACATCGACAAAGGAAACCCGGGGACTGCTTCAGCCAACCTGGGGACTTCGGGATCTAAACCGGAGGAAACCATGATGATAGACTACATGGAGGTTGACGTGCCAGTTTTTCTGGTTCGGGAAGAACCAACTTGGGTAAAACCTATTAAGGAATTCCTGGTCAACGGTGGCTTACAGGCGGATGAAGTAGAATCGAGGAGGATTCATAGAAGGTCCAAGGCCTATACCATTATCAATGGAGAAATGTACAAGCGAAGTGTTACCGGTGTCCTCCAAAGATGTGTGGAACCGGAGGAAGGAAAAGAGATGCTCCTAGAGATTTACCAAGGAGAGTGCGGGCACCATGCTTCATCCAGAGCATTGGTGGCAAAAGTGTTCCGGCATGGGTTATACTGTCCCACTGCCTTGGAAGATGCTGAGGACTTAGTCCAGAAATGCAATGGGTGCCAGAGGTACGCCAAACAGAATCATACCCCAGCGTCCGGTTTAAAAACAATACCGATAACTTGGCCATTCGCTGTTTGGTGCCTGGACATGGTTGGCCCATTCAAAACAGCAAGAGGAAATATGACCCACATCCTAGTGATGGTGGATAAGTTTACCAAGTGGTTGGAAGTCAAGCCAATTGCAAATTGCGATGGGCACACTACGGTGAAGTTCTTGAAAGATGTGATTTTGCGGTAAGGATACCCGCACAGTATCATAACTGACAATGGAACGAACTTTGCTCAAGGAGAATTTAAGGCATTCTGTGAGGACAACAATATCCGGTTGGATTTGTGTTCCGTGGCACACCCACAAGGCAATGGCCAAGTGGAAAGAATCAACACACTTGTGCTTTCCGGTGTCAAACCGAGGCTCATTGAACCACTTGAAAAAACGCCAGGATGTTGGCTTGATGAATTACCATCAGTGTTGTGGAGCATAAGAACCACGCAAAACCGGTCTACCGGATACACACCATTCTTCATGGTATATGGAGCAGAAGCGGTCATACCAACCGACATTATCCATGACTCACCACGGGTTTAACTCTATACCGAAGAAGAGGTAAAAGAGGCCCGAGAAAATGATGTGGACTTGCTCGAGGAACAAAGAGAGCTGGCTTTGGCAAGATCGGCCATATACCAGCAAAACCTCAGACGCTATCATAGCGGGAAGGTTAACCCGAGAGTATTCCGAGAAGGGGACCTGGTGCTACGCCTAGTGCAGCGCACTGCAGTGAGGCACAAAGTTTCACCTCCATGTGAAGGACCTTTCATTGTGAGCAAGGCTCTGCACAATGATGCCTATTACTTAATCGATGCACATGAATGGAAGGAAGGAAAGAAGGACAGGTCCGGAGACGAAACCAAGCGCCCATGGAACATAGCCTTGCAGCGCCCTTTCTATTCCTGAAGATGTAATGTAATGAGTTCCTTTTTGTACCTTATTTGCTATGATTAAATGACACCGACACCTCGAATGAATCTCGGGGACTGCCTCTACCAAAATGGCATGCAATATGTTTACTTTTTCTGTATACCGGTTTGGTTGTTGGACGATTTCTTTTCCGGTTTAGTAACGTACTAAACCTAAAGGAGTCTTCGACTTTGTTGCTGTCCGAAACCCGGCTTCATGGCAAGCAAGATCAACCATAAGGATTTAAGCACGTGAAAAACGAGAAAGAAACTGAAAACAAATAAGCTGAGGAAAACTTAACTAACCCCGGTTGTACCGGTTTTTTGTGAAATATTTCGAATTATTTCTAAGTTCAAGAAAATGCTTGCTTGGCAAAAGAACTTTGAGTCTCATACGCCAAACACCCAAAAGAGGTAGGCAGAGCCAAAGAAAAAGAACCAAGTGTGCATCAGATTGAATGCGGAAACAAATCCGGAATCTTCCCGAAGAAGATCAAATCAAACCAAAACAAACCAAAGAGACCTCAATCACATAGGTATGACTTAATATATAAGCTTACCGGCCTACCGGTTAAGTTAAAGTTGCATAACCAAAAGGACTTAAGAGTATTGTGTTACAGCTCCCACCCGGCATACCGGGGAAATTTCACGATATTGTTTTTGAAGGAGATATGCCCTAGAGGCAATAATAAAGTGGTTATTATTTATATCTTTATGTTTATGATAAATGTTTATATATCATGCTAGAATTGTATTAACCGAAACATTAGTACATGTGTGATATGTAGACAAACAAGAAGTCCCTAGTATGCCTCTTAAACTAGCTTGTTGATTAATGGATGATTAGTTTCATAATCATGAACATTGGATGTTATTAATAACAAGGTTATGTCATTGTGTGAATGATGTAATGGACACACCCAATTAAGCGTAGCATAAGATCTCGTCATTAAGTTATTTGCTATAAGCTTTCGATACATAGTTACCTAGTCCTTATGACCATGAGATCATGTAAATCACTTATACCGGAAAGGTACTTTGATTACACCAAACACCACTGCGTAAATGGGTGGCTATAAAGGTGGGATTAAGTATCCGGAAAGTATGAGTTGAGGCATATGGATCAACAGTGGGATTTGTCCATCCCGATGACGGATAGATATACTCTGGGCCCTCTCGGTGGAATGTCGTCTAATGTCTTGCAAGCATATGAATGAGTTCATAAGAGACCACATACCACGGTACGAGTAAAGAGTACTTGTCAGGAGACGAGGTTGAACAAGGTATAGAGTGATACCGAAGATCAAACCTCGGACAAGTAAAATATCGCGAGACAAAGGGAATTGGTAATATATGTGTATGGTTCATTCGATCACTAAAGTCATCGTTGAATATGTGGGAGCCATTATGGATCTCCAGATCCCGCTATTGGTTATTGGTCGGAGTGAGTACTCAACCATGTCCGCATAGTTCTCGAACCGTAGGGTGACACACTTAAAGTTGGATGTTGAAATGGTAGTTCTTGAATTATGGAATGAAGTTCGAATATTTGTTCGGAGTCCCGGATGAGATCCCGGACATCACGAGGAGTTCCGGAATGGTCCGGAGAATAAGATTCATATATAGGATGTCATTTTATGTGAAATAAAATGTCGCGGAAGGTTCTATGGAAGGTTCTAGAAGGTTCTAGAAAAGTCCGGAAGAAACCACCAAGGAAGGTGGAGTCCACAAGGGACTCCACCTCCATGGCCGGCCAGCCCTAGTGGGGGTGGAGTCCCAAGTGGACTCCACCATAGGGGGCCGGCCACCCCCCCACATGGGAGGTGGGAATCCCACCTTTGGGTGGGAGTCCTACTTGGGCTAGGTTTGCCCCCTCCTATGGAAGGTTTTGGTTTCGGGTCTTATTCGAAGACTTGGACACCAACACTTGGGATCCACCTATATAATGAGGGGCCAAGGGAGGGGGCCGGCCAACCCCTAGACCATAGCTTGGCCGCCCCCCTTGAGTGGCCGGCCACCCCCTCCCAAACCCTAGCTTTGCTCCTCCACTTCATATTGTCCGGTTTGCTTAGCGAAGCTCCGCCGGACTTCTACACCGCCACCGACACCACGCCGTCGTGTTGTCGGATTCAAGAGGAGCTACTACTTCCGCTGCCCGCTGGAACGGGGAGGTGGACGTCGTCTTCATCAACAACCGAACGTGTGACCGAGTACGGAGGTGCTGCCCGTTCGTGGCGCCGGAACCGATCGTGATCAAGATCTTCTACGCGCTTTTGCAAGCGGCAAGTGATCGTCTACCGCAGCAACAAGAGCCTCATCTTGTAGGCTTTGAAATCTCTTCAAGGGTGAGACTCGATACCCCCTCGTTGCTACCGTCTTCTAGATTGCATCTTGGCTTGGATTGCGTGTTCGCGGTAGGAAAATTTTTGTTTTCTATGCAACGTTATCCTACAGTGGTATCAGAGCCGTGTCTATGCATAGATGGTTGCACGAGTAGAACACAATGGTTTGTGGGCGTTGATGCTCTTGTTATCTTTAGTTTGAGTACTTTGCATCTTTATGGCATAGTGGGATGAAGCGGCTCGGACTAACTTTACATGACCGCGTTCATGAGACTTGTTCCTCGTTCGACATGCAACTTGTATTGCATAAGAGGCTTTGCGGGTGTCTGTCTCTCCTACTATAGTAAAGATTCAATTTACTCTTCTATTGAAAACATTAGTATCAACGTTGTGGTTCATGTTCGTAGGTAGATTAGATCTCTCTCGAAAACCCTAAACCACGTAAAATATGCAAACCAAATTAGAGAGCGTCTAACTTGTTTTTGCAGGGTTTGGTGATGTGATATGGCCATAATGTGATGATGAATATGTATGAGATGATCATTATTGTATTGTGGCAACCGGCAGAGCCTTATGGTTGTCTTTAAATTTCATGTTGAGTAGTATTTCAAAGTAGTTGTAATAGTTGCTACATGGAGGACAATCATGAAGACGGTGCCATTGACCTTGGTGCTTCGCCGACGATGATGGAGATCATGCCCGAAGATGATGGAGATCATGTCCGTGCTTTGGAGATGAAGATCAAAGGCGCAAAGACAAAAGGGCCATATCATATCACATATGAACTGCATGTGATGTTAATCCTTTTATGCATCTTATTTTGCTTAGATCGCGACGGTAGCATTATAAGATGATCTCTCACTAAAATCTCAAGATAATAAAGTGTTCATCCTTAGTAGCACCGTTATCATGTCTTATCGTTTGAAGCATCTCGTGATGATCGGATGTGATAGATTCGATAAGTACATACAACGGGTGCAAGACAGTTTTGCACATGCGGATACTAAGGTGGCCTTGACGAGCCTAGCATGTACAGACATGGTCTCGGAACACGTGATACCGAAAGGTAGAGCATGAATCATATGGTTGATATGATGAACACTATGAGTGTTCGCCATTAAAATCACACCTTTTCGTGATGATCGGGTTTAGGTGCGGTGGATTTGGTTCGTGTGATCACTAAGACAATGCGAGGGATATTGTTTTGAGTGGGAGTTCACCTAGGGTTTTAATTATGTTGAATTAAAATTTGAACTCAATTTGTCATAAACTTAGTCTAAACTATTGCAAATATATGTTGTAGAGATGGCGTCCTCAATCAATTTTAATCAGTTCCTAGAGAAAGAGAAACTTAAGAGCAACGGTAGCAACTTCACCGACTGGTTCCGTCATGTGAGGATCTTCCTCTCTGGCGGAAATCTGCAATTTGTGCTTGATGCACCGCTAGGTGACCCTCCTGCAGAAGATGAATCCGATGAAGTAAAAGCTGTTTACGCAACTCGGAAAACTCGGTACTCTCAAGTTCGATGTGCCATCCCGTGCGATCTGGAATCCGATCTTCAAAAACGTTTTGAGCACCATGATCCTCATGAGTTGATGAATGAGCTGAAAGCTATATTCGAGACTCATGCGGCGATGGAATGCTATGAAGCATCGAAACATTTCTTCAAACTGTATGATGGAAGAAGGCAGCTCCGTTAGTGAGCACATGCTCGCCATGACCGGGCATGCGAAGAAACTCGATGACTTGGGAATAGTGATTCCTAACAGATCGGGATTAATCGTGTCCTTCAATCACCGCCACCAAGTTACAAGAACTTTGTGATGAACTACAATATGCGTAACATGAACAAGGAGTTACCTGAACTCTTTGGCATGCTAAAAGCTGCTGAGATTGAGATCAAGAAAGAGCACCAAGTGTTGATGGTCAACAAGACCACCTGTTTCAAGAAACAGGGCAATTCTAAGGGAAAATTCAAGAATGGTGGCAAGAAAGCTGCCACGCCTCCTATGAAACCTAAGAACGGCCCTAAGCCCGATGCTTTGAGTGCTATTATTGCAAGGAGAAGGGACAACTTTGGAAGCGTAATTGCTCCAAGTATCCGGCTGATCTAAAGAGCGGCCTTGTCAAGAAGAAGAAAGAAGGTATATCTCGATATACATGTTATAGATGTTTATCTCACTAGTTCTCGTTCTAGTACACGGGTATTTGATACCGGTTCGGTTGCTCATATTTGTAACTCGAAAGCAGGAACTAAAGAATAAACGACAACCGCTGAAAGATGAAGTGACGATGCGCGTTGGAAACGGATCCAAGGTCAATGTGATCGCAGTCGGGACACTTCCTCTACATCTACCTTCGGGATTAGTTTTAAGCCTAAATAATTGTTATTATGTACCTGCGTTGAGCATGAACATTATATCTGGATCTTGTTTAATGCAAGACGGTTATTCATTCAAGTCTGAGAATAATGGTTGTTCTATTTTTATGAATAATATCTTTTATGGTCGAGCACCACAAAAGAATGGCTTATTTCTGTTAGATCTCGATAGTAGTGATACACATATACATAACATTGATGCTAAGCGAATTAAACTAAATGATAATTCTACTTATATGTGGCACTTCGCTGTCTTGGTCATATTGGAGTGAAACGCATGAAGAAACTCCATACTGATGGATTACTTGAATCACTTGACTTTGAGTCACTTGATAGATGCGAAGCATGTCTAATGGGAAAAATGACAAAGACTCCATTCTCTGGTATGATGGAGCGAGCTACTGACTTATTAGAAATCATACATACCGATGTATGTGGACCAATGAGCGTAGCATCGCGCGGTGGTTATCGTTATGTTCTAACCTTCACAGATGATCTGAGTAGATATGGGTATATCTATTTCATGAAACATAAATCCGAAACTTTCGAGAAGTTTAAGGAATTTCAAAGTGAAGTAGAAAATCAACGTAACAAGAAGATCAAATTTCTACGATCTGATCGTGGAGGTGAATATCTGAGTTATGAGTTTGGCATGCATTTAAAGAAATGCGGAATACTTTCACAATTGACACCGCCGGGAACACCTCAACGAAACGGTGTGTCCGAACGTCGTAATCGAACTCTCTTAGATATGGTTCGTAGTATGATGTCTCTTCTTGATTTGCCGTTATCATTTTGGAGTTATGCATTAGAGACAGCCGCATTCACTTTAAATAGAGCACCATCAAAATCCGTAGAAACGACACCGTATGAATTATGGTTTAATAAGAAACCTAAGTCATCGTTCTGAAAGTTTGGGGTTGCGAAGCCTATGTAAAGAAGTTACAACCGGACAAGCTAGAACCCAAAGCGGAGAAATGCGTCTTCATAGGTTATCCTAAGGAAACTATAGGATACACTTTCTATCACAGATCCGAAGGCAAAATCTTTGTTGCTAAGAACGGAACCTTTCTTGAGAAAGAATTTCTCACTAAAGAAGTGACTGGAAGAAAAGTAGAACTCGATGAGATTGACGAATCTATACTCGTTGATCAGAGTAGCGCGATCTGAAGTTGTACCTGTACCGCCTACACCGGCAACAGAGGAAGCTAATGATAATGATCATGAAACTTCGAACGAGGAAACTACTGAACCTCGCAGATCGACAAGGGAACGTGCCACTCCTGATTGGTATGATCCTTGTCTAAATGTCATGATTGTGGATAACAATGATGAGGACCCTGCGACGTATGAAGAAGCGATGATGAGCCCATATTCCAACAAATGGCAAGAAGCCATGAAATCCGAAATGGGATCCATGTATGATAACAAAGTATGGACTTTGGTAGACTTACCTGATAGCCGAAAGGCTGTCGAAAATAAATGGATCTTCAAAAGAAAAACAGATGCTGATGGTAATATTACTGTCTATAAAGCTCGACTTGTCGCAAAGGGTTTCCGACAAATTCAAGGAGTTGACTACGATGAGACTTTCTCACCTGTAGCGAAGCTGAAATCTGTGAGGATTTTGTTAGCAATAGCTGCATTTTTCGATTATGAGATTTGGCGGATGGATGTCAAAACGGCGTTCCTTAATGGAGACATTGAGGAAGAGTTGTATATGGTACAACCCAAAGGTTTTGTCGATCCTAAAAATGCCGACAAAGTATGCAAACTTCAGCGTTCAATCTATGGACCGAAGCAAGCATCGAGAAGTTGGAACCGACGCTTTGATAAGGTGATCAAAGACTTCGGGTTTATACAGTGTCATGGAGAGGCCTGTATTTACAAGAAAGTGAGTGGGAGCTCTGTAGCATTCCTGATATTATATGTAGATGACATATTATTGATCGGGAATGATATAGAACTATTAAGCGATGTTAAGGGTTATTTGAATAATAGTTTTTCAATGAAAGACCTTGGTGAAGCATCGTATATATTAGGCATCAAGATTTATAGAGATAGATCAAGACGTCTAATAGGGCTATCACAGAGTACATATCTGGACAAGATTCTAAAGAAGTTTAGAATGGACGAAAGTAAGAAAGGGTTCTTACCTATGTTACCAGGCAAGGTATTGAGTAAAACTCAAGGACCGGCTACGGCAGAAGAAAGAGAAAGGATGTGTAACATCCCCTATGCCTCGGCAGTAGGATCTATCATGTATGCCATGCTATGTACTAGACCGGATATAGCACATGCTGTTAGTTTGACTAGCAGATATCAAAGTGATCCAGAATGGAACACTGGACAGCGGTCAAGAATATCCTGAAGTACTTGAAAAGAACTAAGGATATGTTTCTTTGTTATGGAGGTGACCAAGAGCTCGTTGTAAACGGTTACACCGATGCAAGTTGGAACACTGATCCTGATGACTCTAAGTCACAATCTGGGTACGTGTTTATATTGAATGGTGCTGCAATAAGCTGGGCAAGCTCGAAGCAGTGCACGGTGGCGAAGTCTTCAACAGAATCGAGTACATAGCGGCTTCAGAGGCTTCATCAGAAGCGGTATGGATGAAGAGGTTCATTGTAGAGCTCGGTGTGGTTCCGAGTGCATTGGACCCATTAATCATTTACTGTGATAACATGGGTGCCATCGCCAATGCACAAGAGCCAAGGTCACACAAGAGGCTGAAGCATATCAAGCTGCGTTACCACTCGATTCGCGAGTACATCGAAGATGGAGAAGTAAAGATTTGCAAAGTACACACCGATCTGAATGTAGCAGATCCGTTGACTAAAGCTCTCCCTAGGGCAAAGCATGACCAACACCAGAATGCCATGGGTGTTAGGTATATTACAATGTAATCTAGATTATTGACTCTAGTGCAAGTGGGAGACTGAAGGAGATATGCCCTAGAGGCAATAATAAAGTGGTTATTATTTATATCTTTATGTTTATGATAAATGTTTATATATCATGCTAGAATTGTATTAACCGAAACATTAGTACATGTGTGATATGTAGACAAACAAGAAGTCCCTAGTATGCCTCTTAAACTAGCTTGTTGATTAATGGATGATTAGTTTCATAATCATGAACATTGGATGTTATTAATAACAAGGTTATGTCATTGTGTGAATGATGTAATGGACACACCCAATTAAGCGTAGCATAAGATCTCGTCATTAAGTTATTTGCTATAAGCTTTCGATACATAGTTACCTAGTCCTTATGACCATGAGATCATGTAAATCACTTATACCGGAAAGGTACTTTGATTACACCAAACACCACTGCGTAAATGGGTGGCTATAAAGGTGGGATTAAGTATCCGGAAAGTATGAGTTGAGGCATATGGATCAACGGTGGGATTTGTCCATCCCGATGACGGATAGATATACTCTGGGCCCTCTCGGTGGAATGTCGTCTAATGTCTTGCAAGCATATGAATGAGTTCATAAGAGACCACATACCACGGTACGAGTAAAGAGTACTTGTCAGGAGACGAGGTTGAACAAGGTATAGAGTGATACCGAAGATCAAACCTCGGACAAGTAAAATATCGCGAGACAAAGGGAATTGGTAATATATGTGTATGGTTCATTCGATCACTAAAGTCATCGTTGAATATGTGGGAGCCATTATGGATCTCCAGATCCCGCTATTGGTTATTGGTCGGAGTGAGTACTCAACCATGTCCGCATAGTTCTCGAACCGTAGGGTGACACACTTAAAGTTGGATGTTGAAATGGTAGTTCTTGAATTATGGAATGAAGTTCGAATATTTGTTCGGAGTCCCGGATGAGATCCCGGACATCACGAGGAGTTCCGGAATGGTCCGGAGAATAAGATTCATATATAGGATGTCATTTTATGTGAAATAAAATGTCGCGGAAGGTTCTATGGAAGGTTCTAGAAGGTTCTAGAAAAGTCCGGAAGAAACCACCAAGGAAGGTGGAGTCCACAAGGGACTCCACCTCCATGGCCGGCCAGCCCTAGTGGGGGTGGAGTCCCAAGTGGACTCCACCATAGGGGGCCGGCCACCCCCCCACATGGGAGGTGGGAATCCCACCTTTGGGTGGGAGTCCTACTTGGGCTAGGTTTGCCCCCTCCTATGGAAGGTTTTGGTTTCGGGTCTTATTCGAAGACTTGGACACCAACACTTGGGATCCACCTATATAATGAGGGGCCAAGGGAGGGGGCCGGCCAACCCCTAGACCATAGCTTGGCCGCCCCCCTTGAGTGGCCGGCCACCCCCTCCCAAACCCTAGCTTTGCTCCTCCACTTCATATTGTCCGGTTTGCTTAGCGAAGCTCCGCCGGACTTCTACACCGCCACCGACACCACGCCGTCGTGCTGTCGGATTCAAGAGGAGCTACTACTTCCGCTGCCCGCTGGAACGGGGAGGTGGACGTCGTCTTCATCAACAACCGAACGTGTGACCGAGTACGGAGGTGCTGCCCGTTCGTGGCGCCGGAACCGATCGTGATCAAGATCTTCTACGCGCTTTTGCAAGCGGCAAGTGATCGTCTACCGCAGCAACAAGAGCCTCATCTTGTAGGCTTTGAAATCTCTTCAAGGGTGAGACTCGATACCCCCTCGTTGCTACCGTCTTCTAGATTGCATCTTGGCTTGGATTGCGTGTTCGCGGTAGGAAAATTTTTGTTTTCTATGCAACGTTATCCTACAGTTTTACTGAGACAGGACAGATTCAGGGGGTGTGGTACATAGGAGATAAGGTATCTTGGCCAACAGGGGGTTCAGGGGCTTGCTCTGGAGGGGCAGCAGCTTCTTCTTCAGCGGCCTCCATCTCGACGTCAGCATCGTCCTCGCCGGCCTCTTCTTCCTCCTCATCGTTGGATAATTCATCTTCGATGTCAGCGGGAGGAGGGATGAAGCGGCTGGTTGAGGCAAACTGGGCAACCCGGTAGGCACGGTCGCGGGGTTTGGAGGTCTTCGCGGGATCCGTGTCTGTGGGCGCATCCCCACGAAGGTTGTGCAAACCATCCAGGTCCAGGTCCTCATACCAAGAGCAAGCAACACGAAGTGCTGCGTCAGCTCCGACACGGGCCAAAGAGCGCCTCCATTCGCCGAACCTTTCGCCGGCGCCCCGAAGTCGCTGAGCAAGGAGGGTCAGGTTGTCTGGCACGGGCTCCCCGGGCCACATAAGCTTGAAGACCTGAATGGCAACTTCCGGCACGTCACCAAGGTGCCGGTCGATAGCCTTCATATGGGGGAGCCAGGCGTGCAGCGCGACGAGGTGATCGTATGCGTTCCACGGAGCATCCAGGTTGCTGACAGCGTTTTCATCCCGTAGCTCCGTGACCCTCTTGTGCGCGTGCGGCTGGGAGTCCGGAAAAAGCTATGAAAGAAAAGAAAGAAAGCGGTGTTAAGGTACATCGCCGGGAAATATAAGTTAGCAAGCGTGAAATAAGAACTTACTGAGTGCCTGTTGGTCGGTTTGAATGACCATTCGGTCAAATTCGGCCTGATCCGACAGCAGAACGGTGTTCCGATCCTGCGCCTGCTTGAGCAACTTGGCCCCCTCATCCAGATCCTTCTGCAGCTGTCCTGAGGCATCAGTAAAATCCCTCAGGGCCTCCTCCAGCTTGGCCTCGCCGGCAACTTTAGCCTCCTTAAGCACCCGCGTATGCCGTAGCTCAGCCTGGATCAGCTTATCCGTTAGTTCAGCGGCGATGTTCCCGCTGAGCTTCCAGTAAGGCGTGGTGCTCAAGGGCAAGCTTTTCCTTCTAAGCTGCAATCCGAAAGAGCAAAAGTTCAATAAAAGAAGCCAATGAGCTCAAACAAAAAAGGCAAACAAACAAGCAAAGTTTACCCTTGAGTGCAGAGATTTGGCCGCTAAGGTCCTCAAGTGAGGCTTCCGGAAGGGCAGCTGCACAAAAAGAACTTATAAGGATTGATCAAGGAAACCGGTACAAAAGAAGCCGGAAGCTGGAAGCTAACCTTAGCACTTGCTGTGGGCCTGCTCAAGGCTGCTGAAGGTATCAGAGAGGTCCCGATGCTCCCACAGGAGCTCTTTGAACAACTGTCTCCGGGAGTCAGCGGTGCCCTACACAGATTCAGAGTTGCAGTGAGCTATGTTGATTTTTTGCAGTTCCACGCTAAGTACTTCGTGCTTAATCCGAAACTCGGAGACTAGCTATGCCGGTTTTTTTGCAGTTTCGTGCTAAGTACTTCACGCTTAACCCGAAACTCGGGGACTAGCTATGCCAGTTTTTTGCAGTTTTGCGCTAAGTACTTCGTTCTTAACCCGAAACTCGGGGACTAGCTATGACGGTTTTTTGCGTTTGAGGAAAAGTTTTGCGCTAAGTACTGCATGCTTAACCCAAAACTCGGGGACTATGAGGATATATCTATAAGTGAAAAATTGAAAACCGGCGTTGGTATAAAGAAAAGAGTTAGGAAGTATTAAGAAGCTTACCGCCACATTGGCATTGGCGTCATGCCAGGCTGTGTCAAACTCCTTCATGGCGCGCCTGAGCCAGCCAAAGTGTTGTGTCGTGCTCTGCGGACCGGAAGTGTCCACGGCCGATAGCTTGTCCTTGCATAGGCCGCAGGTGGCGGGGGAAAGGTCCACCCGGTTCCATTTCTCTGCGTACTCCCTGAGTGGGCCTAGGTCGACCTGGCCGCGGGTGAGCTCAACGATCCAGCCCAGCTGAGCTGAGCCCTTCTCGCCAACATTGATGGCGGCGCGGCCGACGTGCAGCACCAAGGACTGCGCTTGAGATCAGGAAGGGTGCGCGGTCGCTGCTGTGACCGCCGCAGCTAGCTACTGCGCGGTTAGGATTGCGCCCTATGGCGGAGTTGGCTGGGGGCCAGGTGCTGGTTTACCCACAGGAGGTGCTGGCGGCGGCGCAGGAGCATCCTTTGCCGGAGAGGAGGTTGCCGGCACAATGTTTTCCGGAACAACCTTGGAGGGGGAGATCGCGGCAGTCTTCTTCTTCTTTTCCTTAAGGACGGGCAGAACCAGAGGTTCCGACCGCCCGACATCTTCGGTGCCAGCGCCCATGTTGCTGGCGCCGGTGTCTTCAGGTTCTGGAGGGGATATGAATTCCTCCTCCACGCGGAAATCTGGCGGATTAGGGGCCGCGCGCCCCGAACTTGTGTTTCCTCCCCGAAGGGAGGAGAGAGATTTGCCAGCACCCGAAGGTACCGGACTTGTTGGACGAGGAGGAGAGGTCTTGGCGGCATCTTCGGAGGCCTCTGGCCTCATACCTGGTGCACTCCTGGTAAGTACCAGGGGACTCCTGAAAAAAGAAGAGGCAAGAGTTAGCAACGAGGCATTGAAGGTGGAAATCAAAACCAGAAAGAAGTGATATTAGCGTATTACCCTGAGGCAACCGAGATTTCGTGACGACGTTTCACCCGGGACTTCTTGGGGCGCTTGGCGGGGGGAGCTTTGTCGGAAGCGGCGTCGGAGGCAGGGGCCTTGCGGACTCTGGAAGCCCCGCTGGTACCGGCACCGTCGGCCGGAGCCTTGTTCTTCTGCCCTTTCGAGGCCAGATTGTCCAGAAACTCCTGGCCAACCTCAGCTGCCAGGGGAGCCGCATGCTCCAGAACTTGAGGGTTCTCATCGGCTGAAGGAGGTGCTACATATGAAAAGTCTTATAAGGAAGAGGAGGTGAATAATGTACCTCGAGGACAACAACCTCCTCATCAGTATCTAAATCGTTTGCCGGAGGCTGAGGGGAAAAGTTACCGGGGCGCCGGAAGTGCGTCGGGCCCATCTTGTGTTTCCCCTTCACGTAGGGATCGGCGTTCGCGTCGTCGTGAAACTGGCGGCTAGGGGCAAAAGAAGCCGGCTCCTCCCTGACGATCTGGGCAAAGTTCTGCAACACCACAAAAACCAAGTTAGAACAAAGGTTTACAATATACCGGAAGAAGCTTTTCAGAAATCCCGAGATCTTACTCGGGGCGGGGGAGGATCGGAGCGGCTGTAGGGATTCAGGCCGTATTTCCCGTTGGGCCGCAAAGTATTCCGACAGATTTGCTTGGCCTTAAGGACCAAGTCCGTGGGACTCAGGGAGTATGTGGTGATCCTTGTTGGATCCCTCAAACCCAACATCTGGCTCATCTTGTGAGCGCGACGCTGGAGGGGCAAGACCCGACAAGAGAGAAACAACCGGTTTACATCGTCAGCGCAGAGGTTGGTTTCCTCCTTGCTCCTCTCAACAAACAGAGCCACCCACTGGATTCCTTGTCATCCTAGGGGTGATGCAGCCAGTTGGTCATGGTAGGAGGATCAGGAATGTACGCCGGTAGATTGATGAAATCTTCCGGGCCTCTGTTCCGGATGTAGAAGAAAGATTTTTGCCAAGTCCGGACTGATTCCAGACCGGAAAACTTGAAAAAGATGCTGCCTTGGCGAGGCGAGAGGATACACCCCCCCCCACACCGGACGAAGGGTTTGGGGAGAGGAAGTTTCCGATCTTGGATCGAATTCTTCCGCAAGTTGTAGAAATAAGAAAAGTTATTGACAGAAGGAGTGATATCGGCGTATCCCTTCATGAAAGCGGTAAAGGAAGAAAGATAGAAGATAGCGTTGCCCGGAAGATGGTGGGGCTGAAGCTCGTAGAAGTCTAGAAAGTGCGGGAAGAAATCCGACACTGGGAGGCCTAGGCCACGCTCAAAATGGGCGGCGAAGATAACATATTCTCTGGGCTCGGGCTCAGGTTGTCGTTCCTCGCCTGGGATCCGGCACCACACCTCCTCCGGTATTCTCCTAGACCGGTAGAGCCAGTCGATTTCGGCTTGAGTCATGTGAGAGCCCATCCAGGCTCCGCGTGTATATGAATCCAGATCTATTCCAGAAGAATTGGCAGCGACGCCCTGGCTCGAGCTGCCGGCGTGTTTTCCATGGTCACCGGTAGCTTTACTAGAGCTACCGGCCTCTTCTTCGGGCTGGGCGAGGTCCTCCTCAAGCCCATCTTTAGGTTGATCCACCGGAGGTTCTTCTCCAGATGAAATCTCCGGGCTTTCGCTCTACCGGGTGCTGGCAGAAAGTTCCGGAGGGGAGTCTTCGGATGACATGTTTTTGCTAAGTTCGGAAGCTAACTAAAAATAGGTTTCCCTGAACCTATCCCTCCGCGAAGATCTACGATAGATAGAAAAACAAAAGAAAATGAAGGAATAAATACCTACCGGACCCAAGGACAATGTTGGGAAGGAGGAAGTAAACCAAGCCAAGGGAGCTAACCAGAGAACAACGACGGAGATCCTCGGGGTTAGAGGGCCTGGGAATCCGCCGGAGCTTGTCGAGGAGAGCGGTGGCGAGCCGAGAGGTTGCTGAGGACGCCATGCCGCGCTCCAGTGTGGCGCTGAAGAGGTGGATCTTGATGGGAGAGAGCAAGCGAGCTCCGCTGTGTGCTCCTGCAGAGGTTCGCCGGACGGCTCGGGCTCAACGACGGGCGGTGGCTGAAGATTCGAGCGTTTCGGGGCGCAGGAGCTCTGGAAGTGGGAAAATGGCGATGAGATGGAAGAGTGGGGGACGGAAGGGAACTGTCGCACCCTTTATAGCGAAGGACTTCGTGGGCCGCAGCACGGCCAGGCCTGCGCCACGTTGCCTGTGGACCGCCATGTGGCGCAAGTGAAAGAACATCTCTCACATTATGTTTTGTGTGTTTGATGTCAATATATGTGATACACTAATGTTTGTTTAAGTGGTACAGGGATTACATAAATACATGTTCATGTGTGTTGGATATGGTCGGTCTGTCAAAAGAAAACAGCAAAAAGTTGGTCAGGCCGGATAATCCGGGCCGGATATTGTGGAAATATCCGGCCCCCAGTTTTTGGCTAAGTCTTTTGAGGAAAAGCAGTGCAGTATAGGGGCCGGATTTTTGCCCGGATATTGTCCTGGTTTTGTACCAGGGCCGGAATATCCGGGCCGGATATTTTGGAAATATCCGGGCCCCTCGAATTTGGCTAAGGACCTGAAGAAAAACAAGTCTGGCATGGGGCCGGACATTTGGCCGGATTTTTTCACGGTTTTGTCCCGAAGGCCGGATTATCCGGGGCGGGGGGGGGGGGCGGCGGATTATCCGGCCCTTACTTAGGCCGGAATATCCGGCCCCCCGGAAGCTGCAACGGCTCATTTTCTGGGGGGGGGGGTATAAATACCCCCCTTCTTCTACCTTGGATGCTTGCTCAATCATTGCACAAGAAATCTGCCAAGCCACCTCCATTAGAGCCACCTCAAGAAAACACAAGATTTGCAAGATCTCCTTCCTCCCCCAACCAAAGCTCTTGATCTTTGGAGATTCGAAGGAGAAGACACCGATCTACATCCTCACCGAAGCGATTCTCTTTTCCCCCTCTCTTGTTTGAGGGATCTCATGCTAGTGTTCCTATTTGGTTCCCTAGTTGATTTGTGTTGATGTATTGTTGTTGATTGTTGTGTTGTAACAGATTTGGGAGCCTCCAATTTGGTTGTGGATGTGTGCCCCAAGAACCTTGTAAAGGCCCGGTTTCCGCCTCGAGGAAATCCCTTAGTGGAAGTGGGCTAGGCCTTCGTGGCGTTGCTCACCGGAGATCTGAGTGAAGCCTTCGTGGCTGTTGGTTTGGCTTTCGTAGCAACCACACTCCTCCAAACGTAGACGTACCTTCTTGCAAAGGAAGGGAACTACGGGAATCATCTCCGTGTCATCGCGTGCTCCACTCTCGGTTACCTCTATCCTATTCTATCTCTTATATTGCTTAGCTATATCTTGCTTAGTTGTTAGCCTTGTCATATAGGTAAATTCACTTAGTTGCATATCTAGAGAATTTACCGTTTGTGTCAAGCCTAAATTGAAAAGGAACTAAAAATTGGTTAGCACCTATTCACCACCCCCCCTCTAGGTGCGGTATACGATCCTTTCAATTGGTATCAGAGCCTCAGCTCTTATTTCGGGCTTAACCACCTAAGAGTATGCCGGACGATGGACCTTCGGAAGGGGAGGCTAGGCCGGTTACCATGGATGATATCAACTCGTTGAAGTCATCCATGGATGCTCAAATGGAAAGCATGAGAAAAATGATTTCCGAGCTTTTGGCTCCTCCCCGTCCCGTGGCTCCCACCATAGAGGTTAATATCACGGATGCGGTTGTAGAGGGTGATACTTCGGTATTACCGTCCGCTACCACACCCATGGATGGTGATAACTCAAACACTAACAAACCCCCCATTGCATCTCCCAAGGGAACTAGTGGAAGTGAGAGCTACAATCGAGTACCTCCACCTTTCCAATCACCCGATATACCGGTTCCCCATCCTCATATAAACATCCGGGGCGACCCACCTAAGTTTTCCGTTAATGATTACGATACTTGGCAATTTGAGTTTAGCTCTCATGTTCGCAGTGCCTCCAATGAAATTTGGAGAATCATCGAGGAAGGCTTCAATCCTTACAACCCTAAGAAGTTGACTAGAAGAGAAGCGGTTGATAGTCAACTCAACAACACCGCCTTGCACATGATTCAAACTGCCGTGGGGACAAAGGAGTTGTCTCGTGTTCGGCATTTCACCACCGCCAAGGATGCTTGGAATGCTTTGGCCGCGGGTTGCATTGGAAGTGAGAGCACAAGAAGGAACAAGTATAATGCTCTTCGGAATAAAGCCGAAGGATTCATGAGGCTTCCGGATGAAGATCATGAAGACATGTATGGAAGACTTCTCACCGTTGCCGACGCCTTCCGGATTGTTGGAGCCACTCACATTAATGACTCTTGGATCAAGGAGAAGTACATTGAGTGCATGATGCCGTTCGAGCCTATTGATGTCAAGACTCTTGTCGGAAGAGAATGCTATGCCTCTCTCACCTCTCAACAAGCCGTGCACGAGATGCAAGCTCTCAAGGTGCTTGAGCAAAACTCTCATGATTCCCGCAATCGTGCCATTGTGATGACAAAAGGGTCCAACCTTGCCTTGGTGGTCAACCCCGTGCAAGAAGTGATTCCTCAAGAATCTTATAGGGCATCTTGGAGCATGACCTATCCGGAAGAGTTGGAACACCACTACCATGACCACATGGCATTCCATGCAAACACCTTTTGGATTGATCCTTCCAAGGCCAAGGAGGACAACATCAAGAGAAACAACTCAAGGGGTCCCTCAAGCTCGGGCCCAAGAACAAGATCTTGCTACAATTGCAATGACAAGCGCCATTTCATTGCCGAATGTCCCTATGAGAATAGGGAGACTCATGGTGGAAGGCTCATCCCCAAGGACAAGAGCAAAGACTCAAAGGGCAAATATTCAAAGCCCCCCAACAAGAAATTCTATAACAAGAACAAGAAGGGCAAGAGGCCCTCAAGGATTGTGCTAGTGGCTAATGAAGAATACTCTTCCGATGAGATTGCAAGTGCTAGTGATGATGAAGAGGAAAGCTCAAGAGAAGTGGCCGCCATTGTCACCACCAACATTCCCTCTTCCTCTCTCTTTGATTCACCCAATGAGAACCCTCAACGCAAGAATGCACATTGCTTCATGGCAAGGTCCACCTTGGACACATCTATTGTGCTATCAACTCAAGAAGAGTATACCTCCGGAGATGAAGATGTTGATGATGAAGAAGATGCAACCTCAAATGGATTGGTTGCCCTTGCCTCCCTCTCCACTAACTCTTCATCAACAAGTGAATCTCCCAATGAGGTCATTCATGTGGAGGAAGAAAGTTGCCTCATGGCTAAATCTTCCGAGGTATCATCTCCTAACCCCTCTATGCCTAACATTTCTAATGATCTAGGGGTTGACCCCGCTAGTCTAAAAGTGAAACAAGAAATGCTAGAGTTTGATGATTTCATTAGTAACCTACAAGGTAACACTAAGAAGCATGTTTCAAGTCTCATGGTTCGTATGGCTCAACTAAATGATACTCTTGAGAAAAAGTGCCAAATAGAGAGAGAAGACTCTCTAGAAATACATGCTCTTAAAAATGCTCTTGAGGAATGTCAAGAAACTATAGCATCTCTTGAAGAGAAGCTAGAAAGTCTTGAAGAACCTCAAGATAAACTTAACAAGCTCACTAAAGCTAGAGATCTTGCTAGAGCTAAGACTAAAGTGCTTATAAAGGAAAAGGCCAAATTTGGTGTTGATCATGAGAAACTTGTGAAGGATCTAGATGAACTAGACAAGGCTCACAAATCCTTGAAGAGTGAATACTCTATCCTCTCCGAGTCTTATGAGCAACTTCAAATTAGGCTTGCTTCATATGACATACCTAGTACCTCTACTCCTTCATGTGATCATGCAAATATTATTGAGGAAAATGCTAGGTTGAAGGATGAACTTGCTAAGGCCTCCTCTCCCTAAAGTAAACTTTCCTTGGATGATCTTTTGAGTAAGCAAAGGTCAAACAATGGGAAGGAGGGACTTGGTTATAATACCAAGGCTAAAAAGGCAAACAAGAAAAAGACCAAGCCCGCACATGAGAAAGCTAATGGTGAAACCCGAAAGGGCAATACCATTAATGATGATGGTGCGGGAATAGATAACCCTCACTATGTTCTCTTTAAAGATTATTATGGTGATGTTTATGCTAAATATGTTGGTCCATATGATGGTTATGTTGCTTGGTCTATTTGGGTTCCAAAGACCCTTGTTGCTAACAAAAGAGGACCCATTGAAAAATGGGTACCTAAATCCAAGAATTGATCTCATGTAGGACTATGCCACCGGAGGTTCAAAATGGGTACTTGATAGTGGATGTACAAGTCATATGACCGGCGGCAAGAACCTCGTCAAGGAGTTGAGGCCCAATATAAATCATATCACCGTCTCCTTTGGCGATAATTCTACATCCGAGGTATTGGGTTTTGGCAAGGTTGTGGTTGCACACAACATTACTCTTGTGGATGTCATGCTTGTCAAAACCCTTGGTTACAATTTGCTTTCCGTTTCCGCCCTTGGCAAGATGGGTTTCGCCGTCTTTATTGATAATGATATTGTGGTCCTCTTGTGGAGCAAGACTCTAAAAGTCGCATTCGTTGGGTATCACGAACACAACTTGTATGTGGTGGACTTTTCGGGGACCACCACGACAAGTGCGATGTGCCTATTCGGAAAGGCGGACGTGGGTTGGTTGTGGCATCGCCACCTAGCCCATGTCAATATGAGAACTTTGCAAAGTCTTCAAAAGGGGAACCATATTGTGGGACTAATGGAAAATGTGTCTTTTGCCAAAGATCGTGTTTGTAGGGCTTGTGTTGAAGGCAAAATGCATGACTCTCCGCACCCAAGCAAGACCATCATCTCTTCCAAGAGGATCTTGGAGCTCCTTCATGTGGATCTCTTTGGTCCCGTTACTCATGCAAGCCTTGGTGCGAAGAAACATTGCTTGGTGATTGTCGATGACTACTCAAGATACACTTGGGTCTACTTTCTCAAGACGAAAGATGAGACTCAACAAATATTCATTGACTTTGCTACCGAGGTGCAACGCCAACACAACCTCCTCATTATGGAAATAAGAAGTGACAACGGCTCCGAGTTCAAGAACTACACACTCAATGATTTTCTTAGTGATGAGGGGATTCGTCATCAATATTCCGCTGCTTACACCCCTCAACAAAATGGTGTTGCGGAGAGGAAGAACCGGACTCTTATGGATATGGCAAGGTCTATGATGGTGGAGTATAAATCCCGCTATAACTTTTGGGCCGAAGCCATCTCCACCGCTTGTCACTCCTCCAACCGGCTCTATCTCCGCAAGGGCTTGAACAAGACTCCATATGAAATACTCACCGGGAACAAGCCTAATATCTCATACTTCAAGGTGTTCGGGTGTAAGTGTTTCTACAAAATCAAAGGGGTTCGTTTATCTAAATTCGCTCCTAAAGCTTTGGAGGGTATATTTGTTGGTTACGGTGCCGAGTCTCACACTTATAGAATCTTTGATATAGCCTCCGGGATTATCATTGAATCTTGTAGTGTGAGATTCGAAGAAAATGATGGCTCCCAAGTGGGGCAAGTTGATGTATGTGCAGGTGATGAAATACCTCAAGATGCCATAGTAAGAATGGGTGTGGGATTTTTCCGCCCCGTTGAGGGACACGGTGTGGCGTCTCGGGAAGGACTATGCTCTACCACGGTGGAGCCCTCATCTTCTCAACATCAACAAACCCCATCAAGTGAAGCAAATGATGCACCAACCCAAGAACAAGAACAAAACCCTCCCTCTAGTGTGCAAGATCAAGGACAAGATCAAGGGCAAGATCAAGGACAAGATCAAGGACAAGATCAAGGTCAAGATCAACCAAGAATTCATGATGGTTCCGGCGAGTATCCATTTGATATTTGCTCCGCACCAAATGATGTCCAAGATCAAGCACATGATGTTGAGCACCCACAAGAAATTGTAGTTGCTCAAGTTGAAGGTCAAGACGGGGACCCAAAAGATCAAGTTGATCAAGTGATACCTCCAAGGCCAAGAAGAACCAAGGAGGAGATCGAGGCCCGTCGTCTAGCAAGAAGAGAAAGGAACCTTGAGCTTCGTGATCACACTCATGATAAGGTTCTTGGTGATATAAGGGCGAAGGTTTCCACAAGAAGGCAATTGGCTAATTTTAGCAACCATCATGCTTATATCTCCTTAGTGGAACCCAAGAAAGTATTTGAAGCCCTTGAAGATTCGGATTGGTTGGAAGCTATGCACGAAGAACTCAACAACTTCAAGCGCAACAAAGTGTGGACCTTAGTAGAGAAGCCAAAGGGGTGCCGCAATGTTATTGGCACTAAATGGATATTCAAGAACAAGCAAGATGAGTTTGGAAATGTTGTGAGGAACAAGGCAAGATTGGTGGCTCAAGGGTTCTCTCAAGTTGAGGGAATTGACTTTGGAGAAACCTATGCTCCCGTGGCTCACCTTGAGTCCATCCGTATCCTTCTTGCTTATGCATCGCATCATAACTTTAAGTTACAACAAATGGATGTGAAAAGTGCATTTCTTAATGGTCCTTTGCATGAAGGGGTTTATGCTAAGCACCCCCGGGGTTCGAGGATCTCAACTTCCCTAACCATGTCTACAAGCTCGATAAAGCTCTTTATGGTCTCAAACAAGTTCCTAGAGCTTGGTATGAGCACCTTAAGGAACTATTGGTAGACCGTGGGTTTGATGTTGGGCTAATCGATCCCACTCTTTTTACTAAGAGGGTCAATGGGGAGCTTTTCGTTTGCCAATTATATGTTGATGATATTATCTTTGGATCTACTAACAAAGCTTTCAATGATGAATTCTCAAAGCTTATGACCGATAGGTTTGAGATGTCTATGATGGGAGAGATGAAGTTCTTCCTTGGTTTTGAGATCAAGCAATTGAGAGGAGGAACCTTCATCAACCAAGCAAAATATCTCCAAGACATGCTCAAGAGGTTCAAGATGACCGAGATGAAAGGTGTTGCCACTCCTATGGTTACCAAATGTCATCTTGCACTTGATCCCAATGGTAAAGAGGTGGATCAAAAGGTATATCGCTCCATGATTGGATCCTTGCTTTACCTTTGTGCATCTAGACCGGACATAGTGTTGAGTGTTGGTGTGTGTGTGCAAGGTATCAAGCTTCTCCTAAGGAGAGCCACATGATAGCTCTCAAGAGAATCTTTCGATATTTGGTTGATACCCCAAGATATGGTATTTGGTACCCCAAAGGCTCAAGTTTTATTCTCAATGGATACACCGATGTGGATTGGGCGGGAGACAAGGATGATAGGAAATCAACCTCCGGGGCTTGCCAATTTCTTGGTAGGTCCTTGGTGTGTTGGTCATCTAAGAAGCAAAATTGTATATCTCTCCCCACCGCCGAAGCCGAATATGTTGCCGCCGCAAGTGGATGCACTCAATTGTTATGGATGAGGCAAACTTTAAAGGAATACGGTGTCATTTGTGACAAAGTGCCTCTATTATGTGACAATGAAAGTGCTATCAAGATTGCCTATAATCCGGTGCAACATTCAAGAACGAAGCATATTGAGATCCGGAATCATTTCATTAGGGATCATGTTGCCCGTGGTGATATTGAGCTTATCTATGTTCCTACCAAAGATCAACTTGCCGATATATTCACGAAGCCTCTTGATGAAGCAAGGTTCACTTATTTGAGGAATGAGCTAAATATCATTGATTCAAGGAGTATAGCTTGACCATCTTGCAAACACACCTTCGTCTCAAAACTTGATTTGGTTTAGATGTGGGCATGGAAATAGGGGGAGTGCGGTTTAAATTATTGAGCTATCCCTCCCCCCATAATGCCAACATTAAGAAATCATTCTCTTTATATCATATGTTGATATGTGAGCTTCAATGATGAGTAGTGGCTTGGACCCAAGATATATCTTCGCGGTGCCATGCCACAACACTCATATATGGTGGCCTAGGCCACCACACTCTTCTTTGTGAAGAGTTGGAGTTATTTGGATCTTATCGCCTTTTATTTGACAACTCCATGTTCTTATGGGAAATCACTCTAGTTTGGCCTTATTTGCTCATATCTTGCAAACTTGAGTGATCATGTACCATCAACAGTTTGTATCCTCTAAAACCTAAGCCTACTCTCTCCTATAAGCCACTTCCATCTTGCTCATTTGTCATGTTTGGTAAAAACTTGGAGTTTGAGGTTTTTCGGTCGGATGATCTAGGTTGCTCCATCTTATTGGTAAATTTGCATCTTATATGTGACGTGATACATTATTGCATCGCATATGGGTCTATGCAAATAACCAACAAAAGATGGGCCGGATTCCCGGTGTTCTGGAATTTCCCAGAAAACTGGATAATCCGGCCCCAGGGCACACCGGAAAATCCGGCCCGGCCGGATTATCCGCCCTAAACTAGGGCCGGATTATCCGGCCTGGGCAGATCGTGAAAGGGCTGAGGACGAGGCCGCGGGGGGGGGGGGGGGCAAACGGTTCACACCACCCCCCACGTGCCTCTCTCTCCTCTCAAGGTCGCCGGAACTCCTCCTCCTCGCCGGAGACGCTCCGTCCGCTCCCTCTCGGAGTTTTTGGGTGGATCGGGTGCATCTCCTCCCTAGCTACCTTCTCCTCCAAGCGGTTTCCACAATGGATGTGGGTATGATTCACAATCTCTAACCCTAGATGTTGTGTTTTATATGTGCTATTTTCTTGGTGGAATTGGTGTCTAGTTGTTCCAAATCAAGTGTAGTATACTCCTCTTGCATGCTATGAGGCCGATCTGTTCTTAGACAAGTGTTTGATTGGAAGAAATGCAACTTTCGCAGGGCCGGATTATCCGGCCCCCGCTAGACCGGATTATCTGGCCAGGCCGGATTATCCGCCCCCAGGGGCACCGGATTATTCGGCCTGGAGCTTCATCGCCGCTGCAGTTTGTTTCAATCTATCATGTCTAGATTTGTACCGACTTATAGTATGTTTCTAGAGTATATTACTGTATCTTACATGACTTATGAGCATTACCTTCTCTTTGCTACCCGCCTTTGCTTCTCACAGGTGGTGCTTCTCGGGGTGGTCGGAGACGCTCTAGGCATGATCGATCAAGTGATGAGTTTGCATCCAATGCACCTCGCAAGTCCGTCGCTTCAAGGCGGAAGAACAAGGAAGTGAGGGAAAACTACACGACCATGGACCCTATCTCTTATTCCGCTATCCGCTTGAAGAACTGGTATGAAGACCTCCCAAGGGATGAAGAGATAGAGGGCAGGAGATACTGGTGCATGGAGCAGGAGTTCATCTACAGGGACATCTATCAGCCCATGAAGAATCTGAGACCCATGCAAGCTATCGATGTGGACATTCTGGCAGTCAACAATCACTTTGAAGATGCAATCTGGGTAGCTGGAAGGATGGGCTTGCTTGATATCATGAAGATTCAATGTGACTATAGCCCAGATTTGGTGAAGCAATTCTTTGCCACTTTGGCAATCAAGAAAGATGAGGAACGCACTATGGAATGGATGACTGGCTCCACTCACTGTAGTGCCACTCTGCGCCGATTTGCTGGTATTCTTGGAGTTCCTGCTGAAGGGGGTCGTCGCCTTCATGGACCACAACAGACAGATAAGAATGCTCTGGTTCATCTCTATACCTCAGCGGGAACAGTTGGTTTTACCAAGGGGCTGCTTCCCATCTACAGTCAGTTGCTCCGGTTCTTTCGGGCCACCATTTGTCCAAGTGGTGGTAACAATGATGCTCTCCGGGGAGCCCTTGTGGATCTTATGCACCTCAGCTATAAGTGTGCTCGTGATGCTACTGAGGAACGGAACTACACTCTTGATGTCATGGACTTTATCTTCCATGAGATCCATGATGCCATGGTCTCCCGGACCACCATACCTTATGCACCCTACATTCAACATCTCATCAACAACTCTGTGGCTTTGGGTGGTGAAGACTTGAGCGGGTACCCTTTGATGAAGCACAGTGTCAAGAAGGCTTACAGGCTTAAGCCAGTCTCTTCTGCTGTACCTGCACCTGACTCTTTCATGGGTGATGCTCGTTCTAGTGGTTTTGCTCCTGCTCGCCATCCTGACGTTCCGGCTATGAGGAAGCAAGTGAGCCGGCTTAGTTGGTTTCAGCGTCACATCCTTTGCATGAACATTGAGATCCATAAGGAGAACTATGCGGCCAGCCGTGAGCGTTCCGAGATTAAGCATACTCAGGCGGTTATTCTACACAAGCTCAGTGGTGATCAAGGACCCCCGCCTCAGCCTCCGGCTCACCAAGGTTACAGTGGATGGCATTCTGCACAGGTTCCATGGAGTGATCTTGATGATTGCCTTCAAAGGTCCAACCTCTCTCGCCGCTCTCCGGATGCACCTGACACTGAAGATGAAGATGAGGAAGCGGCATCCCAGTCCGATGATGAAGATGCCTCCGAGTGATTCCCATGGGACGTGTAGCATCGCGCTTGTCCCCTTTTTTTGCGTCTCGATGCCAAAGGGGGAGAAGTGTTCTATTAGGACTCTCGGGGATTTGCATGGTTTGGGCACAAGCATATGCGCTTATCATTCTTATATTGCTTGTGCTCCCTCTTATTTGAACTATTTGGTTTGTTTGTGTGCCGTTCAAAACTATGTGCTATGTGTTGTGAGACATTGTTATGGTTTTCGGATTTCTATTTGTTGAGATCAAGGATATTACATTATGTGTGATGCTATATCTTCGTATTATATATCTACACATGGGTATGATTTCTTGCATCCTATCTCAACTTCATATTTGTCGATGTCTATTGTTAGAGCTCATGTTGGATATCTCTTGTGTTGAGGCACCTCACTCCTATGTGTTGTGTATTTGTATTCAAATGCAAATTACTTATATGCACACATGTAGGGGGAGTGCCTCTATGTTTTGCCATCATGCTTGTCTCTATAGTGATTCTCTTGCAAATCCGTATATTGTCATCAAACACCAAAAAGGGGGAGATTGAAAGAACATCTCTCACATTATGTTTTGTGTGTTTGATGTCAATATATGTGATACACTAATGTTTGTTTAAGTGGTACATGGATTACATGATACATGTTCATGTGTGTTGGATATGGTCGGTCTGTCAAAAGAAAACAGCAAAAAGTTGGTCAGGCCAGATAATCCGGGCCGGATATTGTGGAAATATCCGGCCCCCAGTTTTTGGCTAAGTCTTTTGAGGAAAAGCAGCGCAGTATAGGGGCCGGATTTTTGCCCGGATATTGTCCCGGTTTTGTACCAGGGCCGGAATATCCGGGCCGGATATTTTGGAAATATCCGGCCCCCTCGAATTTGGCTAAGGACCTGAAGAAAAACAAGTCTGGCATGGGGCCCGACATTTGGCCGGATTTTGTCACGGTTTTGTCCCGAAGGCCGGATTATCCGGGGGGGGGGGGGGGCGGATTATCCGGCCCTTACTTAGGCCGGAATATCCTCCCCCCCGTAAGCTGCAACGGCTCATTTTCTGGGGGGGTATAAATACCCCCCTTCTTCTACCTTGGATGCTTGCTCAATCATTGCACAAGAAATCTGCCAAGCCACCTCCATTAGAGCCACCTCAAGAAAACAAGATTTGCAAGATCTCCTTCCTCCCCCAACCAAAGCTCTTGATCTTTGGAGATTCGAAGGAGAAGACACCGATCTACATCCTCACCGAAGCGATTCTCTTTTCCCCCTCTCTTGTTTGAGGGATCTCATGCTAGTGTTCCTATTTGGTTCCCTAGTTGATTTGTGTTGATGTATTGTTGTTGATTGTTGTGTTGTAACAGATTTGGGAGCCTCCAATTTGGTTGTGGATGTGTGCCCCAAGAACCTTGTAAAGGCCCGGTTTCCGCCTCGAGGAAATCCCTTAGTGGAAGTGGGCTAGGCCTTCGTGGCGTTGCTCACCGGAGATCTGAGTGAAGCCTTCGTGGCTGTTGGTTTGGCTTTCGTAGCAACCACACTCCTCCAAACGTAGACGTACCTTCTTGCAAAGGAAGGGAACTACGGGAATCATCTCCGTGTCATCGCGTGCTCCACTCTCGGTTACCTCTATCCTATTCTATCTCTTATATTGCTTAGCTATATCTTGCTTAGTTGTTAGCCTTGTCATATAGGTAAATTCACTTAGTTGCATATCTAGAGAATTTACCGTTTGTGTCAAGCCTAAATTGAAAAAGAACTAAAAATTGGTTAGCACCTATTCACCCCCCCTCTAGGTGCGGCATACGATCCTTTCAGCAAGGCTACACGTGCTGCGCGAGGATGCCACACCAGGGCCGCAAGGAACCGGTGCAGAACATTAACTGCGCGCGCGGGAGTCGAAGGATTTGACCCCTGACACTGGCGCGTCAAAAACAGTGCGCATGTCTCTGACAAGCACGACTTCCAACATATTCTCGACTTCGCCGAGGAGGATTTAATGGCGAAGCTACCGAAAAAGGATACCGGAAGGTTTTGTTGAGAACGGTCTAATGTGGTTCCGGCAAAGACGGCGGGAAGTTTTAACTTGAAACCGGAAGGATTAATCCGGTACGTTTGCAATGGGAACCTGGCATGGTCCATCGGATAGAATCCGCCTGACAATGCCAGCTTCGGGGACTAATGTTGGGGGGATGGCCCCCGGTACGCCAAAGGCTTGTCAAACTTGCCCTGTTTTAGCTATCAAGATACCGGTTTAAAGATTAATCCGGATAGCCAAGTTAAGCTGGCTAGTGCCAAGTGAAAGCATACCGGTATCCCAGGAGGGGTATACCGGAATGCAGTTAACTGGAGAAGAGGCCGGAGTACCGGCAGAAGCTCAACTGTAGCATGTCGGCATTCTGGTCAAAGATTCCATAAGGACAAGAGGACAAAGATGAGCGAAGCACATCAACTTTAATCGAAACTCTGAAGCCAAAGCAGAAGGTAACATAAAAGCTGCCAGACGAGGTCATCGCTCCCTGATTAAAGACAGAACCGGTGTCATTGAGACCAAAGAAGCTTTATAAAGTAGCTTAGCTCATCAAAGATATCATTAGGGTTTCTTCCCTTGTAAGCCACCCTCTCCCCTATATAAGGAGAGGGGGCACACCTCTGCGTGGGACAGATCAACGGTTCACGTAGAGAGAAGTAGAGCAGGATAGAGGTGCTAACTTTGTAGTCCGTATGTTCTTCAACATCTGGCCAAGGGCTAAGTTCATCAATCTATACCGGAATTTCTTCCTAGATCCTTTCCCTTGTTACCAAACCCTTCCTCGAATCATCTGTCTGTTCACCACGACGACAGGTCGGGCGTTGGAGATGCCCTTGTTTTATTCGGATTTTTTAAAGACTAGCACTGAACCCGTGCGTTGCTACGGCACCACGTTAAATCAAACGGATACCTTTGATATCAAAATTCCCTTTGTTCCAAAAAAATATTTTCGTACCTAGACAAGGTTAAGAAAATTATTTTTAGTCAGAAGAAGTATTTTAAATCTTTATGCCAGTCGAAACCAAATGACATGGAGTTCTTGATCAACCTGTGTTGTGTACCATGCAATGGAGAAATTGATAGGGCATCAATTTGAAAGAAGTAATAGTGAAAATAATATGGTGATTTTATTCAAATAATAGTAAAAATCAGCTAAAAACATTTAATAGTTTAAAGACTGTATTAATTTGGTTTTATTGCATAGTTTTCAGGCACATTAAAAATGGCCTAAACATATGTATTGGACTAATAATAGAGCGTATTTTTAATTGTAATAATAGATTAATTTTCTGTAAAAATGAATTTATGTGGATTGTTTAGTTTGTTACCCACGTGCCATGCTACGTATCATGCCAAACAAGGCTAAATTTGTACCACACTTTCTTATCCTCACAGAGGCTCTTTCTATTCTTTAGCCTTTGCTTTCTTTCTCGTTTCTTCCATGTGAGCCTCCGATCCGTGCAGATGAAGCAATCCTGGCCCTTCCCAAATGAGCAGAGCATGCAAATCTTTTTTTTTTTTTTCGCTGGATTTAGAGCCATAAGGAACAATAACTGGGAAGAAGCCGATGCGCGTGAGCGGATGAGGCTGGCAGATTGGCCGCAGAACATGATCTCCGCGATGGGAGATGGGCAAACGCTGGGCCGGTCCCTTGTGAAGTGGGCTCGATTCTGAACTGGGCTCGATTGTGCTGACTGCGCTGTTCGGATTCTTCAACGATGTCAATCGATCCGATCGTTCGAGGTTGACGACTTGACGTACACATACGAACACCGGATAGAAATTTAATAGTAAAGATTATCGTGAAATTCCTGGTAACGTGGGCAGCAACTATAAGAAAAACAAAAAAAACAAAGACATCTTAACTTTGAAGAGACAATACCAATGGCGTTTGACTGACCGACCAGCCTGGTTCGATCAGCTCTAGGCTGATTGGCACCAGCCGTTGGAAGAGTCCATCCAATCCGTCCGTACGAACGCCCATAGACCATAGTACTATAGTATAGAAAAAAAAAACCCAAAGAGAGAAGAGTGAGACGCGCCGCCGCCGCCGGCGACGAGACCGAAGAGGAGCTAGCTAGGGAGAAGACGACAGTCGAGGAGACCTAGGCGCTCCTCGTTGGCCCCTTGCTGGAGATGGAGCCAACCTTGCTGCCACTCACGACCCATAGGGAGCCACGACCGATGCCGATGGCCGCCGGGACGCCCCTCCTCCCTCTCGATCGCCGCCGTGTCCCCTGCCTTCACCCTCCACTTATACTCCAGCCCCCGCCTCCGCATCATCCACCTGCTCGTCGTCTTCTTCATCCTTCCCTTCCCATTCGCCAACTCAAGGGGCTCCAGAGTTGAGTTGAGTCCATTGCCTGGCGCCCGCATGGACGGCAAAGAGGAGCAGCCGCCTTCGGTGGAGAGTCCTAAAGGGGTGGAGGCGAATGGCCTCTCCGCCATGGACGCCATCAGCAGGGAGACCGTCGATCTGGTACTGCTGCTTCTTACCTACTGCTCCCCCACTCATCAGTGATCATTTCTCAAACCCAAATCAACCGATTAATTGCAGGAGCACATCCCCGTGGAGGAGGTCTTCGACCATCTCAAGTGTACCAAGGAGGGACTAACCAGTGAGGGTGCCCAGCAGAGGGTCAACATCTTCGGCTACAACAAGTTAGAAGAGAAGCGTGTATGTACTAGTACTACTTTCTAACTACCATGCCAACTGCCTCCATAATACTTTCTCCAAATCGTTAATAATCAGCTGCCTTCTTAGTAAGTATATGTACTCGATCCCTAATCATCATGCCATTTGCAATCTTAGTCATTTTTTACAAATCACTAATAATCATTTAAATTGTCTACATCAAGCTAGAACAAAAAAACATGTGTGTACTCACTAACTAATCATCATTTTTTTTAGAAAATCTAACTAATCATCATGCCAATTGCCTTCTTAATTAGCCCTTTCTCCAAATCAATAATAATTCATTCATGTCTTCCACAACTTGTGATTGATAATCCCGCGACGGCTCGTCGATAAATGCTTTGCAGGAGAGCAAGATCCTCAAGTTCCTGGGTTTCATGTGGAATCCGCTCTCGTGGGTCATGGAGGCCGCCGCTATCATGGCTATTGCCCTTGCCCATGGAGGAACGAATCTCAGGGGAAAGGTACCCACTATCACTCTTCCAGATTATACATTGAGTGACCCGTGATGAGCTAAGCTACTTTATAAAGCCCCAGCCTCTGCATCGATCGATGCATACAGCTTTCTATTGCATTATTAAAGTACGGACATGCACAAAAGTTTTACACATCACGGGTCACTCAAGGTTTCCATAAAAACTAGCCAAAAGAAAAAGAACGAAAGCACAACGCGCCACAAGATCTTTATGTGAGTCGCCTCTCAGAACGCCAGCCGCACTGGTTGTATATATCCCGTGCTACCATTTCCAAACGGTTGCACCCAATATCCATGTCATTGCGCACATCCTCTGGCTGTAGATAGGACCACGTATGGATCCAGTGGGTAGCCAAGGGAATAACCTGCATAAAAGATGGGAAATTCTTTCTGTTAAAGATAAAATCATTGCGGACCGTCCATATAGCCCAGTATAAGGCGCACACCCCAACTCTAATATGTTCCTTATCTTTCTTTGGAACTCCATTTAGCCAATTACCAAACGTATTCGTGACATTTGGAACTCTAATACATTATTATTACTAGCTAGCTACTATAATCTCTTTGGCTAATTAGTAACTGCAACATTCAATGTTGACACAGAAAATGGGCGTCGACTACCACGATTTCATCGGGATCATGGTGCTGCTGGTTGTCAACTCTACCATCAGTTTCATAGAAGAGAACAACGCCGGAAATGCCGCTGCTGCGCTTATGGCCCGCCTTGCGCCAAAGGCCAAGGTGATCAATGCCACCTCATCACCTTCCGAGTACTACCTAGCAGCACTAGCACTCGAGGATCACCATATATGGATATGGTGCCCCTTTTTTCATACTTATGTGCTCACGGTACATTCTTTTCTAGGCTCTGCGTGATGGAACCTGGAATGAGTTAGATGCATCCTTCTTGGTTCCAGGTGATATAATCAGTATTAAACTTGGAGACATAATTCCTGCGGATGCAAGACTTCTCCAGGGCGATCCACTCAAAATCGATCAGGTCTCTTAGTCAGCTCAACTCAACTATGCCCTCTGCCTATTGCATATTTATTACACTAGTTCTGCTAAGTACTAAAAGAATCCTGATACAAGGAGGTGTGCTAATAACTTTTTCCTTGCAGTCTGCACTTACGGGAGAATCACTACCCGTAACTAAGCATCCTGGAGGCGGAGTTTACTCCGGTTCTACCTGTAAGCAAGGTGAGATTGAAGCAGTTGTCATTGCCACTGGGATCCATACGTTCTTTGGGAAAGCAGCTCATCTCGTTGAATCAACCACTCACGTGGGCCACTTTCAAAAGGTAGAGTATCCAGCAAGCCGTGTCACTTCACTTACTCCAGCGTCAGCTGAAAACTCATGATACCGGCTGCAATTCATGGACGCTTTCAGGTTCTGACTTCAATCGGGAACTTCTGCATTTGCTCCATTGCCATTGGGATGACCATCGAGTTGATTGTCATGTGGGCTCTTCAATCTAGAGGGTACCGCAAGATAGTCGATAACCTTCTTGTGCTTCTCATTGGGGGGATTCCAATTGCCATGCCCACGGTTCTGTCGGTTACTATGGCTATTGGGTCACACAAACTGGCACAACAGGTTTGAATATTCATCCATGGCCAGAGCTTTCTGGCTACCACCGAAATAAAAAAAGGTGGGTAACTGTATTCTAGGAAGTGACTGCTTCTGTTAATTATTGTCTGCAGGGTGCTATTACCAAAAGAATGACTGCAATCGAAGAGATGGCCGGAATGGATGTGCTCTGCAGTGACAAAACAGGAACATTGACACTCAACAAACTGACTGTAGACAACAATATAATTGAGGTCATAAATCCCAGAACTTGTATCCATGATGATCCTAATTGTACCTGTTCCTAAGGTCTGAGACAGAAATATTTTGCTCTAGGTTTTTACAAGAGGTTATGAGAAAAATGATGTTGTGTTGATGGCGGCAAGGGCTTCAAGACTAGAGAATCAAGATGCTATCGATTTTGCTATTGTGGCAATGTTGCCAGACCCAAAAGAGGTAACAATCTCTCTGTAATTTCCATTTATGACTTTTAACTGGTTCTAGTGATTACTGCCTGTTTGGTTTGCTCAATTAGGGATTAAATAGTGCACCAAATAACAGCCTTAGCTGTAATCGATACCATCTTGATTTCATATTCATCGGTAGATTCTATTCCCTGTACAACGATTAAGGGAGTATGGCAAGAATTTCTGTTGTTAGGGACACTGCACACCTAATTTTATTCTCATCTCTCTGCTGTTAGGCACGTGCTGGCATAGAAGAAGTCCATTTCCTTCCATTTAACCCAACGGACAAGCGGACAGCGCTGACGTACTTGGACGCTGAGGGTAAAATGCACAGGGTTAGCAAAGGTGCACCTGAACAGGTATAGAAACTTATGGAGTCTGATTTTTTCGTTCAAGGATACGTCATTTGTTCATATGCTTATGTTTCATATAATTCTCTTGCAGATTCTGAACCTGGCATGGAATAAATCTGAGATTGAAAGAAAGGTCCATCAAGTAATTGACAATTTTGCTGAGAGAGGGCTGCGGTCACTTGCTGTTGCATATCAGGTTGATTAAATGCTAGCCTTCTACTGATATGTTGGTCCATTACCTATAGAACTTGCTAATTTCCTTCATTGTGCAGGAAGTTCCTGAAGGTACCAAGGAAAGTGCTGGTGGACCTTGGCAATTCATTGGTCTTCTTCCACTCTTTGATCCTCCCCGCCATGATAGTGCTGAAACCATACGCCGAGCTCTTGACCTTGGAGTTAGCGTAAAAATGATTACAGGTACCTTTTTAGTACACCAAATTGGAAAAAAATCACTTTCTGGCATAGTGGAATTGCAATGATCGCACATGCTTTGATAATGGTATATTGTTTATTTCCCTTTGATTGGCTGTTCCTGAGAGACTGGAAATATTGGCAAGTCAGTCTGAAAATGTTAACTTCTAATATGTACAGATGTTCCAAAATAAAGAGCTTAAGTAGTTAAGTGCTGATTCACATGCTAGCCTACTAGCAGTAGTAGCTTTCCCGAGCTTCACAAGAATCTCTTTTGTGATGGCTGAATAACCTTTAAACATCAGGGAGATCCTTCTGTTTCCCTAGATTCACTATCGTAATGAGTATGCCCCTTGGGAAAACAATTCAGGTGATCAGTTGGCTATTGGTAAGGAAACTGGACGGAGGCTAGGAATGGGCACAAACATGTATCCGTCATCATCTTTGCTGGGTGACAAGATAGATGGTGATATTGCAGTCCTACAAGTGGATGAGTTGATTGAGCAAGCAGATGGGTTTGCTGGAGTGTTCCCTGGTGAGCTTTAATTTTCTCTTCTTTTAAACCATCGGGTTTATCACTCTAACTTGTTTCCTTTTCCAGAGCACAAATATGAAATAGTCAAAAGGCTACAATCCAGAAAGCACATATGTGGGATGACGGGAGATGGAGTTAATGATGCACCTGCCCTGAAGGTAGCAGACATTGGAATTGCCGTGGCTGATGCAACTGACGCTGCCCGTGGGGCCTCTGATATAGTTTTGACAGAACCTGGATTGAGTGTGATCATCAGTGCTGTATTGACCAGCCGTGCAATTTTTCAGCGGATGAAAAATTATACAGTTAAGTGTGTTTACAGTGCATAAGATATATTTTTCTACCTTGCTATCTCAGGAAGAATGGGCTGTATCATGCGAGCTCTCTTCAAAGAGGAAATACTAGTTCCCTTTCATGTGTTACAGAAACACTATTTCATTCTGGTAATAAGCAAAACTGTCTGATGTTAATCAGTTCTGTTCTATTGCAGATATACGCTGTCTCTATCACCATCCGTATAGTGGTAAGTTTGTGTTGCCTAAGATATGTGTACCCTTTGGCTACCATCTGATTACCAAGTTACATTATTTTTGTCATGACAAGTTCGTGAGAATAATTAGTGTATGGTCAACTTTCTTGCTTGTATATTAGTAAATGCTACTTTCTCTGCTCCCTAATATGAGATGTTTTTGCAGGCTAATTTAGCTTGCCAAAACGTGTTAGATAGCATTTCTCGACTGAACCCTTGTAGATGGATCAAAAGTACCATGTACCCTTTATGTACCAACCTTACTAAGTATCTAGCTAGCCAGAGCTAACCCGGCAGTGTTCTTTGTTTGCTCAATCTTTCCAAAGAGATTCTGTGGGTGATGTAGATTCCATTAAAACATACTAGTTTTTCTATTCCTGCTCCTAATCATACTTGCAATGCTGATGCTCTCACTGTTCATTTTGGAATTCATATCAATGATCCAAACCTTATCTGTGCAGCTTGGGTTCTTGCTCTTGGCATGCTTTTGGGAGTTTGACTTCCCTCCAATGATGGTTCTTCTGATAGCTATTCTTAACGATGGTAAAGAACTTTGCTATCTTCTCATCAGAAATGCATTTACAAATATGGATATCAATAGTTTTATAACTGTGGTGATGACTACTGCTCAGGAACCATCATGACCATCTCCAAAGATAAGGTGAAGCCATCTCCCTCTCCCGACAGCTGGAAGCTAGCAGAGATCTTTGCAACCGGTGTGGTCCTGGGGACTTATATGGCCGTAACAACCGTGCTCTTCTTCTGGGCAGCTTACAAGACGGAGTTCTTCGTGGTAAATATTATTTCATCCTTGTCACATAGGCACTTGTTGGTATGACAATTTGTGGCTTGCAAACTCACTTGTTTCTTTCCATGTAATTATGTGCAGCGCATCTTCAAGGTTTCTACGCTGAATATAGACAAGATCGACAAAGACAGTGAAACGATCGCCAGGAACACAGAGATGATGGCTTCCGCCGTCTACCTCCAAGTGAGCACCATCAGCCAAGCCCTGATATTCGTGACGCGGTCGAGGGGCTGGTCATTCATGGAGAGGCCTGGCGCTCTGCTCATGTGCGCCTTTGTCGTTGCTCAGCTGGTGAGTTCCTATCTATTACGATGACTTGTAATTACCAGCTTGAGGTAGTCTAGTGATGTTTTGACACTAAGAATGAAGGGTGTGTATGATAATGCAGCTCGCCACTGTGTTGGCTGCTATGGTGAACTGGAAGCTGGCGAGCATCCGAGGCATCGGGTGGGGCTGGACGGGCGCCATCTGGGTGTACAACATCATCATCTACCTCCTCCTGGACCCGATCAAGTTCGCGGTGCGGTATGGGCTGAGCGGGAGAGCCTGGAACCTCGTGATCGACAGGAAGGTTAGTGTAATCTGTGAACCTGAATGGCCTGAACTGTGAGGATGGCTGTTGATACATGCATGGTTTGGTACGATATTTCAGGTGGCGTTTTCGAGCCAGAAGAACTTTGGGCGTGAGACCCGGGAGGCGGCATGGGCGCACGAGCAGCGCACCCTGCACGGGCTGGAGTCGGCGGGGACGGGGCGGGAGAAGGCTGCGTCGGTGGAGCTGGGGCACATGGCAGAGGAGACCAAGCGGCGTGCAGAGATCGCGAGGCTGAGGGCGCTGCACACGCTCAAGGGGAAGGTGGAGACGGCGGCCAAGCTGAAAGGGATCGACCTGGATGACATCAACAACCAGCACTACACCGTCTGATGATCATAAACTGATTCTGTCGCTGATATTTTTGAGCGAAACCGTTGCAGCATTGATTTGTGATAATAATAGTAGTAGTAGTAATAATAATAATAACAAGGAGATTTGGTGGGTGGGCGATATAAGTCTGTGGAGGAGGAAATATTCAGTTCTTTAATTGCAAACCATGTGTTGTACTAAATCGAAGTGGAAGATGTTGTAGTAGTAGATGGTGTGCATCTGAAGTTGCATAATGGCATTCTTTCTGTCGTCTTGCTGCTGATGGCTAGCATGTGACCTGGCTGGCTGGCTCCAATTAGCTTTGAGGTCAGTAGGTAGGTCGTCTCGTTTTCTATTTCTCTAAATGGGTTTCCTTGCCAACCATCTGTGCTATAGTTGATGTACCAGAGGTAGTAATTTTATGTTTAGGACAGGTGGTTGACACGAACATTAGGACAGGACAGAAACGGTTAGAGAGGGGAACTGGTACTGTTTCTCACTCACTTGCCAGCTGCTGCTGCCTTTGCTTCTTCTACCTTTGCTTTCTTTCCCAATCAATCGAGAGACGCACTCGCCCATCCGGCACAAAGAAGGAAAAAACTTCTTTTCTGCCCAATTTGCCCCTAGCCCACAAAGAAAGAATTTCCCCAATCTCTCTCTCTTCTCTCCTCTCCTCTCGACGGACGAGCGTCGAGCGAGGGAGGAGGAGCTGGAGGCTGGAGCCGCCGGCCAAATCGAGCCTCAGATCTGTGTTGGACCGCGCGCGCGCGGATGAAGCCGTGGAGCTAAGCGCAGCCGAAGCCCAAGCTACCACGATCGAGGAGGAAGGGAGGATGCGCATGCGGGTGCTCCCGGCGTTCAGCGCCGCGCCGCCGCCACCGGCGCCTCCTCCTCCTACGCCCGCCGCACCAGTCAAGGTGTACCTCAACATCTACGACATCTCCCCCATCAACAATTACCTCTACTGGTTTGGGCTCGGCATCTTTCACTCCGGCGTCGAAGGTACCTTCCTTCGTTACCTACCAACTCGCCTCCTTCTAGTACTATCTCTGATGCTAACTAGTACGACCATGTGTACATACCATGCTAATTCTAGCTAGCTTAATTGGAGTAGTAGATACCACGAGCGGCGGATAAGAGAGACTAGCACAACCACTTAATTCCTTGGTTGGTACATTCATTTCCAGATTCCTTCATGTTTTGCTACCGTGCGAGACCATACTTTACCCCAATTGTAGTACTGTAGTAAAATGATTTCCAAGACTGCCTTACATTCCCAGTTACAGTACAGTTACATGGCTGTGATTTTGTACTCACACTCATAAGTTTCCCAGTGGTTTGGCGCGACGAAACTCCATAATCCTAATTAACTACATACGGTTTCGCTTATTGCTGTCTTTTAACTAGACTAGGCTTGGCCTGTTCGACACGCGTATTTCAGACATTTAGTACAGTCCTTTCCATTTTAGTACTATGAGCTAGCTGCTCTAGACCAAGGCCTTTCAAACTCTTCTATGAATCCCTACAGGCTGTAGTTTCTAGCATTTCCATTTTCTGGATCAACTTAAACTTAAATCCACGTGAAGTGGTTCTTGTGCACATCAGTTTCATGCAACTATCTATAAGTTGAACACCCATGGCTGACCATTCCAGTAACCTTTATTTTTGCAGTGCATGGCATGGAGTTTGGGTTTGGAGCCCACGAATACCCAACTAGCGGAGTCTTCCAAGTAGAACCAAAAAGCTGTCCTGGTTTCATCTTCAGGCGCTCGGTGTGTGTGGGTACCACCGATATGTCCCGTTCCGAAGTTCGCACTTTCTTAGAGGATCTCGCCGAGGATTATCATGGCGACACTTACCACTTGATTGTCAAGAACTGTAACCATTTCACGGCTGACGTCTGCAAGCGTTTGACGGGAAAGCCGACTCCTGGATGGGTCAACCGACTTGCCCGATTAGGTTAGGTCTTACAACACAAATTCATAATGTACTTCTCCTTTACTATTGCAATTCTCAATTATTTCTGGCTTTATATTGTGGAATCACAGGTTCTGTTTGCAACTGTGTACTGCCTGAAAACATTAAGGTTAATGCAGTTGGAGATGGAAGTGCACACCTTGAATTTTCTGGTATTTTTCTCTCCCCTCTCTGTCTCTCCATGTTGTGCGGAGCTGGTGTTAACCCTATCGAATTGATCAAATCCTTCTTAACCTTGTCTTTTCATTGTTCATTGTTGGAAGATTACATCATAAGAAATGGGGCTGACCCCAATGCTTTGATCCTCTAGCTTCAACGCTGCATGTTTGTGTGTATGGCCACAGTGCTGCTCTGCATGGCATTGTACAGATCCATTTTTGACTGCGTAGATGCTTAGCTATATTGATCAGTCTTGGCTACATTTTAATAAGGAAATAAAGGCCGTATGCATCTATTCGATGCAGAGGCAGGGGATGATCTCCATTTCGGAAAAAAAAAACTATATTGATCAGTCCTTGCACCACATTCCATTAAGTGGCTGTAATGAAGCATTTCAGCGATTCAGTTTTTGATATTATATTTGCTCTAGCATGTCTTAAAATTGCATAGTGATGATAAATCAAATTAGAATTATTAAGATATACTGTGTAATTTTCTTTACCCTTTTCTGCGAATTCCATGTTGTGTAGACATCTGAGGTCTTACGTAGTCTGCAACCTGAATCTTCAGATGCCCAATGTGCTTGAGCATGTATGAACATTTGAAAAGTTGTAATGTTAAAAATTGGTCAAGTTTCTCTGTGCCACATAGATCCTCCAATAAACAACATCAATTCTCAGACAGTTCCCTGAAATCTATGGCTACCACTACTTCTGCATCCACGTATACCTAAACACTTTTTGATTCACTCTTCACACGTCAGAATATGGGATAAAAATAATTAAATACACAACAGTACCTATATTTATTACCTTATATTCCTGCTGGCACTAATGGTTAGACCACAAATGACTGCTTGTGACTGATAAGGTGCTATTGCTTCAGATGATGGCTTGGAGTCAAACGCGTCGATCGTCGATGATAGCGACATCGATGATCTAGACCACCTTCTAACAACACCCAACAGCGAAATTGTATCTTCGATAGACAAGACATTAACTCCTGGAAGGGATAGCTTATAATTGTCTCTGTTGTTCATGAATAGTATTGCCTGTTTTGTGGTTGTTTGCTGAGTTCTAGTGGTGGTGGTGCTGGTGGTGGTGGCAGGGCCAGACGATGATCCAGTTAAAGTTGGGGTGGTCACTGCTACATATGTAGCTGTAGAGAGGTAGTAACTGTGGTTTGTCTAATTGTGGCGAAGGCCAAGTTAACCAACATGTGTGATTGCTGTGTGCTGTGTGCGTGATTGTAACTGTTGTTTTGAGAGTGGTGTGCAGTTGTATATTTGTGTAACTAGTTGACAATTGTTTTGTTGTGTATAAAATGGCTTGACCTGGTGTTTGCTACACATAAAGGCTATGTTGTTCCTATCTGTTGACGTCAATAGGATCTTGAATATTCCATTAGCATTTGGGATGAGGGAAGACTCTGTTTCATGGGATTACACAAACGAGGAGTCTTTTCAGTTTGATCGTGGGATTACCAACATGGCAGAAAGCTGATCTGAAATAATGGACAAGAACATCAGACATTGACCCAAGTTTCTGTCAATTATTAAGGTTAAAAATATGGAGGTGGCTAGCGGTCGATTATAGTTCAATTCTCGCTCGACTATGTTAGAATACATGACAGTATGTATTTGTATGGATGTATGGTTGTGTATGTGTTTTTTACCGTCAAACCATAGGGGGTCCCCTATGGTATAATTTTCTAATAAATTGGGTTAGCAAAAGTACATCAGCGATGGGATTACAAGGGTTGTACCAGAAGGGAAGAAAGAGGGAGGTCAGGAAAACTTTTTTTTTTCCAAACGGGCTACCCCTTTTCATTGCTGCTACATAATGGAAACCATAAATGCAGCAAAAGGAGACGGGAAAGAAGCCGCCCTCGCACCATCAGGAAACCTGCTGATAGATACTCGAAATCGAGCATCCACTACGGGGGCGAAAATCTGATGATACTAAAGCAAGCTCTAACAAGAAGTTTAGAACAACACACCCAAACAACTAGACATTACAAATTTCAACATAAGACCAACTGAACCACCAGGGATAAAGATAACTAGATCATGGAGCTTGAATCGCCAGGATGTTGGAGACACTTGGAGTTGTTGCAGACATATCACTTCCACTGATATCCTGTGACACGTGCCTCACTTTTTTCATCAGCTGCTCCGCTCCCTTCTTGATCTTCAGAGCATCGCCATCATCATAAAGACCCGCCCAATAATTCAAGAAAGAGAAAATGTTGTATATTATTGCGACATGATTTTTGAGCACGAACCCATCAAACATTATCTTATTCCTGGTAATCCAAATGAACCAGAAAATGACAACCATTAGAATTTATTTATCTCCTGTCATATAGGCACACATCCAAGCCAGAGCCTGCCACCTATTAGAAGGACAACTATTAGCTCCAACACAAGCACCAACACACCCCCCAAGTCGCTATTGCAATAACACGAGAAAAGAACATATGATTTTCATTTTTCACAATATATTATCACAAAACGAGCAAATAGGAGATCCCTTCCAGTTCCTTTCTTAAGATTGTCTCTAGTTAAGATAGCATCGTAACAAAGTTGCCACGGGAATATTTTTATCTTCAAATGTACCTTAGCTTTCCAAATCCAACTATTGTTAGGCCCAACAAGGTCTTTGATGGCCTGCAAGTACACATGTTCATTAGAGCATGTTTCGTGGAAGTACTATTTTATATCGTATTCCATTGAGGAGCCTATTAGAGTGTTTACCTGTGGTATTTCTATTGCACTCAAGGTGTCACGGGTCTTGAGTGAATTGACATAAAGAATTTAAATGAAAAAGGTGAGTGTGAATATAAGAGTTTTGTATATTGAAAGTGCAATAAAATAAAATGCATAAAAGTAAACAGCTTTGAGAGTTGTATTTAGTTCCTGCAGACGAAAGATTAGGCGCAGGGAAACACGGTTCATGGTGATAGTGAATGTGCCCGGTGGAATAGGTGTGATAAGTGAATATAATTCTTCTTATTTATATGTGACTAGGCAAGCAACCTAAATAAGTAAGAATCCTCTTGTTAGATTTCATTTGACTCCAATGATTCTTCTGTTTGTTACCAAAACTATGGTCAACACATCTATTAAGGTGGTTAAACTAGATCAAAGTGTTAATCTTGGTGGCTCCTTATTGTCCTTGAGTTATGCTAGATCCTCTTTGATATCGGTCGTGTTACTCAGGGGGTCGCCGATTCACTAGCAAACAAGTTCCTGACTAGAGTTCTCAAGATCATGTTATTTGGGCCCTTAAATTAGATAACAACATTAGGTGCACATAGACATTCATTCTCATATATAATTATCACAATCATAATTCACAAATAGATGGAATAAGATAGACACATCACATCTCACCAATCCTCTGCATCTCCCACACCTATGGGGATCTACTCACACATGCGAGGAGAAAAGCACAATAATATCATAACAATGTAAATTGAGTTCATCTCGATATTACCGTAACAAGCCACAATAGTTGAAGATCGAATCAAATACAAACCAATATAGGAATAGAGGTTCAAATCCTTAATCTTACAAGTATGAAACTCTCTCTCTCTCTCTCTCAGTACATGTGTGGGATGATGGATGCGTGGATGATCTAGAGGTGGTAGATCTTGGTGAGAGTCGATGGGGATCTCCTCCTTCTTTAGATCTAATTTCCTCTTCTGTGGTGTGTTTTTTTATGGTGGCTGCATCTGCTATCTCTCTCTGGTCCCTTCATGGAAAGTACTTGTATTGAGGTGGAGAAGTGTAAGGGTACATTGCCCCTATGTGTGGTTTTGGTAATTAATGACAACCCCTATGGACTAATGTTTTCATTGAGTTTATATGAAGGAATATTCCATAGGTACTACTTGCTCTCCATGTGTTGGATTCAAGTATGGATGCCATGAAGATAAAGGTATATCTTGTGTATTGGCATCAAGATCATCGGTATGAAGATATATATATGTGAGATGATCAATAAGAAGAAATGAAGATGAAGTTCTTATGTGGAACTCAATATTAGCCATGCTCTATCTTATGTGAGTATGTGAAGATACAAGGTTATGTTCGGCAAGTTCAAGATGAGCGTCTCAAGTGAATCACATACTTGAAACTTGCCGTCCATTTGATGATAATGGACTTGTGAAGATGTGCATCAATGGAGCTTTCCCATCATAGTGTATGGGGGAGCATTTGTGAGTCTTCACGAAGCAACATTGGTCAAGAGAGGCATTCCGGCTTGAGTGAAGCTTGAAGAGTTATCATCGAGATCAAGCGGGATGCGCAAGGCAAAGGTATGGCCTTGCTAGGTTTTCCTTTTACCGGTCTCAAGGTGGATGTTGGGAGACCGGATTATAGGATAGATAGCCGCACTATTAAGAGGGGCTTTCGGTTGGGTAACTTGATCACATCGTCTTAGGGAGCTCAACCCTTTGCATACTTTGCATATCCTTATTGCTTCTTGGTGTTTCTCTATGTGAGGTTCTTGAGCTTGTTGCTAGCTTTACAACAAGCCCAAGTTCATCGAAAACGGAGTTCGCATGCATCTTCTATTGCGTTGTCGAGGTTGGGTGATTTTACCGGTTATTCATGATATAAGGTTCTACCCTTTTATATTCATGATAAAATCCCCTCCTACAATTTCTTGAGTTTGCACTTTCTATTGGATGGCATTTGTTATTATCTTTCCAACGGAATTTGTTTCATGTCAATCGGAGTTCGGGAGCAATAGTTATTAAAGAAAAGGTAAAAGAAGAAAAAGAAAAAGAAAAGAAAAAAAGGGGGAAGGCCCCGGTTGCCGCCCGGCCTGCCGGCCCGCACGCCAGCCCACCCGGTCGACCGGGCGGCCACCGGCCCACGCGCCAGCCTGGCCCAGCTCCCCCTCCGGTCAGACCGGACTTTAACCGGCCGCCGCCCGTCGGCCCATCGCCCGTCGCGCCCGCGCGCTCGGACTCCGCGCCGCTCGGCGCTCTTGGCCGCCGCCGCCCACGCGGCCCAGGCTCCTTCCCCCGCGCGGCCTGTGGCATTTCCGCCGCCTAGGGCGCTTCTGCCCCGCCCGGTCGGTGGGCCGGTCCGACCGGACAGGCCACCGGCCTCTCCGGCCCAGGCTCCGGTTCGACCGGCCTGCTGGCCGGCCTGGGCACTTTTTTAGCCGTTTTTAATGCGATTTTCACCCGGTTTTCTCCCCAACGGTTATTTTTCTCCCTAGACTATAAATAGCCCTTCTTCCACCTTGAGCAACTAGTTCTTCCTATTCTCTCACCTCCATTGTTGCTATTTGAAGAACTTGCTCTCCCCCTTGATTCCTCCAACCATTCTTGCTCATATTTGAGGATTTGAGAGAGGAGATCTAGATCTACACTTCCACCAAACCATTTCTTCTCTAAGTGAGGGAATCTCTTGGGATCTAGATCTTGGAGTCTTTGGTTGACTTTCCCCCTTGTTCTTCCTCTCCAATCTCATCCTAGCATTCGTTGCTTTGGTGGGATTTGAGTGTGAAGGACTTGAACACCTCCGGTGTTCTTGCTTTGCATCATTGCATAGTGTTGAGCTCTCCACCACGATTTGTTCGAGTGAGAGACCGTGAGCTTGTTACTCTTGGAGGGTGACCTCCTAGTTGGCTTGGTTGGTGTCCCGGTGATCTCTTCGTGGAAGATTGTGAAGGGGCCCGGGCTTCTCCTTCGTGGAGCTTGTGAAGTGGTTGTGGAGCTTGCCATCTCCGGAGCGGAGGAAAAGCTAACCATAAGGAAAGGGCCATTATCCTTCGTGGGTGTGGTTCGGAGAATAGGGTGAGCCTTCGTGGCGCGGGGAATCCTTCGTGGGACCTCCACTCCTCCAAACGTGACGTACCTTGTTGCAAAGCAAGGGAACACGGGAATACATCCTCGTCTCCGCGTGCCTCGGTTATTTCTATACCCGAGCTCTCTTTCCTTGTGATAGCCATCGTGCTTGAAGTATACATATCTTGCTATCACTTGTGCTACATATATCTTGTGTCTATCTTGCTTAGCTCTAGCTGCTATTGTTACACTTAGTTGAGCTTAGCATATTTAGGGTTTGTGCTTGTAAACTAAACGATAGTTTAATTCCGCATTCTTACAAGACAAATCCGCAAGAGTTTGTAATTGCCTATTCACCCCCCTCCCCCTCTAGGCGACATCTCGATCTTTCAATTGGTATCAGAGCAAGGTCTCTCCTTGTTTAAGGCTTCACCGCCTTGAGAGTAAAGATGTCGGCTAGTATAGTGCACAATGACACAATCGTCTTTAATGGCACAAATTATCTTTTGTGGAGAAATTGCTTGCTTTGTAAGCTTCGGACCTTGTGTCCACATATAGAGCAATTTCTAGATGTCGGTTTTTCTCCTCCGATGGATTCTCAAAATCTATCTTTAGAGGATGAGAAAAACTTACATCTTGAAGCTCAAGTATCTAATGAGCTTTTATTCTCTTTGAGACCCGATTTTCGTAGGTTCTTGATATATATAAAGCGAAAGTCATCTCATGAGATGTGGATCAAGCTTAAAGAAATGTTTGGTGGATCCATTTCTCATTTGGTTGGTGGTGCCTCCGAGGAGCTCTCTTCCCCTTCACATCATGAAGAGCTCCAAGTTGCTTCCACCTCCGGCCGTGATGATTTATCATCTTCTTTCACTTCACCAACGTGTAGCAAGACACGAGGTAATGATATGGTGAGTGGTGAGGAAAATTACAATGTTGATATTGTGCTCAATAGTGATGATTCTTCATCTCTATCCCATTGTAATGCTTCCTCTTTGGACTTAAACACATCTAGCATTGAAAATGACCTACATGCTTGTGTTGATAGTCCTTGCATATCATGTGTAAATCGCTTACATAGATCTCATGAAGATATGCTTACCTTGTCTTGTTCCCATAATCAAAATGCTTCTATTTCCTCTAGTTGGTTGTTGACTAACAATGTAGAGGAAACCGAACACTCTATGGATCAAGACACGACTTCAAATGAGGATTCAAGAATATCTTCATCTTCATCCTCCGGTTTGCACATGTGCCTTATGGCAAAAGGATCAAAGGTATCTCCTACTTTGACTCCTAACACATCCTCTAATGATGAGAATGATGATGATGATGATGATAATGATGAAGAATATAATACCTTGGTGCATAATATGGCAACAGTATATGCTTCTCTTCATGGTAATAATGAAGCTCGTGCTAATCTCGAACACTCTATGGATACCTTGAATAAATATAGGGAAACCATAGTGGAGTTGGAGTCCCATGTTGAAAATGAGGAAATGAGATTCACTCTCCTCAAGCATGAGCTAAAAGATGAGAAGCATACTAATTTTATGCTTACACAAAAAATTGAATCCTATATGCATGAAAATGAGAAAACTATTGTTGATGCTTGTGCTACTAACTCTAATTCTTGTGAAGCATCTACCTTAGAGGAGAATGTTGCGCTAAGGGCTCAACTTGAGTTGCTAACTAGCAATTATAGGGAATTGGAAGAAAGTCATAAAAAGCTCTCAAGCTCTCATGATGATCTTCTAATTTCCTATGATGGGCTAAAGTTAGCTCATGAGGCAAGTATCACTAAGGTAACATCTTGTGAGCCTCATATGGATGTTAGCACAATCTCTACTACAAATGTTATATTGCCATGTGCTAGTCCTTGTAATCCATCTAGTCAAACTAGTGACACACCTTGTGTTGGATTACTCACTTTGCCTTGTTGCTCTAACAATGAAGCTTCTACTTCCTCTAGTACTTGTATTTCAACTAACCATGTAGAGGAAATCAAAGAGCTCGAGGCCCAAGTCCTTTCTTTGAAGAAAGATTTGGAAAAGCGTCATGAAGGGAAATCCGCACTTGACAAGATGCTAAGTGTGCAACAATCCCCCAATGACAAGAGTGGACTTGGATTCAACTCCAATAACAAGAACAAGTCCAAGAGCAAGAGCAACAAGAAGAAGGGCCAAGATAAAGTCGATGATCCGGCCAAGTTGGTTTGCTTCAAGTGCAAGGTTGAAGGGCATCATGTTAGATCATGCCCATTGAAGAAAAAGAAGAAGCACTTGAGTGAGAAACACCAAGGGAAACGGCCACAAGGTAAAGGTCAAGCTCATGCTCGACCTCAAGTTGAAGAGAGGCCACTTCCCAAGAAGAATCAAGATATTGTTCCCCAAGAGAAGAAATCAATAAAGAAGAGAAAGGGGAACACTTGCTACTTATGCCGTGAGAAGGGGCACTTTGCTTCTTCTTGCTTAGGTGGTACCTTATCTAACCCTATAATTGTTGATGATGATTATTCTCTAGGGAAGGATAAGGATGGCAATGTGTTTGCCAAGTTTGTTGGAACTCAAAGTGGTTTCAAGAAAAGAACCATTTGGGTTGCTAAGCCTATTGTGACTAATCTCTTAGGACCCAACTTGGTTGGGGACCAACAATCTCAAACTTGATCAATAGGTACAAGTGGAGGTCATTGGAGACTTGGCTACTTCATGAAGAATTAAGGGATCTTCATATATTATATTTTTACCAAGCCAAGTCGTATGGATTATCATCTATATCTTATATCCAATGTTCCTCTTTGCGGTAACTTATACTTCAACTCTTCATGTCTATTGTAAGTTACTTGCCCCTTTGCATGTTTGGTTTTGTACCAAATATGTGTATGTATGTGTTGTGTCTTACTTGCCTATATTGTGTATTCAAGTATGTTTGTTTGACTCATCATATACTTGTGTATTGTTTTGAGCCTAATGCATCTTGATGATATCTTATTTGGCTCTCTTTGAAGTGATTAATGGAACATCCCATTTTGGGGGAGTGATATGCTTTGTGCATCTCTCTTTCTTTAAAATGTGTGTACATGGGTACCACCACTTAGTATTGATATTGCAAGATTATCTAGTCACTATGTGGTGTGCCATACTCATGAGAAATTCAAATTCTAAATATCCATTAATCATCTCTAGTTGAATTTTAGTTGCCTCTTGTTTGGGAAGAAATGACTTATCACATTATGGGGGGGTAATATGTTTTGTACATATCACAAGCCTAGAAAATGTGAACATATGAGGTTATGCCACTTTAGAGTTGATGCTCTTAATTATCTTGTTCCTAGGTGGCATGTTTGCTCAAACAAGCTCCACTTGTAGTAAAAAGATTTTATTGCTCATCTTTTGGTTCTTGTTTGAATAAGAAATTCTTGGTGCGGTTTTTCCTCAAGTACATATCTCTATATCTTATTTGGGACACCGTTTGCTTCAAGTTATTCTAATCATTGCCGTGCGTGATTGTGTGACTAGTTGAAGTTATCAAGAATCTTCATCCATGCATAGTGCTTAATTCTATATACTTATCCTATGCCTTTTATTGTGAAGTTGATCCTTACTATCTTTGTCAATTCACCACCGGAAATTATTTCCAATATACTCATTGTCTTTGACAATTGATAACCTTGTATGTGGTTGAATTTTTGGACCATCTTCACCTTGGATTGTTTCTTAGTTTCTTTCCTTATTTCCAAGAAATCTTTATATCTCCCATATGTCTTCCGTGTCCCTTTAAAAAAAAATCTTTTGATAAATCCTCTTGATTCATATCAAGTGTTTGTTTTGGAATACATAGCTTTTCTTTACGGTACATTGTGCCATTGTGAAAAGTGAGGGTTTGGTTTATTTGTTCGAACCTTGCTCTTTTGGGAAGTTTTGCTATCTCATTCCTTCTTCTATGCTTTATATGTTGAATGAGATAAGATCTTTGAGCATGTTTGCTTTATTTCATCCTTTATGCTCAATGGTCTCTTCTTAGTTCATTTATTGAACTTTGTTGAACAAATCTTTTGTGATTTACTTCTTAGATATAATTTGGACAACAAATTTGTTTTGTGAAATCTCTATGCCTTATTCAATTCTTTTGGTGTTTTTTCCAAAGTATATCTTCCTTGGATCTTTAAAAGTCTTTGTGCGTGCTTATATGTAATTTATTTATATTTATAGCATGCTTGTCTTCTTTCGATCCATTATGTAGGATATACTCCATCAAATCCTAAATGGCTAAGATGTGCATGAAATTCAAATTTCATCTAAATATGCACATGTTTATATGGAGTGTGTCCTATATATTGTGGTTAGTCTAACCATGTTGGACCCAATAAGTTTGGGGACCAAGATGTACTTGAATAATGTTTTAGGTACATTGGAGATGCAATGGAGGCTTGTCTCATCTATAAGGAAGGTGTTGTCACCATATGAGAATTGGAGTCAAGCTAGGATGATCGATGAACTCTTATCTACTACATCAAGCCATTGCTATCTCGGTAACAAGTATCCTATTCATGCATTCTCATATAGCATCCAACCGCTTGTAGGTTGTATCTTGGCATGAAGTTATTTATTTCAAAAAAAAATATTGCGGTTCTTGAAAACTCATTTTTAAAGTAAAACTTTTTATTGTACATTTGAGTAATTTGAGAAGATGCATATGTTGGGAATATATATATATATCATATGATTCACCTACCCAAATATGCCCTCTAGCAATTTATTGCATATCAATTCCTCAAAGAGCTCTTATGTGCAATATTGATGAAATTGCGAAATAAATCCATATTTATGATACTTGTTGCCTTTCTCAAAACACTCCAACTAGCTCTACTTCCCTTATTGTTAGTTGTGATGTTTTTGAGGTTTAACTTGGTTGAAGTTCATTCATATACCATAAGTGAAAATTGGAGCCATAGGCTATATATGCTTCTTAAGCAAACATCCTTTGGTATATTTTATGACTTCATCTTGGATATCTTGTCTTATCTATTTTGTTAACCTCTTGTGTGTGCATGTTTCTTTATGGATCACTGTGTCCACTTTAGAAACTCATATACATAAGAGCGTTAATCCATCACCTTGATATCCTTGTTCTTTGCCAACTATCTTCTTATCCTCTTGATTTTAGTGTTATTGGTAAAGAAGATTTATGAGTGCTTGGTTTATTTGTTTCTCTTCATGCACTCATATCTCGTAATTGTTGGACTCAAATTGTTCTTGATAAGCATATTCTCTTTATCTTTGTTGTGTTCTAAATGGTATATAGGGAGTAAGGATTCCATGTTTGTGCATATTGTATTCAAATGCAAACATTATAAATTGTGCACGAACCTTGGGGAGCTTTCTTATTTTTAGAGCTCTATATCTCTCTTATCATGATATCTTTGTTTGTCCAAGTGGATCTTTGTTTGCTTGCGTTATTTGTTGAAGCTCACCTCACCATGTTATCTTTATGCAATCTTTGATCCTCAATATAGTTTGATTTCCTTCAAGTATTCATCATTGGATATGTGCACTTGATTCCACTCAAATTATGAGAAGTGCACACTTTGGGGAGGAACTCACATTATATTGGCCTTCTAAATTTTTCACCCATTTTGACAATCGATGCCAATGGGGGAGAAGTTTAGAGGGTTTAAGGGAATGGTTTTATACTTAAGTTTGGTTTGTGCTTAAGTGTTTTGCCTCTCATGCATTCCATATTTATATGTCTTGCATGGTTGTATATATATAGTGGAAACTATCCCAAAGGTTAATCTTGACAATGTATGCAATGAATTCATGTTCATCACACGTGCATACATTGTGGGGGAGTTTTCTCTATATATATTGGTTCTACTCACATCCATTGCATTTGTTGTAGTTGTGTGAGTAGAGCCGGTTTTGATATGGGCTAGTAGCTTTGTGTTACTTGACCATATCAAATACAACCTCTTGTATACAACTTATTCTCGGATAAGTTGCGTACTTGTCACTAATATTCATTATATAAACCCTCTTATTGTGGTTGTCATCAATTACCAAAATGGGGGAGATTGTAAGGGTACATTGCCCCTATGTGTGGTTTTGGTAATTAATGACAACCCCTATGGACTAATGTTTTCATTGAGTTTATATGAAGGAATATTCCATAGGTACTACTTGCTCTCCATGTGTTGGATTCAAGTATGGATGCCCTGAAGATAAAGGTATATCTTGTGTATTGGCATCAAGATCATCGGTATGAAGATATATATATGTGAGATGATCAATAAGAAGAAATGAAGATGAAGTTCTTATGTGGAACTCAATATTAGCCATGCTCTATCTTATGTGAGTATGTGAAGATACAAGGTTGTGTTCGGCAAGTTCAAGATGAGCGTCTCAAGTGAATCACATACTTGAAACTTGCCGTCCATTTGATGATAATGGACTTGTGAAGATGTGCATCAATGGAGCTTTCCCATCATAGTGTATGGGGGAGCATTTGTGAGTCTTCACGAAGCAACATTGGTCAAGAGAGGCATTCCGGCTTGAGTGAAGCTTGAAGAGTTATCATCAAGATCAAGCGGGATGCGCAAGGCAAAGGTATGGCCTTGCTAGGTTTTCCTTTTACCGGTCTCAAGGTGGATGTTGGGAGACCGGATTATAGGATAGATAGCCGCACTATTAAGAGGGGCTTTCGGTTGGGTAACTTGATCACATCGTCTTAGGGAGCTCCCTTTGCATACTTTGCATATCCTTATTGCTTCTTGGTGTTTCTCTATGTGAGGTTCTTGAGCTTGTTGCTAGCTTTACAACAAGCCCAAGTTCATCGAAAACAGAGTTCGCATGCATCTTCTATTGCGTTGTCGAGGTTGGGTGATTTTACCGGTTATTCATGATATAAGGTTCTACCCTTTTATATTCATGATAAAATCCCCTCCTACAATTTCTTGAGTTTGCACTTTCTATTGGATGGCATTTGTTATTATCTTTCCAACGGAATTTGTTTCATGTCAATCGGAGTTCGGGAGCAATAGTTATTAAAGAAAAGGTAAAAGAAGAAAAAAGAAAAAGAAAAGAAAAAAAGGGGAAGGCCCCGGTTGCCGCCCGGCCTGCCGGCCCGCACGCCGGCCCACCCGGTCGACCAGGCGGCCACCGGCCCACGCGCCAGCCTGGCCCAGCTCCCCCTCCGGTCAGACCGGACTTTAACCGGGCCGCCGCCCGTCCGGCCCATCGCCTGCCGCGCCCCGCGCGCCCGGACTCCGCGCCGCTCGGCGCTGCCGCCGCCGCCGCCCACGCGCCCAGGCTCCTTCCCGCGCGGCTGTGGCATTTCCGCCGCCTAGGGCGCTTCTGCCCCGCCCGGTCGGTGGGCCGGTCCGACCGGACAGGCCACCGGCCTCTCCGGCCCAGCTCGGTTCGACCGGCCTGCCGGGCCGGCTCGGCACTTTTTAGCCGTTTTTAATGCGATTTTCACCCGGTTTTCTCCCCAACGGTTATTTTTCTCCCTAGACTATAAATAGCCCTTCTTCCACCTTGAGCAACTAGTTCTTCCTATTCTCTCACCTCCATTGTTGCTATTTGAAGAACTTGCTCTCCCCCTTGATTCCTCCAACCATTCTTGCTCATATTTGAGGATTTGAGAGAGGAGATCTAGATCTACACTTCCACCAAACCATTTCTTCTCTAAGTGAGGGAATCTCTTGGGATCTAGATCTTGGAGTCTTTGGTTGACTTTCCCCCTTGTTCTTCCTCTCCAATCTCATCCTAGCATTCGTTGCTTTGGTGGGATTTGAGTGTGAAGGACTTGAACACCTCCGGTGTTCTTGCTTTGCATCATTGCATAGTGTTGAGCTCTCCACCACGATTTGTTCGAGTGAGAGACCGTGAGCTTGTTACTCTTGGAGGGTGACCTCCTAGTTGGCTTGGTTGGTGTCCCGGTGATCTCTTCGTGGAAGATTGTGAAGGGGCCCGGGCTTCTCCTTCGTGGAGCTTGTGAAGTGGTTGTGGAGCTTGCCATCTCCGGAGCGAAGGAAAAGCTAACCATAAGGAAAGGGCCATTATCCTTCGTGGGTGTGGTTCGGAGAATAGGGTGAGCCTTCGTGGCGCGGGGAATCCTTCGTGGGACCTCCACTCCTCCAAACGTGACGTACCTTGTTGCAAAGCAAGGGAACACGGGAATACATCCTCGTCTCCGCGTGCCTCGGTTATTTCTATACCCGAGCTCTCTTTCCTTGTGATAGCCATCGTGCTTGAAGTATACATATCTTGCTATCACTTGTGCTACATATATCTTGTGTCTATCTTGCTTAGCTCTAGCTGCTATTGTTACACTTAGTTGAGCTTAGCATATTTAGGGTTTGTGCTTGTAAACTAAACGATAGTTTAATTCCGCATTCTTACAAGACAAATCCGCAAGAGTTTGTAATTGCCTATTCACCCCCCCTCTAGGCGACATCTCGATCTTTCAAGAAGGCGACGGCGCATCGTACGAGTGTGTGGTAAGGGTGGCCCCCGACCGTGCCCGCTAATTAAAGCCTGTGTACCATCCAGATCAATTTGGCTTCAATAGGAGATCTTCTTATTTCATTCCAATTAGCTCATAAATGTCCTCCCACCTTCCAAATGATGGTTTCCTGAAATTCACAACTTAAAACAAGGTTTTGCGTGGTGGATCCTTATTCTATGATATTTTTGTATGAGATATGATCATATTATGTGTAAGATTTATTGATAGATGCATGTTATGTACCCCGTTCTTAAGTATTGGTTTTAATCCAACTATTATGCAAGAGCGGGTGTGGGATGATGTGTGTATTAGATGGAGTAGCATGGTTTTAGTGATTGGATAGTGACAACAAATTCATGATCTATTATGGTTTTGCCTTTTCTTTTGCTACCTCACTAGGGATAAAGTGAATGCATGTGCGATGTTCGTCACGTGACAAAAGTGATGATCTTATTTGTACAAGGTAGCATATTTGATATTCAAACATCATGATGAGGATATCCAGCCAGCCTGGTACACTAGGACAGCCGTTGATATGATGATTAGTCTAAGGTTGTACCAGTCTTGTATCGTAGCATTGTTATTAGGGAATAATGTAGCCAGGTCATGTGGTGGGCCAAATTAGGGTTTTAGTAGAGTCTATTTGACTTGGGCCTGTCCAAGTCGAATTAGGGTTAGGCTCATAAGTGGGCGTCCCAACCCAAGATGATAAGGGGTGGCCCGATCTTCTCAGTAAGCAACGGTGGTGATGATGATCACGGGATGATAGCAGCGGAGATAACTTGGATGAAGTGGATGATAACTTGTATGACGCAACGAGATCTCTTGATTGGTCCCTGTCACCAATGCAACAGCTCTCAACCCTACAAGATATTCGCAACTCCACACACTTGCGCACGTAGCCGCCGACCACGAAGCGGTAAGTTGCAACCGTCTAATTCCCAATGGAACAGCAGATCACACAAGACTTTTAGATCTACACAATATCAAGCAATATGGTGTAGGGGATTCAATAGTTTTGCAGAGCAAACAACTAAGAACTAGGGTTTATCTTAAACGTGGTCTCAAGCAACTTGTGGGGCATCCTGGGCACTTATATAGGTGTTCGGGATGACCTCAGGTCGAAAAAGTACGAAAACAACCGACCCAGAATAGATCTGGTCGAGACAGACTCGGACTCGGCCGGTCTAGGGGCCGGTCGACCGGGCCTAGGACCGGGCTGGCCGGTTCAAACCGGGCTAGGGACCGGGTGACGACCGGACGGGTTGATTTCGGCTCAGTACCCCTCCCGGTCTGCGTCAGCAGAAAACCTGGTTGGCGCCGGGGTGCGGCCGGCGTGCCGCCCGGTCGGACCGGGCCAGAGACCGGGCGTGGCGGCCGGTCTGACCGGGTGCTGGGCTGGCCTGGATTTCGTCTTCCCTTCTCGCGCATGCCTCCCGCTCCTCCCTCGCGCGTCCATGGGTTATCTTCATGTCGAACTTCACGTCCTTCTTCTTGGCCAGCTGCTCCTCTCCTCCTCGTGTGATGCTTGTCTCCTCTTCATACCTAATGATACATAAATAACTGGACTTAGGCAGTATAAAGTTCTCATCAATCAAAGTATCGTTTAGGAACAAGTTCACCTGTTGTTTAAGTAGCTTCGCACGAGCCCTTGTAATAGGTCCAATCCGAACTGACTTGAGCTTCACAACAGGTTCATCTTCAGTTGGTAATGACAGAGGTAGTAGTGAGGTAGGGATGTCCTCATCACCCAGCTACTTATTGGGCCAACACCATGGGTCCCATAGGCTACTTGGGTCGGCCCGTTAACACGATAGTGGGACCCACTTTTGTTATTGGGCTGGCCCGCCAACCTGTTGGGCCAGCCCACGTGCTTTATGATGGACCCCACTTTATAACTGGGCCGGCCTGATTACATGAAAGTGGGGCCCACCTGCTTATTGGGCCAGCCTAGTATCTTGTTGGGCCAACCCACTTGCTATATGGTGGACCCCACTTGTATAATGGGCCGGCCCAATAACAGGAAAGTGGGACCCACCTGTGTTTTTGGGCCAGCCCACTAGCTTGTTGGGCCAGGCCACTTGATCTATGGTGGACCCCACTTACTAAATGGCCCTGCCCGATAGCAAAAAAGTTGGACCCACATGCTAAATGGGCCGGCCAAATACCTTCTTGGGCCGGCCCAATTGGTTCGTGGTGGTCCCCATATGTTAAATGGGCCGGCCCGATAACAGGAAAGTGGGTCCCTCATGTCTAGTGGGCCGGCCCGTTTGCCTGTTGACCGGTCAAACGAGGGCATTCGGCCCGGCCCGCGGGCTTAGTGGGCCGGCCCATTTAAATTTTGACAAGTCAACATTAGAGGTTAGGTCCGGCCCACGTGCCTAATGGACCAGCCCAGTTATATAGTTGACCGGTCAAACTAAGTCAGCTGGCCCGGCCCGGAAACTAAATGGGTCGGCCCGCTTAAGGCGTGGCAGGCCTCGTGTGGGCCTACGATCTACCACGGGGTTTCTGCCGGTTAACGTCGTTAACTGCCAGTTAACGGCGTCTGCCACGTGTCAGTTTGCATGACGTCAGCAGTCAATGGTCTCCCGAAAACACATCTGCAACGGTCCGATTTTCCGTGGCGGGAGGGCGCCCGAACGCGACGGACCGACAAAAACGTGGTAGGACTTTGCCTGACGCAGTTTCGACCACAGAACCCATATCGTCGGGTTAGGCCCATAGGCGACGAAAAATGGCCCTTAGTGGACGATTTTGGGACGTTGTCTATTTGAACTTTTCTTGTAGTGAGAGGTGGGTATTGGCTTGGGATTAGATGAATAAACTGGTAAGGTACTACTCAACCAAGCTTGCAAAGATCAACATGAAAAGCCAATCTTGGGTGAATCTCCCATAAGTACAAGAACAAAAACCAAGAATAATATGAAATCAAGAGAAATTCAAAGAAAGTCAAAAGAACCAAAAATAAATACCAAAAACTCCTCATGGAGGAGGTTGGTGGCCGAAGCAACCGTGTAAGATTATAATAGTGTGAAGTCGCGTAGATGTATCTAGGACTCACAACTAAGACTCAACATGAAGCTCATTAGTCACTTGATTGACAAATAGAGTATGTTTTGGTTTTCTTTATGCATTGTGGGGGGGGGGGGATAGCTCAATAAGTTTAAACCGCACTCCCCCTATATTCATGCGTGCTTTCCATCAAGACATTTGTTAGAGAGTGGTATGTGCGCACGACAGTCAGGAAAAGTTTGATGGATCTATGATATTAAGCTCATGCCTCAACTCAATGAATCTCTTTCATCCAACGGCTTTGTGAAGATGTCCATTAGGTTGGTGCCAATGAAAGATAGAACAATATCACCCCGAGCAATGTGATCCCGGATGAAGTGATTCCTTATCTCAATGTGCTTTGTCTTGCCATGAAGAACCGAATTGTAGGCGATCTTGATGGCATTCTCATTGTCCCACAAAAGAGGGACCTTGCTATACTCAATTCCATAATCCCGCAACGTTTGCCTCATCCATAAGATTTGAGCACAACTACTAGCCGTGGCAACATATTCATCCTCCTCGGTAGAGACGGAGACACAATTTTGCTTCTTCGAGTACCAACACACCAAAGATCTTCCAAGAAAGTGAGAAGCGCCTAAAGTAGACTTACTATCAACCTTGTCTCCCGCCAAATCCGAATCGGGGAATCCACACAAAGAGAAATCTGTGTCCCTTGGGTACCATATGCCAAAGTTCGGGTTATCAACTAAATATCGGAAGATCCTCTTAACCGCCATAAGGTGGATTTCTTTCAGATTTGCTTGAAACCGTGCGCACATACCAACACTCAACACGATATCCGAACGAGAAGCACAAAGGTAAAGAAGCAAACCTATCATGGAATGGTAGAGCTTGTGGTCCACCAACTTGCCAGTCTCATCAAGTGTGAGTTGGCACTTCAAGTGCATGGGAGTCCCAATACCATTGGTGCCCTTCATGTTGAAGCGCTTGAGCATGTCTTGTATGTACTTCGCTTGATTGATGAAGGTTCCTTGTCGTGTTTTCTTGGTCTCAAATCCAAGAAAGTACTTGAGTTCCCCCATCATCGACATCTCGAACCTATCGGTCATCAACTTAGCAAACTCATAGTTAAATACCTGGTTAGTAGACCCAAATATGATGTCATCTACGTAGAGTTGGCATATGAAGAGTTCCCCATTAACCTTCTTAGTAAATAGAGTGGGATTGATTTTCCCCACTTCAAAACCACGGTCTACAAGTAGCTCACGTAGGTGCTCATACCAAGCTCGAGGAGCTTGTTTGAGTCCATGTAGGGCCTTGTTGAGCTTGTAGACATGGTCTGGGAAGTGGGGGTCATCGAACCCCGGGGTTGTCTCACATACACTTCCTCATGTAAAGGACCATTAGAAAAGCACTCTTCACATCCATTTGATGGAGTTTGAAACCATGGTAAGAAGCAAAAGATAAAAGGATACAGATTGACTCAAGACGAGCCACCAGAGCAAAACTTTCACCATAGTCCATTCCTTCAACTTGTGAAAAGCCTTGAGCTGCCAATCTTGCTTTGTTGCGGATGACGATGTTGTGCTCATCTTGCTTGTTCTTGAAGACCCACTTGGTGCCGATAACATTGCGGCAATGATCTGGACGCCTCATGAGAGTCCATACATCATTACTCTTGAAGTTTTTGAGTTCTGCTTGCATAGCTAGCAATCAATCGGGATCTCCAAGTGCATCATCAACCTTGAGAGGTTCCACCATGGAGACGAAGGCGTGGTGCTCACAAAATTTTGCTAGTTGCCTCCGGGTGGACACCTTGCTCTTGAGATCTCCAAGAATGTTCTTCAAAGAATGAGACTAGAGTCGTAATTTTCTTGTTGTAGCATCTTCATGGCGAGTGTCGGCCTCAAGGATAGGAGCTTGAGAGGCCTCTTGATCTTCATCACGGTTTAGGTCCTCGCCTTGATCTCCATTTTTGTTGTTGAGGGAATCATCATCATCAGTGTTGGACGACTCGGGGTTCATAGGATAGGTAGTATTTGGAGCGGTCATCCCCAAGAGGTCCGGTGAAGTACTTGTGGCTTGACCTTGATCACTTGGTGGTGGTTGTTGACGAACTTGCGGTTTTTGTTGTTGATGTCGATCTTGGGGTAGTGGTTGACTTGCATTTGGTTCCTCAATAGAAGAGGCTTGGCCTTGTGGTGTAGATGACTCTACTCAAGTAGAACTTGGCCCTTACCCGGTGCTCAAAGGAGGGAGCTCTTGAGGTCGGTAGAAACCAACACCCATCCTCTCAATAGCCTCCGGGGGAATTGCATCTCCTTTCTCACAAGAAGCACTTCGCCCTTCTAGAGAGGTATCATCTTCAACGAATGTCACATCACAAGTTTCCACAACGCGTCCATTTGACTTGTTTAAGACCCTATAGGCTTGAGAATCCGTAGCATGGCCAACAAAGATACCTTCTTGAGATTTTGAGTCAAACTTGGAGAGGCGTGCATCCTTGATAAGCACATAGCACTTGCAACCGAAGCCCTTGAAGTAGGAGACATTTGGTTTGTTGCCGGTGAGAATTTCATAAGGTGTCATCTCCAAGCCTTTGCGAAAGTATAGACGGTTGGTGGCGTGGCAAGCGGTATAGATAGCCTCGGCCCAAAAGTTGTAGTTGGACTAGTATTCCATCATCATAGTTCGAGCAGCTTCAATCAAGATTCGATTCTTCCTTTCGGCGACTCCATTTTGTTGTGGAGTGTAAGTTGCGGAATATTGGTTTTGAATGCCTTCCTCGCCAAGAAAGTCATCCAACGTGTAATTCTTGAATTCCGTCCCATTGTCGCTCCTAATTGCGATGATCTTGGCGTCGAACTTGCGTTGAACTTGATTGGCGAATTCCATCATCGTCCTTTGCGTCTCACTCTTGTGCTTGAAGAAGAAGACCCAACAATACCGTGAATAGTCATCAACTATCACGAGGCAATACTTCTTCCCTCCGAGGATCTCATGAAACGGTAGACCGAAGAGGTCAACATGAAGGAGCTCCAAGCATCTTGTGGTGGAGATGATTGTATTGGCCTTGTGAGGAGCTCCATGCATTTTTCCTTCAACGCAAACCCTACACACACGATCCTTACAAAAGGAGACATTGTCTTTTAGTCCGAGAATGTGGCCTACCTTGTGAAGGCTTTGCAAAGTCCTAATTTTAACGTGGGCTAGCCGGCGATGCCAAAGCCAACCCATATCACCTTTGGCGAATAAGCAAAGAGAGGGAGAAGTGGTCTTTCCAGAGAAATCGACCACATATAACCCACTCTCTACATACCCAACAAAGGCTACACGTAATGACTTGCTCCACAAGAGGACCACCATATGTTCATCGAAAAAGGTGCAAAGACCCATACATGCAATTTGATGAACGGAGAGTAGATTGTTACCAAGGGTCTCGACTAAGAGAACATTCACAAGTGAGATGTCCGGTGTTACCACCACCTTACCGAGACCCAATACCTTAGAGCGTGTGTTGTCTCCATATGATACGGTAGAGAGTGATGGCATGAGGTAGACAACAATGTTCTTGCTTATGGTCATATGACTTCTGGCTCCACTATCAACCACCCATTTTGACCCGCCAGAAGCATAGTCCTACAATGAATCAAGCTTTGGATTTAGGTACCCATTTTTCAATGGGTCCTATCATGTTAGTAATAAGGGGTTTGGGAACCCAAATAGTCCAATCAATGTTTTCCTCATAAGGACCAATTAAACGACCACAAACATGACCATAGTAATCAACAAAAAGAACATGAGAAGGGTTGTTAGCACCGGCATATCCCCTTGTGGTGGGATCGGGAACTCCACCCCTCCTTGGGCTAGAGTCACCTCTCTCACGGGTGATACCCATGTTCTTGTTGTTCTTATTCTCCTTGGTCCTTCTTCTCTTTCTCATTGGCTTGGTAGCCACACCTCCTTCATTGCTACAGCCCTCATTGGCTCCATCTTTAGCTTCAAGGACTCCTTCCAAGTATTTGTCTTGGATTTGGAGCCTATCAATCTTGGCCTTCTAGTGATTGACTTCGTCTTCATGCTCCGGGAGAGGATGAGTGATATCAAACACTTGTATCTCCTTTTCCTTGTTCACCCGAAAATTCTCTTTCAATGCATCTTCTTGGATAGAGTTCATCTTCAAGAGCAAGCGATTGTGCCCTTCCAAAGAGGCGACCTCATTTTCATTATTGCAACAAACTCGATCCTTGCTCAAAGGAAACTACTCCTTCAAGGCCTCTTCTAGCATAGCATTGAGTTCCAAGAGCTTGGCCTCGCTCCTTTTCAAGATGTCTATCTCCTCTTCATGATCACAACAAGTGACCTTCTCTTTGCTCATGCGAAGCACTCCATCAAGTGCTCATTTTGCACACCATTCAACTCCAAGATCTTGGCATTGATCTTCTCGAGAGCTGCGATCTCTTCATCATGATTGCAACATGATACATTTTCCTTGCTCAAACGATAGTACTCATCCAAGGCTTCTTCTTGGAGAGAATTGACCTCCAAGAGTAGTGCATTGTGCCTTTTCAAGGAGGCAACTTGATCTACAATCTTGTCACAACAAGAGTTAGGCACTTCTACTTCTTTATCCTTGTGAGCTTCCCCTTGAAGATTATCACTTGACTTAGAGAGAATTGCAAACTTATCCTCCAAGGATTATTTGTGTTCCTTGGTGAGTGTTTCCAATTTCTCAATAACTTGTTGTGGTCATCATCAAGAGAAAGCTTCTCCTTTTTTAGCACACCCACCAAGGAGAGAGCATTATCTCGATCCTTGGTGAGTTGAGAGAGAATAGCATTGTTAGAGACTTCAAGATTAATAACACCTGCTTCAAGGGACATGCGTAAATTTTGCTCCTCCTCATGAGCTTAAGTGAGAAAGGCAATCTCATTTTCCACCTCCTTCTCAAGCCTCTCCTTCTCCTCTAGAAGATCTTGAGCCGCACCAAGTTGAGCCATGAAAGCCTCAACATGGGTCTTGGTATCCCCTTGCATGTTAGTGAGAAAAGCATCCAAACCACAATCTCACGCTTAATAGTAATACTAGTGGCATCATCAATAGATATTGTATTAGATGAAGATGTAGGTTTGGAAGGGGATGCTACCTACGATGATACCTTTGCCATAAGGCAACGAGATTTGTTGGCGACAAGATTATCATTAGGAGAGTCGAAGAGGGAGTTGGAGGGAGTGGAGATGCCAATGACAACCACTCCCTCTTCCTCCTTGTTCTAACTCTTGTCTTCATGTTCTCAACCTTCATTGGAGGAATACTCCTCACGGATGATGAAAGCTCTAGGCTTCTTGGTGAAGGAGACCTTGGCATCACCGGGCTTGGAGGAGAACTTGGTGAATCCTTTAGAGAGGGATTTGAACTTTTCCTTGCGGGCGAGTCTCCCACCATTGTCTTCCCTTCTCTCATAGATACAATCCGCAACGAAGTGACTTTTGTCGCCGCAATTGTAGCAAGTTCTCCCCCTTTTCCCCTCCCTTGGGCTCTTGGAGAAACTTCTTGGAGAGTCACGGGGACAGTATCTTGAGCTTCCTCTTGGTCTTGAGCTTCTAGTCTTGTTTCCATCCCAAAAATTCTTGGCGGCGAGAGCCATGTGCTCATGGTAGTTGGTATTGAGATCATACAGACCCCACTCCATTGGATCCTCATCACTTTCACTTGTGTAGTGTTCCCTCATCTTCAATTGGAGATTGGGCTTGCGGGTGTTGTGAGCACATGCGACAAGATCCTCCACATTTTTTTGGGGATGTCCAAAGCGATGACTTCGCTAAGGACTTCATCGGACTTCATAGCGCGGAAGGTGGCATTTTGGCGGATGGCCATCAACTTGACTTCCTCATAAGGGAGGAGAGCATTGTAGAACTTTCTTTTCATCCAATGATCATCCACAAAAGTTGCTACAAGATCTTGCATTTGCACGGCAAGAGCGATGAGGCGTCGATACATCTTTTCAGGAGATTCTCCTTCAATTATGACGAAGTTGTCGGCCATGTTGTTCACTTCATTGAAACGATAGATTTGAATTCTCTCATTTCTGAGGAACAGCTTGTCGAGTTTATCCCAGGCTTCTTTAGCGATCTTGAGCGAGCGGATGTGAGCGTTCCTTGGGTGTGACGGCCATGTGGATCATGTTGATGGCGGTGGCATTGAGTTGGTCATCCACCACTTCTCTTCTTGTCAATTTCTTTGGATCTCGTGGTGAGTAACCTTCCTCGATGATGCGTCAACACTCGGTGGAAGCGTTGCGCAGAGAACGCATTACGAATTGCCAATTTTCAAAGCTATTGGATTCAACTAGCGGTGGTGAACCATGAGAAAAATATGAGGCATTGGAATTGGAACATTTATGGTGTAATCACTTGGTGGTGGCACCGCATGATCACCTCCTGAATGTTCTGCAACCGGTGGTTCATCCTTCCCTTTTGATGAAATGTCGGTTTCCCCAAGATCCTCCTCTTGAGGGACTTTAGTCGATTGAGCGACAAATCTAACAAGAGGAAATGGATTAGCTTTTGGTGGAGCAACCTTGGCACTTGCCTTAGGATCTATGGCGTGGTTTGGTTTTGGAGCAACCAACTCCATCATCATAGCCTTCATTTGGCTTATGATGGATAACTCTAATTTCTTGAGGTCATCCAACATAGCCGTTGTGCTATCGGTGTTTGATGGTGGAGGTGGTTGCTCACCGGGAAGGGTCCCATTCCCAATCGCCTCTTGTTCGGACATTTCTTAGGCGGTAAAGCCCGAGCAAGAAATCCTTGCTTTGATACCACTTGAATGGATCGTTAGCAAACATGAGGGGGGTGAATGATCGCTACACCAAATTTTATAGCGTTTTCAATTTTAGGCGTGATGCGGAAGTAAAGGAGATAGCTTTGGTAACTATGGTGAAAATAGGATGATTCTATGATATGTAACAAGTAAAGGAACCAGTAAAGGAGTGAGAGAGAGGAGCAGGACAACCGGGGTAGCAGAGAGGAGACGTGATTTTTTTCCCGCAGTTCCTCCCACAAAAGGGAGTACGTCTGCATTGAGGAGGTGTGAACCATGAAGGCTCAACGGCCACACATGCCTCACCTTGTTCCTCGAGAAAGCCCCACAAAGGAGCTTCCCCTTCTCCACTAAGTATCCAGTCGAGGCGGCGGTTCCTTCACAAGGTTGGGGTGAGCTACACAACACCGGAGGTTCCCAACACCCTATGGGGGTAGCACAACTCCAAGCTAGCCTCCATAGGAGCTCTTCTTCCAAGATCCCACCATAGAAACCCTAACTCCAAGATCCACAAAGGACTAGATGATATTGGTGAAAACTCCCTTGGTAGAACTATAGACCAGGGTCTCCTCCACCACTTCTCAAAGTTTGGGCAAGTTTGGTTGGATGGGGAGGGAGATCCTCACATGGAGGAAAGAGAGAGAAGAGTTGAAACGAGCGGGAGAAGAAGGGCCCCTTTTATAGGGCCCCCAAATTCAACCATTATGTCCAGTTTTCGCATGATCGGTACTACCGCTTTGGGAAGCGGTAGTACCGCTCTGGGTTTGAAATCGGCTCACAAATCTGCCACGTGGGATCAAAGCGGTACTACCGCTTCTGGTACCGCTAGGGTACTGGAAGGGCCTCTGCAAGCCTCTGACATCCTCCCGGTACCATTGCGGTACCAAGGTGGCAGTTCTGTAGATTGTAGTTACGGTACAAAAGCGGTACCTTGACGGAAATACCTCTTGAGAGTGGTACTTCCGGTTGAGGTACCGTTGAGGTACCGTAACACACATTGTGAGCCTTTCTCAGTGCAAAGCCTAGAGTGGTACTGCTGACCGGTACCAATAGCGATAGTGGTACTACCGCTCTTGGTACCGGTAGTACCGGTCAAGCAGAAATTGGTTTTTCCTCTTTCCCTCTCCAACCACATCACCTCGCAACACACACATAAAACTAGAAAACCTATAAGCTATGCTTGAGTCTTCTGATCCTGATGGGTTCAGAGAGGGCACCGTCCACCTGCAAATCTATCAAAAATAAACTATGCACACGGTGAAATTCATTCTAATGTTGTTATCAAACACACAAAACACGAGGTATAGATTTTGCTCTTTCAATTGAGCATAATCATAATTATATAGGATCAACCCAAACTCATCACTGCTAGACATATCCATGACGATACAAATAGCAAATAATAAAAACAGTAAAAGCTTCCTTACCATTTACTTACCAATAGTGCAACACTCCCCGACAACGGCGCCGAAAAATGTCTTGATATCTCCCAAGTGTAGGAGATCAATTGTAGTATTTTTCAATAACAAAGGTTTTCCAACCCATGAGAATACGAAGGTATGGGTTGGAAGAATCGACAAGAGAGCAGTAATAATAAAATGGCAGTTTTGGTGTTTTGGGGTGTATAGTTTCCAATAAAAATAAAAGTGCAGAAAGTAAATAGCAAATAAGTAAATGCTCTCGATGAGAGAAAAGCCTAATACCCTATGCAGGAGAGGACAAGTTCAAGTGTGTGTGCTATATGAGACTAAAGTTCCCGAGGGCGGCGTGGATTTACTAGCATCTGAGTTCTAAACAACATGGTAAATATTTTGTTCAGCTTTATTTAATTAGAGGTGGAGCCTAAATTAGGTGCAGTCATAGATATGTGCAAACACACCCCTTATGATGGGTCCTAGGGAAATTTTCATGCGTATATAGGAATCATTAAGACATAAATGTCCCTCCATAGCAATAAGATCATTGGCCCCTGACATAAACCCCTCTAATGCAACCCATATGATTGGAAAACGGTTTCTTTCACTCCGTCCCATCCAACACTAATGCATTACATTAAAGTACAGCCTTATAAGCCCATATATGTGAAGTAATATGAAGTCGACGTTCGCATAAAACAATCATAGAACAACATAAAAGATATAAAATTTGACTAAATACTCATTGCACATCATATAGAATCATAGCCAGATCATCCTATGCCCTCGGGAACGTGGGAAAGTACTCACAAGTGTCAAACATGATATGGACCAGAGGCATAATGATCACAACAAAATCTGAATATATAATGTCCCCACCAAATAATGACAAAGTATCAATCACAAACATGCAATAGCACTAGTAACAATATTCAGGGTTCAATTCAACACAAACTATGAGGGTGATGATGTCGATCTCGTAGATGGAGATGCTGGTGATGATGGTGCTGATTGAGATGTTGATGGAGATGCCTCCTCCCAAGCCAGGGAGGAGTGCGGATGTCGATGGCGTCGATTTCCCCTTCCCCGGAGGCACCGCTGCGGCAGGAATTGCCATCTCCCAGAGTAGGAGAGGCCTTCTGCATCCATCGCCAGCTCAATAAATCTTGGGAATAATATGGCTTAGGTTTTTCGTGATACGGAGCTTGTGGAATAAAAGGGGGGCCGGAGGCGAAGCTAGAGGCCCAAACGGACCTAGGTGGCGCGCCGTACATGACTGGGCGCGCCATCTGGTGCTGTTTGGCCCTCGTAGCTCCCCTTGCGTGCATCTTTCGTTCACGGTCCTTCGGGTGAAAAACTGATCGGTAATTTTTTGCCTCGATTTTTAGCGATCCAGAAAGTCCTGAAACAATTAAAATACGAAAAAGGAGGTTTTTTGCCTCCCAGAAATTAAATAGCAATGAAGGGGACTTTGTAGAAAAGTTCCAGAAATCGACTAAAATGCATAAATAAAGGTGTATGACAACAAATAACAATAAAAACTAAACATATATTTAACAATAATGGTGACGCAAAATGCACATATCAACGTGGTCTTCAACAGAGCGGTGGCCTCACAAATGGCCATCAAGAGGAAGATCAAGGAGGAGTTCATTAGTTGGCAGCTCGGAAAGTTGTTTCGTTGTGATATCTTTGGGTTTCCCGAGCTAACCTTGTTCCTGTGGCAATTGGGAGAGTAGACGTGTGTGGGGAGCTGCCACCCCATGTTGGCAGCACACCGTCGCATTATTTAGCTATCTTCTAAGTGATTGATACACCTTTACAGGGTGTATTCTCGAGAGAGAGAAATGACTGTTCGCTCAAAAAAAAACTCAATCACGGCTGTTGCCGTGACACTCAGTCTGACCGCTTTCCGCCGTTGCCGCCATGACCATAAGGACACCATCGTAGATGTACTCAACATATTCAAAGGTATCACCGTCATTGATGGGGATATGCCCATAGGGGGTGGGTCGCCAGTCCCACTCGCCATGAGGATGAAGGCCCAGGAAGACCGCCAGTCGCCTAGCCGACTGGACCCGAAGGCGACTGGGCCGAAGATCCAAGGAGGAGATCCGTATGGCCGGATAAGAAGATTACTTGTAGAAGGGTGATGTATCCCGGATTAGTAGCAACTGATACGATTCGGAGTTATCTCCTTGTAACCCTAGACCGGGGGTGGATATATAAACCCCCGGGCTAAACCCTAGAGAGCACGACATGTGAGATCCGATCTCCCCTGTAAGCTCTTGGCTCTACGCCGACTGAGCCCCCCCCCCCCCCCCATTGTAATTCTCCACTGAGCAATAAGATCTAGCAGGACGTAGGCCATTTACTCTCCGGAGGGGCTGAACCTGGGTAAAACCTTGCGTCCCTTGCACCTCGACCCGCAGATGGCAATGTTCCCTTGCCCCCGCATCAACGAAGTGCTACCCCCTGTAGCATCTGCCGTGGTCATATCCACGACAGTGGCGCCCACCGTGGGGCATGGGACATCAAGCCTCCGAGCTGCGGCGAGGCCCTACTCGCTAGTACGGCGGCCGGTCGCTTCCGGCAGGATGATCGCCACCGGCAACTTCTTCCACATCCAGCCAAGCACCTACCGGCCCGCCTCATCACCCCTCAAGCACGCCTGGATGGTGCCGATCGGCTCGATCAACCTCTTCGTTGGGCTCGCCGGCGTCAGTGACATGGGCATACCCTTCGGGTACCCATTATTAGTATACCCGGCTCGGCCCAAGATGGAGAAAACCAAATATGGAGAAGGCCCAACAAGGCAACCCGAAGAAGTAGTCGACTAGGACTCTTGTAAAACCCTAAGCTGGTTGCATATATAAAGCTAGCCAGGGCACCCGAAATCATGAGGACAACATATAGACAACATAGCTCCGCCTATGGCGGCACCCTGTAAACACATCTATGATCATATACTGGATTGCTAGCAGCACGTAGGGATCCTCCACCGAAGGGACCCGAAGCTGGGTACGTCGTGTGCCTAATCTCGTCCCCGCAATCTCCATCGTCGCTCTTCCCGAAAACCCTAGTCTACAATACGTAGGCATTGCCGAGGTATTCCCTCGTCAATTGGCGCCGACCGTGGGGATAGCGACGACTGGATTTTGTCATCCGGGCGAGATCCGTCGAGTTCATCATCATCAACAGCATGTATACCGATCGACTTCAACAAAGCGGCCGCAGTGCATCCGATCTACTTCAAAAAGCAGTGTCGCCATATCCGATCTACAACAGCAGAGCCGTGCCGATCAGTTTTTACCTTCAGCTTGCCAAGTCGTCTAATTCAAAGAAAGCCAGATCAAGTACGGAAATTCGCGTCGGCATGCTCAGACTGAGAACCAAGCGACCCGATTGCGTTCGTGGAAGTGAAGAAAAAGAAATCCAAGTACAAACACCATACGTTGGTAAAGAAGAAAACAAGGCAGCTCAACCAAAGCAAAGCAACCGTGTACTACACGCTTACAGGAGACAATCGCGTGAGGAAAGAAAAAGAAAAGCCATCAACCAGTACGTAGTGGGATCAAGTCAAAAAAAAAAAAAAAAAAAAAAAGATCAATCAAGAAGGGATTTGCTGGAGACTATGCGCAGGGATGCACCAAGAAGCTCCAAAACGTGGCACGCACATGCAGCAACATCATCTAAGTCAGACGAAGGACACCTCCATATCAAGAAAAAGGAAGCTTCATCGGCTAATCAAATCAATTGGTTCCGTGGGAACACGAAGTATACTTCGTATTCGTCGCGGTCGGGATCGCCATTAAGAAAATCCGTCAACGACCATAGCTGATCAAGTCTTCACCGCAAACTTGCTCACCCGACAAAAATAATCAGATTCGACTGCTTCACCGCACACAGTAGCCACACTCGGGGATTTGCCTCCCGCGAACTCAACACCCTCGGGTGCTCACCTATCGCGGATCCATCGGATCGACTACGTCCTCTTCATCGACTATGACGACTACATCGACCACTTCCGGCCAGACGCCGTGCGACTATAGACTACGTCTGAGGCACGACTTGCGTCCACTTCGGCGTCACCGCACCCGATAAAAAGCTAAGTTTTCTTCTTCCTCCAAGATTCAATTATTTATTTACTTTCGCCATACCCGAATACTCGGGGGTTGCGTCATTACATTATTACAGAAAATTCACCCAAACACTGGGGGCTGCGCCATTACTCTGTTATCACAAATATATTCGGTTACTTGGTGAATTTCTTTTCTTCGGCTCTGGATATATCTTCTTCGGCTCAGTGGAATTATTTTCTTCGGCTCAGTGGAATTACTTTCTTCGACTTAGTAGCTTTGTCTTCTTCGACTTAGTGGATTTATTCGGATTACTGGATTGATTTTCTTCGGGTTATTATTGGTTCACTTATACAATATTACCCGATGCGTTTCCGGGTCAATGGATTCATCTTCTATGGTTATTACTGGAATTATTTTCTTCGGCTCAATGGATTCATCCTCACGGATTCATCTTCTATGGTTATTACTGGATTCTTCGGGTCAATGGATTCATCTTCTATGGTTATTACTAGAACTATTTTCTTCGGATAAATGGATTCATTCTCTATGATATCAGCGAATTCATCTTCTATGATTATTACTGGATTCTTTGGGCCAATGGATTCATCCTCTATGATATCGACGGATTTATCTTCAATATATGCTCTATATTTAATGGGGTAATCTTCAATATGGATTCATCTCAAATACTTCATATGGGATTCATCTTCATATATTATTGTCTATGGCTACATCCTAAATGGCTTCACCGTATATGACGCCGCGACTCCGTCAACTTCTTTCGACATCATGGCTAAACACTCGGGGGCTCGACCATGACTTCGCCTCGGGTCGCAACTGCGACACAACGTCTAAGCAACAATCATGACATCACCCCAGCAACGCTCGGGGGCTCGGCTATTTCTCCATCAACAATTTGGCGGCATCTACTTTTGTTATTTGGTGGTTTCTACTTCGGCTCGACTTCTTCTCGGCACTCGAAGACTTCATCACGCATCGACTCTGTTGTGCCTAATAAGCTAAGTGTTCATTTATTTTACACAAAGTTGATTATCATTTACTTTTGCCGCACCCGATGCTCGGGGGCTGCGCGGCGTATATTCACTTTACATATCATTGAATCTGAGCATCTGACACTGCATGCGAAAAAGAGAGTCAAGGAAAAGATAGAAAAAGTTTGTTTATTTGTGCAGGAGATAGCAAATTTCAAAGTATATAAAAGAGCACCCGATGAAATTTTCTTCAAGAGAGAACTCGACAAAATCTTCTTCAGGAAGGAACCCGACGAAATCAAAAGAGCACCCGACAAAATCTTCTTTAGGGAGGAACCCGACGAAATCAAAATAGCACCTGACGAAATCTTCTTCAGGGAGGAACCCGATAAAATTGTGAGAGAACCCGACGAAATTTTCTTCAAAAGAGAACCCAATGAAATTTTATTCAAGGAGTTGCCGAAGAATTATCCTCAAGGAGGTGCCAAAGAATTATCCTCAAGGAGGTGCCGAAGAATTATCCTCAAGGAGGTGCCAAAGAATTATACTCAAGGAGGTGCCGAAGAATTATCCTCAAGGAGGTGCCGAAGAATTATACTCAAGGAGGTGCCGTAGAATTATACTCAAGGAGGTGCCGAAGAATTGTCCTCAAGGAGAACCCGAAGAAATTTTCCTGAGGGAGGAACTCGACGAAATTATCATCAAGGAGAAACCAAAAAAAAAAAAAAAAAAAAAGAGGAGTAGAAAAAAAAAGGGGAGAAAAAAAAAGAGGATGGACAAATCTTCGGGTCCATTGACTCGTCATTTGTTCTGAGCAAGAGCATCGGCGATGTGCCTGACGACAATATAGAAGAACCAATATATTCGGCTGTCTCATCAAGCCTGAGAGAAAAATATAGAAGAACCCGCAAAATGGGTCATTGCATCAGCCGAACAAGGCACTCGACAATATATTCTCAGAGCGCCAAAGTTGCGATCAATCTCTGAATGCCGCAAAAATTTGCGAAGGTAAGACCCCAGATCCGTTCTGTGCGGCGTGGCATCGCCAAAGACTGCGCTCTGCTACTTTTATCCGTATCAACAGATACGAAGGAAAATCCTAACGGACGCGTTAGGTACCCGATAAAATATGACTGGGACTCGACAGAATGGTAAGACCTTAAGCGGCACCTGTCGAGTTAGCACCAGTATCCCGAGATCATGTCCAGGGACGTGATCTTGAAGTAGGTTTTTGCGGATTGCCACTAGAGCAGTTAACTAGTACCTGATCCGTCAGATGAACTAGCCCCAATTACCATTATCCCTGTACAATATAGATATGGATGTCAAATAAACGGCCTGGAGTCGATAAAAAGAGGGGCTGCGCCAAGTTCTTTATCGAGTAGTACAACTTGAGCCTATGGCAGGTGCAAGCACTTGCTCATAGGCTCGGGGGCTACTCTTATCGAGAGTATTGTTCATCCTCCCGATAAGATACAAGAAAGAGGAAAAGTTGTGGTGTCGATTAAAAGCAAGTTGAGCCTACACCCAAGTGCAAACACTTGGCTGTAGCCTCGGGGGCTACTCCCATCGGGAGCGCTGGTCGCGCACCCGATAGAAAAATAACTTCGACAGCATCTATGACAATCAAGGTTTGTAGACTCAACTCGATTCTACGACTCGAGTGGAGCCTACTCCCATCGGGAGCACATGGATTTCATCAAGTCCTCCAGAAATATAGTTAAGTTCTTCATCGAGTAGTACAACTTGAGTCTATGCCCAAGTGCAAGCACTTGCCCATAGACTCGGGGGCTACTCCCATCGGGAGCGCTGCCGTGCACCCGATAATTTCAAGAATCGTCGACATCATCTACGCTACACATGATCTACGACATGGACCTCGCCTTGTATTTCTTCGACTTCGGAGATGGTTATGCTTGGAGTTTCTACGCAAGTCTTCGACTTCCCTATAAACTCGGGGGCTACTGACATGGGCATACCCTTCGGGTACCCATTATTAGTATACCCGGCTCGGCCCAAGATGGAGAAAACCAAATATGGAGAAGGCCCAACAAGGCAACCCGAAGAAGTAGTCGACTAGGACTCTTGTAAAACCCTAAGCTGGTTGCATATATAAAGCTAGCCAGGGCACCCGAAATCATGAGGACAACATATAGACAACATAGCTCCGCCTATGGCGGCACCCTGTAAACACATCTATGATCATATACTGGATTGCTAGCAGCACGTAGGGATCCTCCACCGAGGGGACCCGAAGCTGGGTACGTCGTGTGCCTAATCTCGTCCCCGCAATCTCCATCGTCGCTCTTCCCGAAAACCCTAGTCTACAATACGTAGGCATTGCCGAGGTATTCCCTCGTCAGTCAGCGACCCCACCGAGCCCCGTCCCGGCCGATCGCACGACCCCTTTGCGCCGGGCCAACTCCTCACCGCCACTCGCCCAGTCACCGGCGAGGTATACGCGGAGGCCGAGTCGGCCCTGGAGGACGACGCCGACTTGGCGGCCGTGGTGCCGATCACCGATCCCATCATCACGGCGTCAGCCGCCAACTCCGTCGCTGCAACCCCAGCCGCCGACTCCGCCGTCGCGGCGTTCGTGAAGGAGATATGCCCTAGAGGCAATAATAAAGTGGTTATTATTTATATCTTTATGTTTATGATAAATGTTTATATATCATGCTAGAATTGTATTAACCGAAACATTAGTACATGTGTGATATGTAGACAAACAAGAAGTCCCTAGTATGCCTCTTAAACTAGCTTGTTGATTAATGGATGATTAGTTTCATAATCATGAACATTGGATGTTATTAATAACAAGGTTATGTCATTGTGTGAATGATGTAATGGACACACCCAATTAAGCGTAGCATAAGATCTCGTCATTAAGTTATTTGCTATAAGCTTTCGATACATAGTTACCTAGTCCTTATGACCATGAGATCATGTAAATCACTTATACCGGAAAGGTACTTTGATTACACCAAACACCACTGCGTAAATGGGTGGCTATAAAGGTGGGATTAAGTATCCGGAAAGTATGAGTTGAGGCATATGGATCAACAGTGGGATTTGTCCATCCCGATGACGGATAGATATACTCTGGGCCCTCTCGGTGGAATGTCGTCTAATGTCTTGCAAGCATATGAATGAGTTCATAAGAGACCACATACCACGGTACGAGTAAAGAGTACTTGTCAGGAGACGAGGTTGAACAAGGTATAGAGTGATACCGAAGATCAAACCTCGGACAAGTAAAATATCGCGAGACAAAGGGAATTGGTAATATATGTGTATGGTTCATTCGATCACTAAAGTCATCGTTGAATATGTGGGAGCCATTATGGATCTCCAGATCCCGCTATTGGTTATTGGTCGGAGTGAGTACTCAACCATGTCCGCATAGTTCTCGAACCGTAGGGTGACACACTTAAAGTTGGATGTTGAAATGGTAGTTCTTGAATTATGGAATGAAGTTCGAATATTTGTTCGGAGTCCCGGATGAGATCCCGGACATCACGAGGAGTTCCGGAATGGTCCGGAGAATAAGATTCATATATAGGATGTCATTTTATGTGAAATAAAATGTCGCGGAAGGTTCTATGGAAGGTTCTAGAAGGTTCTAGAAAAGTCCGGAAGAAACCACCAAGGAAGGTGGAGTCCACAAGGGACTCCACCTCCATGGCCGGCCAGCCCTAGTGGGGGTGGAGTCCCAAGTGGACTCCACCATAGGGGGCCGGCCACCCCCCCACATGGGAGGTGGGAATCCCACCTTTGGGTGGGAGTCCTACTTGGGCTAGGGTTCCCCCTCCTATGGAAGGTTTTGGTTTCGGGTCTTATTCGAAGACTTGGACACCAACACTTGGGATCCACCTATATAATGAGGGGCCAAGGGAGGGGGCCGGCCAACCCCTAGACCATAGCTTGGCCGCCCCCCTTGAGTGGCTGGCCACCCCCTCCCAAACCCTAGCTTTGCTCCTCCACTTCATATTGTCCGGTTTGCTTAGCGAAGCTCCGCCGGACTTCTACACCGCCACCGACACCACGCCGTCGTGCTGTCGGATTCAAGAGGAGCTACTACTTCCGTTGGCCGCCTGTAAGGGGTGGTGGACGTCGTCTTCATCAACAACCGAACGTGTGACCGAGTACGGAGGTGCTGCCCGTTCGTGGCGCCGGAACCGATCGTGATCAAGATCTTCTACGCGCTTTTGCAAGCGGCAAGTGATCGTCTACCGCAGCAACAAGAGCCTCATCTTGTAGGCTTTGGAATCTCTTCAAGGGTGAGACTCGATACCCCCTCGTTGCTACCGTCTTCTAGATTGCATCTTGGCTTGGATTGCGTGTTCGCGGTAGGAAAATTTTTGTTTTCTATGCAACGTTATCCTACAGTGGTATCAGAGCCGTGTCTATGCATAGATGGTTGCACGAGTAGAACACAATGGTTTGTGGGCGTTGATGCTCTTGTTATCTTTAGTTTGAGTACTTTGCATCTTTATGGCATAGTGGGATGAAGCGGCTCGGACTAACTTTACATGACCGCGTTCATGAGACTTGTTCCTCGTTCGACATGCAACTTGTATTGCATAAGAGGCTTTGCGGGTGTCTCATCTCTCCTACTATAGTAAAGATTCAATTTACTCTTCTATTGAAAACATTAGTATCAACGTTGTGGTTCATGTTCGTAGGTAGATTAGATCTCTCTCGAAAACCCTAAACCACGTAAAATATGCAAACCAAATTAGAGAGCGTCTAACTTGTTTTTGCAGGGTTTGGTGATGTGATATGGCCATAATGTGATGATGAATATGTATGAGATGATCATTATTGTATTGTGGCAACCGGCAGGAGCCTTATGGTTGTCTTTAAATTTCATGTTGAGTAGTATTTCAAAGTAGTTGTAATAGTTGCTACATGGAGGACAATCATGAAGACGGTGCCATTGACCTTGGTGCTTCGCCGACGATGATGGAGATCATGCCCGAAGATGATGGAGATCATGTCCGTGCTTTGGAGATGAAGATCAAAGGCGCAAAGACAAAAGGGCCATATCATATCACATATGAACCGCATGTGATGTAAATCCTTTTATGCATCTTATTTAGCTTAGATAGCGACGGTAGCATTATAAGATGATCTCTCACTAAAATCTCAAGATAATAAAGTGTTCATCCTTAGTAGCACCGTTATAATGTCTTATCGTTTGAAGCATCTCGTGATGATCGGATGTGATAGATTCGATAAGTACATACAACGGGTGCAAGACAGTTTGCACATGCGGATACTAAGGTGGCCTTGACGAGCCTAGCATGTACGTACATGGTCTCGAACACGTGATACCGAAAGGTAGAGCATGAATCATATGGTTGATATGATGAACACTATGAGTGTTCGCCATTAAAATCACACCTTTTCTCGTGATGATCGGGTTTAGGTGCGGTGGATTTGGTTCGTGTGATCACTAAGACAATGCGAGGGATATTGTTTTGAGTGGGAGTTCACCTAGGGTTTTAATTATGTTGAATTAAAATTTGAACTCAATTTGTCATAAACTTAGTCTAAACTATTGCAAATATATGTTGTAGAGATGGCGTCCTCAATCAATTTTAATCAGTTCCTAGAGAAAGAGAAACTTAAGAGCAACGGTAGCAACTTCACCGACTGGTTCCGTCATGTGAGGATCTTCCTCTCTCGCGGAAATCTGCAATTTGTGCTTGATGCACCGCTAGGTGACCCTCCCGCAGAAGATGAATCCGATGAAGTAAAAGCTGTTTACGCAACTCGGAAAACTCGGTACTCTCAAGTTCGGTGTGCCATCCCGTGCGATGCTGAATCCGATCTTCAAAAACGTTTTGAGCACCATGATCCTCATGAGTTGATGAATGAGCTGAAAGCTATATTCGAGACTCATGCGGCGATGGAATGCTATGAAGCATCGAAACATTTCTTCACTGTATGATGGAAGAAGGCAGCTCCGTTAGTGAGCACATGCTCGCCATGACCGGCATGCGAAGAAACTCAGTGACTTGGGAATAGTGATTCCTAACAGATCGGGATTAATCGTGTCCTTCAATCACCGCCACCAAGTTACAAGAACTTTGTGATGAACTACAATATGCGTAACATGAACAAGGAGTTACCTGAACTCTTTGGCATGCTAAAAGCTACCGAGATTGAGATCAAGAAAGAGCACCAAGTGTTGATGGTCAACAAGACCACCGAGTTTCAAGAAACAGGGCAAGTCTAAGGAAAATTCAAGAAGGGTGGCAAGAAAGCTGCCACGCCTCCTATGAAACCTAAGAACGGCCCTAAGCCCGATGCCGAGTGCTATTACCGCAAGGAGAAGGGACACCGGAAGCGTAATTGCTCCAAGTATCCGGCTGATCTAAAGAGCGGCCTTGTCAAGAAGAAGAAAGAAGGTATATCTGATATACATGTTATAGATGTTTATCTCACTAGTTCTCGTTCTAGTACATGGGTATTTGATACTGGTTCGGTTGCTCATATTTGTAACTCGAAACAGGAACTAAAGAATAAAAGACAATCGCTGAAAGATGAAGTGACGATGCGCGTTGGAAACGGATCCAAGGTCAATGTGATCGCAAATCGGGACACTTCCTCTACATCTACCTTCGGGATTAGTTTTAAGCCTAAATAATTGTTGTTATGTACCTGCGTTGAGCATGAACATTATATCTGGATCTTGTTTAATGCAAGACGGTTATTCATTCAAGTCTGAGAATAATGGTTGTTCTATTTTTATGAATAATATCTTTTATGGTCGAGCACCACAAAAGAATGGCTTATTTCTGTTAGATCTCGATAGTAGTGATACACATATACATAACATTGATGCTAAGCGAATTAAACTAAATGATAATTCTACTTATATGTGGCACTGTCGTCTTGGTCATATTGGAGTGAAACGCATGAAGAAACAACATACTCATGGATTAATTGAATAACTAGACATTGAGTCACTTGATAGATGCGAAGCATGTCTAATGGGAAAAATGACAAAGACTCCATTCTCTCAGATGATGGAGCGAGCTACCGACTTATTGGAAATCATACATACCGATGTATGTGGACCAATGAGCGTAGCATCGCGGTGGTTATCGTTATGTTCTAACCTTCACAGATGATCTGAGTAGATATGGGTATATCTATTTCATGAAACATAAATCCGAAACTTTCGAGAAGTTTAAGGAATTTCAAAGTGAAGTAGAAAATCAACGTAACAAGAAGATCAAATTTCTACGATCTGATCGTGGAGGTGAATATCTGAGTTATGAGTTTGGCATGCATTTAAAGAAATGCGGAATACTTTCACAATTGACACCGCCGGGAACACCTCAACGAAACGGTGTGTCCGAACGTCGTAATCGAACTCTCTTAGATATGGTTCGTAGTATGATGTCTCTTACTGATTTGCCGTTATCATTTTGGAGTTATGCATTAGAGACAACCGCATTCACTTTAAATAGAGCACCATCAAAATCCGTAGAAATGACACCGTATGAATTATGGTTTAATAAGAAACCTAAGTCATCGTTCCTGAAAGTTTGGGGTTGCGAAGCCTATGTAAAGAAGTTACAACCGGACAAGCTAGAACCCAAAGCGGAGAAATGCGTCTTCATAGGTTATCCTAAGGAAACTATAGGATACACTTTCTATCACAGATCCGAAGGCAAAATCTTTGTTGCTAAGAACGGAACCTTTCTTGAGAAAGAATTTCTCACTAAAGAAGTGACTGGAAGAAAAGTAGAACTTCGATGAGATTGATGAATCTATACTCGTTGATCGTAGTAGCGCAAAGATCGGAAGTTGTACCTGCATCGCCTACACCGGCAACGAGAGGAAGCTAATGATAATGATCATGAAACTTCGAACGAGGAAACTACTGAACCTCGCAGATCGACAAGGGAACGTGCCACTCCTGATTGGTATGATCCTTGTCTAAATGTCATGATTGTGGATAACAATGATGAGGACCCTGCGACGTATGAAGAAGCGATGATGAGCCTAGATTCCAACAAATGGCAAGAAGCCATGAAATCCGAAATGGGATCCATGTATGATAACAAAGTATGGACTTTGGTAGACTTACCTGATAGCCGAAAGGCTGTCGAAAATAAATGGATCTTCAAAAGAAAAACAGATGCTGATGGTAATATTACTGTCTATAAAGCTCGACTTGTCGCAAAGGGTTTCCGACAAATTCAAGGAGTTGACTACGATGAGACTTTCTCACCAAGCGAAGCTGAAATCTGTGAGGATTTTGTTAGCAATAGCTGCATTTTTCGATTATGAGATTTGGCGTATGGATGTCAAAACGGCGTTCCTTAATGGAGACATTGAGGAAGAGTTGTATATGGTACAACCCAAAGGTTTTGTCGATCCTAAAAATGCCGACAAAGTATGCAAACTTCAGCGTTCAATCTATGGACCGAAGCAAGCATCGAGAAGTTGGAACCGACGCTTTGATAAGGTGATCAAAGACTTCGGGTTTATACAAAGGTCATGGAGAGGCCCGTATTTACAAGAAAGTGAGTGGGAGCTCGTAGCATTCCCGATATTATATGTAGATGACATATTATTGATCGGGAATGATATAGAACTATTAAGCAAAGTTGTTAAGGGTTATTTGAATAATAGTTTTTCAATGAAAGACCTTGGTGAAGCATCGTATATATTAGGCATCAAGATTTATAGAGATAGATCAAGACGTCTAATAGGGCTATCACAGAGTACATATCTGGACAAGATTCTAAAGAAGTTTAGAATGGACGAAAGTAAGAAAGGGTTCTTACCTATGTTACCAGGCAAGGTATTGAGTAAAACTCAAGGACCGGCTACTGGCAGAAGAAAGAGAAAGGATGTGTAACATCCCCTATGCCTCGGCGATAGGATCTATCATGTATGCCATGCTATGTACTAGACCGGATATAGCACATGCCGTTAGTTTGACTAGCAGATATCAAAGTGATCCAGGAATGGAACACTGGACAGCGGTCAAGAATATCCTGAAGTACTTGAAAAGAACTAAGGATATGTTTCTTTGTTATGGAGGTGACCAAGAGCTCGTTGTAAACGGTTACACCGATGCAAGTTGGAACACTGATCCTGATGACTCTAAGTCACAATGCAGGTACGTGTTTATATTGAATGGTGCCGCAGTAGCTGGGCAAGCTCGAAGCGGTGCACGGTGGCGAAGTCTTCAACAGAATCGAGTACATAGCGGCTTCGTGAGGCTTCATCGAAGCGGTATGGATGAAGAGGTTCATTGTAGAGCTCGGTGTGGTTCCGAGTGCATTGGACCCATTAATCATTTATGTGATAACATGGGTGCCATCGCCAATGCACAAGAGCCAAGGTCACACAAGAGGCTGAAGCATATCAAGCTGCGTTACCACTCGATTCGCGAGTACATCGAAGATGGAGAAGTAAAGATTTGCAAAGTACACACCGATCCGAATGTAGCAGATCCGTTGACTAAAGCTCTCCCTAGGGCAAAGCATGACCAACACCGAGAATGCCATGGGTGTTAGGTATATTACAATGTAATCTAGATTATTGACTCTAGTGCAAGTGGGAGATCAAGGAGATATGCCCTAGAGGCAATAATAAAGTGGTTATTATTTATATCTTTATGTTTATGATAAATGTTTATATATCATGCTAGAATTGTATTAACCGAAACATTAGTACATGTGTGATATGTAGACAAACAAGAAGTCCCTAGTATGCCTCTTAAACTAGCTTGTTGATTAATGGATGATTAGTTTCATAATCATGAACATTGGATGTTATTAATAACAAGGTTATGTCATTGTGTGAATGATGTAATGGACACACCCAATTAAGCGTAGCATAAGATCTCGTCATTAAGTTATTTGCTATAAGCTTTCGATACATAGTTACCTAGTCCTTATGACCATGAGATCATGTAAATCACTTATACCGGAAAGGTACTTTGATTACACCAAACACCACTCGCGTAAATGGGTGGCTATAAAGGTGGGATTAAGTATCCGGAAAGTATGAGTTGAGGCATATGGATCAACAAAGTGGGATTTGTCCATCCCGATGACGGATAGATATACTCTGGGCCCTCTCGGTGGAATGTCGTCTAATGTCTTGCAAGCATATGAATGAGTTCATAAGAGACCACATACCACGGTACGAGTAAAGAGTACTTGTCAGGAGACGAGGTTGAACAAGGTATAGAGTGATACCGAAGATCAAACCTCGGACAAGTAAAATATCGCGAGACAAAGGGAATTGGTAATATATGTGTATGGTTCATTCGATCACTAAAGTCATCGTTGAATATGTGGGAGCCATTATGGATCTCCAGATCCCGCTATTGGTTATTGGTCGGAGTGAGTACTCAACCATGTCCGCATAGTTCTCGAACCGTAGGGTGACACACTTAAAGTTGGATGTTGAAATGGTAGTTCTTGAATTATGGAATGAAGTTCGAATATTTGTTCGGAGTCCCGGATGAGATCCCGGACATCACGAGGAGTTCCGGAATGGTCCGGAGAATAAGATTCATATATAGGATGTCATTTTATGTGAAATAAAATGTCGCGGAAGGTTCTATGGAAGGTTCTAGAAGGTTCTAGAAAAGTCCGGAAGAAACCACCAAGGAAGGTGGAGTCCACAAGGGACTCCACCTCCATGGCCGGCCAGCCCTAGTGGGGGTGGAGTCCCAAGTGGACTCCACCATAGGGGGCCGGCCACCCCCCCACATGGGAGGTGGGAATCCCACCTTTGGGTGGGAGTCCTACTTGGGCTAGGTTTGCCCCCTCCTATGGAAGGTTTTGGTTTCGGGTCTTATTCGAAGACTTGGACACCAACACTTGGGATCCACCTATATAATGAGGGGCCAAGGGAGGGGGCCGGCCAACCCCTAGACCATAGCTTGGCCGCCCCCCTTGAGTGGCCGGCCACCCCCTCCCAAACCCTAGCTTTGCTCCTCCACTTCATATTGTCCGGTTTGCTTAGCGAAGCTCCGCCGGACTTCTACACCGCCACCGACACCACGCCGTCGTGCTGTCGGATTCAAGAGGAGCTACTACTTCCGCTGCCCGCTGGAACGGGGAGGTGGACGTCGTCTTCATCAACAACCGAACGTGTGACCGAGTACGGAGGTGCTGCCCGTTCGTGGCGCCGGAACCGATCGTGATCAAGATCTTCTACGCGCTTTTGCAAGCGGCAAGTGATCGTCTACCGCAGCAACAAGAGCCTCATCTTGTAGGCTTTGGAATCTCTTCAAGGGTGAGACTCGATACCCCCTCGTTGCTACCGTCTTCTAGATTGCATCTTGGCTTGGATTGCGTGTTCGCGGTAGGAAAATTTTTGTTTTCTATGCAACGTTATCCTACAGTTCGACGCCGATTCCACCGCCACGGCATCAGTCGCCGGGTCCACCGATGTGTCCCCGACCGCCGGCTCCATCGCCACGGCGTCGTTTAAAGACTCCATCTCCCTGGTCTCTCACCCAAGCGACTTCGAGGATGACTCCGTTCTCTCCCTCTTCGGCAGCGATTCCGATTCGGACTCCGTGGAGGCCCCGCGCTACCGCTACCCAACCGCCATCTTCATGGCGGGAGGCGAGGAGGAGCCTCTGAATGACGCCTTCACCACTCCTCTCCCTGCAACCGCCACCGCGACCGAGATCGAGGCGCATCGGGAGGCCCTCGAAGAACAGAGGAAGAAGGAGCTCGCCGAGCGGCAGAAATTTTGCCTCGAGCAAGACGAAGGGAGAGCCGTGTCCCACTATCGCCAGCAGCGCAATCGCCTGCGCATGGAGCGTGCCCGCGCGCACGACTTCCCCAGCGCGCGTCTCAACTTTGACGACCCGGACGGAGAAGTTCGGATCGCCCGAGTCCAGAATCCCGACGCCCCGGAAGGAAGTCGGGCCGCCGCCGATAGGACGGTGCATGGAGCACCACCACCACCACCACCACCACCACCACCACCACCCGAAGTTCCTCGGGCGGAAGTCGACGCAAATGGCCTGCCACTACACTCATCTCCAGCTGACAACGTCGCGGCCGCCCAAGCCGTTCTTGCGAGGCTCCCCAAAACGGGAGACGACGCGATCCTCGTCCAGCACGCCAAGGCCCTGGTCGCCAAGGCTTTGGAGCAGCAACACGCCGCCGCCGACTCGCAAGGGCGACTCTATTCGCGCACATCCGCCAGTCGCGCGGCGTCTTCCGGAGCGGCAAACCGCGCAGTCGCCAACGCCAACAACTGTCCGCCGCCAGCACCACGCGCGGCCCACTCGACCAACAACCGAATCGAGCCGCGCCCCGCGCGAGTGATGGTCGCCGCCAATGGGCAACCCGTCGATGCGTGCACCCACATCGTTAACGATCAAGAATGGCGGGCGTGAAACCGCCTGAATGACCGCTACGCTGATGAAGCCCCGCGCCAAAGCGCGTTCACTCGAGTCGGCCCCGCCTGTTTCGGGCCGATGATCAGAGGCGAGCCGTACCCCGCAGGGTTCAAGGGGCCCCGCGACATCGAGAAGTATGATACTCACATCGACCCCACGGTCTGGATCGATTCGTACGCCATGGCAATGGGCATCCAAGGCCATTCTGAGTTGCTCGCGGCACGCTACCTGCCTCTCATGATGGACGGCGTAAATCGCCACTGGTTCAACACCCTCACCGCCAACAGCATCGACTCTTGGGAAGAAGCCCGTGCCGCATTCATCCAGCACTTCGCCAGCGCGTACACTCGCGCAACAACTATAGAAGACCTGGATCGCTGTGTCCAGGGCCCGCGCGAGTCGACTCGTCGGTGGGTGCAGCGCTGGAAAGATATGTGGACGACCTCCAGCGGCATTAGCACGGACACGGCGATCTACTGCTTCCAGCAGTGCTGCCGGTACGAACCGCTAAGCGCCAAACTCTGCCGCGTCAGCAGAGATAACATCTCAATCTCCGAGCTCTTCGACATCGCCACCCGCTACGCCGACGAAGACCCTACAGTCGACTCGGACGACGAGTACGGCCAGCGGCGCAATCGCCGCCCCGTTCACACAGATTCTCGACGCGGCGACTACCGGTTCGGCGGTCGATCCAACAACGGCAAGCGTCGCGCCGACGGAGGACACAACGAGCTCGTCGCCAACGCCGACTACGAGCAGCGCGAGCCAAAATCCTTCCGACGCGACAACCGTGCGCCGCGGGAGGACCGACCTCAGCCTAAGCGCTTCGATGCCCGCAGCCTCCTGGACGCCCCGTGCATCTACCACAGCAGGGAGGGCAAGCCCTCAACACACATGACGGGAAACTGCTACTCCCTGAAGCAGATAGAGAAGGCCCGCCGCGCCAAGGAAAACGACAGCGGCAATCAGCACAAAGACCGCGCCAAGGACCCAGATCAGCACAAGGGAGAAGGGTTCGGTCGCAGCGCCGGCTCGCTCCACACCTTCACCGGAGTCGGCGATCATCGGGACAGGAATGTCCTCGCAAGGGCGGTAGCAGTACACGCGGTCGTCCTCGACGTGCCCCGGTGGCTCAACTGGTCCGAGCAGAGCATCACCTGGAGTCGCGAAGACCACGCTCCTCGCATCGAGTACCCCGGCCGAGTGGCGTTGGTCGTCAGGCCCAAGGTAGCCGACTACTGGCTGTCGAAAACCTTGATGGACGGAGGAAGCTCCATCAACATTCTGTACTACGAGACCTTCCAGCGACTCGGCTTACCAGACTCACGCCTTGAGAACACCAAGGTCACATTCCATGGCATCGTCCCCGGGCGAAAGGCCTTCCCGATCGGCGAGGTCACGCTACCAGTCACCTTTGGCACACCCGTGAACTACCGCACCGAGCAGATAACGTTCGAGGTGGTGAACTTCCGCAGTTCCTACCATTGCGTGCTCGGCCGATAGGCGTTCGCCCGGTTCATGGCCGCGCCTCACTACGCCTACAACATGATGAAGATGCCAGGGCCTCGCGGCATCATCACCGTCCACGGCGACCCGGAGATGGCACTGGAATGCGAGGACGTTAGCACCAAGCTCGCCGACGCCGTCATCGCCGACGAGCATGACAACTCCGCCGAGCTCGCCAAGTACCCAGTCGACCGCAACGACCCCGCCATCCTGGAGAAGCCGACCGATCTCGACTCGTCCGCTGCAACCTTCAAGCCTACAACCGACACTCGCCAAGTAGATCTTGTAGAGGATGATTCAAGTAGGCAAATTACCATTGGGACGGGCCTGTCCGCCCAATAGGAAAGCGCGCTCATCAAGTTCCTCCGTGAGAATCGAGATATCTTTGCATGGAAACCATCTGACATGCCGGGTGTCCCGAGAGAACTTGCTGAGCAAAAATTACATGTCGACCCCTCCGCACGCCCCGTTAGGCAGGCAATGCGCCCCGTAGGAGAAGAGCGACGGCACGCAATCGCCGAAGAGGTGAACCGGTTGCTCGCCGCCGGCTTCATCATCGAAATCAAGCACCCCAAATGGCTGGCAAACCCAGTCCTGGTGCTAAACAAGAACAAGACATGGCGTATGTGTATCGACTACACTAGCCTCAATCATGCATGTCCCAAGGACCCATTCGTCCTGCCGCGAATCGACCAGATCATCGACGCGGTCGCCGGGTCCGAGTCGCTGTGCTTCCTCGACGCTTACTCCGGGTACAATCAAATAAAGATGGCCAGAGAAGACCAAGAGAAGACAGCATTCATCACGCCATTGGGTGCTTACTGCTACACATCCATGACCTTTGGCCTCAAAAACACCGGAGCGACATATCAACGGTGCATGAACAGCTACCTGGAGAGCCAAATCGGCCGCAACGTACACGTCTACATAGACGACGTGGTAGTCAAGTCGACTCGACAGGCCGACCTCATCACCGACCTCGCCGAGACATTCGCCAACCTACATCGATACAAGATCAAGCTCAACCCTCTCAAGTGCACCTTCGGGGTCCCCTCGGGACAGTTGCTCGACTACGTCGTCTCCAAGCGCGGCATCGAGCCTAACCCGGAGAAAACCCTGGCAGTCATGCGAACCAAGCAGCCAACCTGCCTGGTCGATGCGCAAAAGCTCGCTGGCCGGGTCGCAGCCCTCAGTCGCTTCATACCCTGACTCGGTGACAAGGCCACGCCACTCTACCGCCTGCTCAAGAAGTCGGAATCGTTCGAGTGGACAGAAGAGGCACAGCGGGCCCTGGAAGAGCTCCAACACGCCCTGCAGAACGCCCCCATCCTCGCGGCCCCACTACCACAAGAAACTATGCTCCTATACGTCGCTGCGTCGAATCGCGCGATAAGCGCGGTCATGGTCGTTGAGCGCAAGGAAGAAGGAAAAGAGCAGCTGATACAGCGCCCGGTCTACTACATCAGCGAGGCCTTAATCGACTCCAAGCAACGGTACCCGCACTATCAAAAGCTGGTGTACGCAGTCCTCAGGGCCCAGAGGCGACTAGCCCCCTACTTCCACGAGCACCCCATCAAGGTTGTCGCCTCAACACCACTCGCCGACATTATCCGCAACCGCGACGCAACCGGCCGGATCGCCAAGTGGGCAGTCGAACTTGGCGTCCACAACATCATGTACGAGTCGCGCCACGCCATCAAGTCTCAGGCACTCGCCGACTTCCTCGCCGACTGGGAAGAGGCCCAGCAACCGAGCTCTCCTGCGGACCTCAAGCATTGGACACTGCACTTCGACGGCTCCAAGAACCTCGAGGAGGCAGGCGCAGGAGTCATCCTCACATCGCCAAAAGGCGACATCGTGAAGTACGTCCTGCAACTCCGGTTCGAGCCCTGCACCAACAACATGGCCGAATACGAGGCGCTCCTACACGGCATGCGAGTAGCAAAAGAGATGGGCGCAACACGGCTGCGCTGTCTCGGCGATTCCGACCTCGTCGCCAGCCAGACTTCCGGCACCTGCGACGCCACCGATGCCAACATGATCGCGTACAAGCGCGCAGTCGACCAAGCCGGCGCCAGCTTCGCCGGCCACGTCGTCGAGTGGGTCGACAGGCGCAAGAATGAAGAAGCAGATGCGCTAGCCAGACTCGGGTCCAAGCGACTCCAACCTCCTCCAGGCATCTTCCTCGATATCCTCAGCCACCCCTCGGTGCGCGCACCTCGCGAGCTGGACATCGCCGAGCCTCCTGCGCCCGACTCCATCCTAGTCGCACTCGCCTCCGACAGCGACGACTGGACGGAGCCATACCTAAGCTACCTCGAACGCCAGGTGCTGCCAATGGATGAAACTGAGGCACGAGCGATCGTACGCAGGTGCAAGTCTTTCACCATTATCAACAAAGAGTTATACAAGCGCAGCGTCTCGGGGGTATTCCAGCGGTGCGTCGGCGCTGACGAAGGACGCAAGATCCTGCGCGACATCCACGCAGGGGACTGCGGCCACCATGCAGGCGCGCGCTCAATCGTCGCCAAAGCTTTCCGTCATGGCTTCTATTGGCCAACAGCCCACGAAGACGCAGTCGCGCTCGTCCGCTCGTGCGCCGGGTGCCAAAAGTATGCAAGCCAGTCGCACATGCCGGGATCAGCACTGAAGACCATCCTCCTCACCTGGCCGTTCGCCGTCTGGGGCCTGGACATGGTAGGGAAATTCAAAACAGCCCCCGGCGGGTACACTCACCTCTTAGTCGCGGTGGACAAATTCACCAAATGGGTAGAAGCAAAACCCATCAAGAAGTGCGACGGAAAGATAGCCACCAAGTTCCTACGCGAGCTTATCTACCGGTATGGCTACCCACACAGCATCATAACCGACAACGACACAAATTTCGCCAAAGGGGAGATGGCCGATTTCTGCGAGGACAAAGGCATCCGACTCGACCTGGCGTCGGTCGCACACCCCGAGTCGAACGGCCAAGCGGAAAGAGCAAACCAGAGCATCCTCCATGGACTCAAGCCGCGACTAATGGTGCCTCTGGAGCGCGCAGCCGGCTGCTGGGCAGAAGAACTCCCCTCCGTGTTGTGGGGCATCCGCACAACACCAAACAGGTCGACCGGCTTCACGCCCTTCTTTCTGGTGTACGGTGCCGAGGCGGTCATGCCCACGGACATTGCCTACGACTCGCCACGGGTCACCAACTACGCCGAAGAAGACAACGAGCGCGCTCGCCAAGACGACATTGACCTCCTCGACGAGGCCAGGGACCTCGCACTCTCCAGGACCGCCATCTACCAGCAAGATCTCCGCCGCTACCACAGCCGTCGCGTTCGGAGTCGCTCCTTCCAAGTCGGGGATCTCGTGCTCCGGCTAATCCAAGACAAGAAAGGCATGCACAAGCTGTCCCCCCATGGGAAGGACCTTTCGCCATCAGCCGCGTACTCGGCAACGACTCCTACTACCTCACCGACGTCCGCAAGGACGACAAAGGCGAACCACTCACCCGAGAGGTGGAGCGCCCCTGGAACGTCAATCTCCTCCGACGGTTTTACACCTAAGGAAGATGCGTAACCCACAAATTCAGTGATTAATCAAAATCGCCGATTGCGTCAATCTCCAACACCGATCGCCTCTCTGCTGCTCGCCAGATAACTGTATCTCCCATCTCGGTAAACACGAGCCCAATCACCATGGCACGCGACTTGGTACTGGGAGACCTTCGATCGCCGCTGCTGGAAGAGAAAAGTCCACGATCGGCCAAGTAGCCGGGCTAACAAGGGCATGATGGGTTACCCGGGCGCAACACCAGGCCCGGTTACCCCCACCCCTTACGCCGTCAGGTGAAAACGGCGACTGGAACCTACAGCAGGGTCGCATGCCCGACCAGCCCCCCGGGCCACGGCGATCGTCTAGTGCTACGCTATACAGCAAACCAATGCCCTCCTCTACCTTAGGTTGGTGACTTGAATGGCTAAGTACTTCGACCAGGGACCCCGCAAAACGGACCCGAGGCTCGCCAAGGAACAACGCCCGCAAGAACCCCCTTTGGAGTCGCCAAGCGACTGGCTCACCGAGCCACGACGAGAGGCACGCTACATATAAACAGCGCAACTATAACCAACCCGCTACTCCACCCATGAGGCTGCTATTCGCACTATAATGACTACGTACTACGACTGGGGACGCCCAGCTCGATAAGGAAAACAGTCAATTCGATAGCCTTCATCGGGGTCACATGGCGACTGGCCTGTTGGCCATGGAGAGTCGGGCCCAACTCAAACAGAAAAGCATTACCAATGCGTTTACATATCTCAAACGCGGTCGCCAAGTCATACTTAAGCAAAAGCTAGTACTTTATTTACAACTAACACCCGCGAGTCATGCCCTCGCGGGAATTTAAGTGGCATCATCCACAGGTTTACAAGACCCTACTGGGACGGCCCCGGGGCTTCCTCTACGACCAGCTCGGCGCCGCCATCGCCATGGCGGAACTTCGGAGTATACCGGACGACCGGGTAAGTGGACAGGGAATTGGCAGCCGCGGCATGGAACAGGCGCTCTGCGGGGAAATCCACCGGGCCAGCCTCCTTCTCCGCGTCCCCCGGCGCCGGCTCGCTGGCAATATGCGTCTCCAAGTCCGCGGTCGCCAACACCCGGTCGGCGTAGGGGCGCACCGCCTCCATCAAGCGCAGCACCTCGGCGACATCAAACTCGCCATTCTCCGAGGGGAAGCCAGCCGTGACCTCCTCCACATCAAACCCCTCCGAGTAGTGGGCCAGCACCATGCTCAGCGCCATGGTAATACCCACGCGGCAAGAGGAGCGGCGGAGCCAGTCGACCACCGCCGGAATGTTGGAGACGGCCTTGAAGACCGACGGCGTGTCCCGTGGAATCACCTCCCGCAGACTTAGATACTGGAGCGCCGCCAGGATCTCCCCCGCACAGGCGATAATGCGCGCGGTCGCAGTCGACAAGCACTCCCGCGGGGTCGCCGTCTCCACGAAGTCGCTCGTACCTGAAACCAGCAACAAGAAAAAATTCAAGTCAGAACTCGCTCCCGGTGCGGGCTCGCCACGCTCGGGGACTGGCCCCCGAGGCCGACTCGCCACGCTCGGGGACTGGCCCCCGCGGCCGACTCGCCACGCTCGGGGACTGGCCCCCGAGGCCGACTCGCCACGCTCGGGGACTGGCCCCCGAGGCCGACTCGCCACGCTCGGGCGTAGCTACCTTGAGCGGACTCTCCCACCCGGCGATCAACAAAAATCAAGGAAGGACTGCTGGAGCTTACCAAGGAGCTGCCGCGACATCTCGCGGACAAAAGCCTCGAAGATGGTCTTCTCGGCCTGCACCGCCAGAACGATGCCCTCGGACGCCTCCTTCTCCGCGGCCAGCTCCTTGGCGTGTTGCAGCTTCAAAGCCGCAACCTCCTCTCGCAGAGCAGCGGCGGCCCCCCGCGCGGCGTCCCGTGCCTCTTTCGCGGCCTCCAGCTTCCCCTTGTACTCCGCGATAACGTCCTCCAGTTCCCGGCTCTTGTCCTCTAGGACCTTTGTCAGGTCCACCACCTCCGCCTTCGCCTTCTTCCGCGCCTCTTCGGCCTGCTTCGCCCGAAACTCGGCTTCCCGGTAGAAGGACTCCTTCACGAATCCTTCCCGAGCCTCGGCAAGCGCCTTCGCCTGCGCCTCTGCTACAGGAAAAGGGATGATGAGAACAAAGGACAACACGCATACGCGCGACAAGGAGGGGGAGACAAGTGAGAACGACTTACTGCCCAGGGCGATGAGCTTGCTGTTCTTCTGCGCTGCCTCCTCCACAAGCGCCGTCAATCTCTTCACCTCCGCCTGCACAGCGAATGGCGCGAAGGTCAACAACAGCAGTCCAGGTATAAAAAAGAGCCTCGACTCGCCCCTTCAGGCCAAGTCGACCCTCGGGGACTGGGGGAGGACCGGACTGCGAGTACAGGAGTGCTTACCACATGCACTTCACCGAGCGCTGTGTGGAGCTCAGTGAAGGTCAGAGTCGAAGGCGGAGGACGGCGCGACTCGGCCGCTTCATCCACCTGCATCACCGCCTCAGTCGACGGCGCCCCTTCAGCTCGCATCTCGGGGTCGCTGGGACGGACTTGGTCCCTAGCGGCCTTGGACCGACGCTCCTTCATCGACGCCGAGAGGCCACCCTCCTCGGCGGTGCCCTCTTCGACCTCGGGCGCCACGACATCCGCCCCCTGGGCTTCAGTCGATCCGACGCCTGCTGACTCCTCCTCTACCACGGGGGGAGCGGCGCCTGGTCCCATCGCCGCGCTCGCCGCGCCCCCGCGACCCACGCTGGCCAAGGGGAAAGTCTCAACAATGGGCTCGGCGCGGCTGGCGCTCGCATCCCCCGCCTTGCTCGCAGCGACGGGCTCTTCCCGAGCCGACCCCGTGTCCACAGGGTCGGAGGGTGCCTTCTTCGTTTCTGCGGCCTTCTTCAGGTCGGCCGCTCTTGTGGCCGCTGCCCCAATCGAGGCGGGTCTTGCCAAGACCTTCCTCTTGGACCTGCGGGAATTGAGGCGGGTCATTCATAAATCCCGCCCATAAGGAAGCAAAGCTTGGCAGGAGACACTTACTTCACCGTGGGGATCGCCTTCACGCCCGGACCGGCTCGGGCTCCAGCGTCGATGGCGTCCTTCAGAGGGCGTTGGAGCTTTATGGAACCCTCGAGAATAGTCTGGCGCAGCCGCTTGGGCTGCGGCTCGACTCCTCCCTTCGAGGGCTCCCCTTCCTCCGGGTGTGAGGTCGCCTCTTCGTCCCCGTCACCCTCCGGCGGCCTCGGAGCACCCTGCGACGAAGATGTTGCGCCCCTCTTCGCCCCGCGCGGGAGCCGGACGAAGTCCCTCGCTTCGGAGTCCGACTCGGTGTGATCCTCCTCGTCATCGACCTCCTCCTCCTCGCCTTCGGTCATTTCTGGAGGCTCTTTCCCCGCAAGGGGGGGAAGATGATCGGCGACCTTCTGCCATCGTTGCATTCGGACCGAGGAAATGAGTTAGAGAAGGAGGAGCGCAATCTGGGCCTCCCGGGTCACAGCAACGAACAGATCAATACCTGGGGCGCCGGTTTGTCCTCGGAGAAGGGTTGCAGGCCGTCCTCAAAGGAAGTAAAGGCGGCCGTGGTGATCTTGGCAAGCGCCTTCCGGTACTCGGCCTCGTCCCACTCGGTCGCCATCGACCGGGTGCAGTCGTTCTGCCCCCGGTATTCCCACATAGAGTGGGCTCGACACCGCAGGGGGATCAAGCGACGACCGAGCCAACAGTTGTACATGTTGGCCGCCGTCAAGCCGTCGTCCTTCAGCGCCTGGATCGCCTGGCGCATCTCCTTCACCACATCCTCCTGCTCGCGCGGCAGCGACCGGACGTGAGACGCCGAGGGACGCTGGGCTCAGGGTCATATTGAGGGATGCAGACCTCACCGGGGGGAGTGTACTCCTTGGCGTAGAACCAGAATCGGCGCCATTGCGATTGCGCCTTCTTGGGGAGCGCCATGTCAATGAAGCTCTCCCCGGACTTCACTTGGAATGTGATCCCGCCGTTCGGGATGAGCGCTTGGTTGTTCTTGCTGACCCGGGTCGCCCGGCCGTGGAAGATTGACACCCACGGCAGGAAATATGGCGGGCAACCCAAATAGCACTCACATAGCGCCACGAACAGCGAGATTTGCTGCACGCTGTGCGGCCCAAGGTCGCATATCTTGATGTTGTAGAAGGCCAACAGCTACCGGATGAAGTCGGAGGAGGGGAGCGCGAATCCGCGGTCCAGGAAGCTAAGGAAGAGCACGAACTCGCCCGGCCTCGGAAGCGGTTCCACCTCGTTTGGCGCCGGGACCCGCCATCACTCCTGCTTGAATTCGGGAATGACCCCGGAGGCGACGTACGGGAGGAGGGACTCGCGTGTGACATTGGACTTGCCCCAACCTCTCGCCGCCATGACTGCGCTTGGAGCTCTCAACAGGAAGTAGATGAGAAGAGAAGGGGAGGAGAATGCGGCGGAGTGATAAGCCCTAACCCCTGGACTCGACCTTTTATACCGCTACACTCGCTCAAGCTAAGCATGAGATCCGTCCGTTGATTCGCCGCGAAATCGCCGCCCCGTGATTGACGGTCGAGATTAACAACGGGTCCGGCGGAACGGGCGTTAAGCTAGCCGTTAACGGTCACATCAGGCCCAACGGTCAACTACATGCAAACGGCTCGCGCCTCGGTCAACGTGAAATCTAGCCGTTGGCTCCTCCACGTGTCCGCACACTGGACCTACGCCGACTGGCCTACGACGACTGGCTCACGCCGACTGTCAGACGACGACTGGCTCATGCCGACTATCATACGCCGACTGGCTAATCGAGTTCAAGCGATTGGAGACTGGCGTCCAGCTGGTAATTTCTTCTTTGGGGAGCCCGGCGGCGATTCATCTTAATCCGTCCATGTGGCTCTTCGCGACCCGCTCCGGATCCGCGCCTCGTCACCACCGCGCTCGGAGACTACTGATGGGGATATGCCCATAGGGGGTGGGTCGCCAGTCCCACTCGCCATGAGGATGAAGGCCCAGGAAGACCGTCAGTCGCCTAGCCGACTGGACCCGAAGGCGACTGGGCCGAAGATCCAAGGAGGAGATCCGTATGGCCGGATAAGAAGATTACTTGTAGAAGGGTGATGTATCCCGGATTAGTAGCAACTGATACGATTCGGAGTTATCTCCTTGTAACCCTAGACCGGGGGTGGATATATAAACCCCCGGGCTAAACCCTAGAGAGCACGACATCTGAGATCCGATCTCCCCTGTAAGCTCTTGGCTCTACGCCGACTGAGCCCCCCATTGTAATTCTCCACTGAGCAATAAGATCTAGCAGGACATAGGCCTTTTACTCTCCGGAGGGGCTGAACCTGGGTAAAACCTTGCGTCCCTTGCACCTCGACCCGCAGATGGCAATGTTCCCTTGCCCCCGCATCAACGAAGTGCTACCCCCTGTAGCATCTGCCGTGGTCATATCCACGACAGTCATCACTTCATCATGATTTGCACGGTTACTTGCAGTCTGAATGGAGCTCCTCTCCTCTATAGGTTTGTCGATGCAGGCACTTGATCGAAGTGGATAATCCTTGGACGACATGGTAGCGATTGGTGTCTTCAAAGGAGTTTTCCTAAGGGACTATTTTTCCTTTTTTGAATGAAGAAAGAAGTCCACATAACCCCTTAAGTTTTGGGTTTGGAACGCTAACCCCCAAGTTTAGATTTGGGCACTTAACCCCTAAGTATCAAATACCAGGCAATTTGCCCCCTTGGCTGTTTTCATAGCTGTTTTGGTCCACGTGATAAGTGGTTTTAGCATGGTTTCAAATAGCCGTCTATAGCCTGGCGCGGGCTATAACCTTTTGGGACACCTCCCGCTATGTCTATATCATTTATAGGTTATATGAGAAAACCCGCTAATAGTCGGCTATATCCCCATTTAGCCTGTATTTAGCCTCTAATTTAGCCGCTAAATCTCCCTATTATATGAATTTCTCTTGTCTCTTTTTTTATTTCTTGTTTATTTTGTGTTCAATATAGTTCGATAAAGTTGTGACTTGAATAGTTGAATAATTGTTTGCCTTGAATAGTTGAAAGAGTGGTAGGTTGAAAATTATGTTTAAGCCATATTTTTCTTTTTTCTTGTTAAGATATGACTGAAATTTCACATGTATTTGAAAAACTGCTAAATATACTAGCCCGCTATGGTCCAGCTATAGCCTTTGTCAGCCTTGAAAAATATTGTTGCTAATAGCGGGCTACCGCCTTTGTTACTGTAGGTTGCACTAGCATCATCTCTATTATTTCCTTTCTTCTGCTACTCATTTGGTGCCTCTTTCACCTGTTGGATGGACTGCCAATATCATGTGTTAGACTGTTAGTACCTCCCCTCACAATGAGTCATGTTGTGCCGCAGTGATAGCTCTTAAACTTCGAAAAGGAAATCAAGTATAAGGTGATTTCATACAGAGATGATATCTTATCTTCTGACATACATATGCAGACCTTACAAATAGTTATGGTGTGCCGCGGATACGCAAAACTGCCTTTAGCCATTAGAAATGTCAATTTAATCATAGGTTACATACTGACAGTTGCATTTGATTCGACTACTGAGCCAGTTAGGATACATACAGCATATATCTATATGAGCACCTTCCCACCTTGTACATGCAGATATAGTGATCAGCAGACTAGTTGATCATTTTGTGTTACAGGTTGTTTTAACCCCAAGAAGATGCATGTCACTAGTTATTATGTGGTGTGGTGGACAAGGCAATGGTTCCTGGTGCAGTTTGCGTCTGACCCGCCTCTTGTTCCTCCTCCTCCTCCCCAACAATCCTCTTCCAGAACCAGTGCCCCCTCCAGACCTGCTCCATCTGCTCCATGGGGAGCTGCTTCGTCTCCGGCAGGAAAAAGAAGACGAACATGGTCATCACGCACACCCACCCTCCGAAGAGGAAGAAGGTGCCGAACTTGAGGTGGCACAGCATGGCCAGGAACGTCTGCCCGATCAGAAACGTGACCAGGAAGATGACTGCGATCACCACGCTCTGGCCGGCCGACCTGATCTCCAGCGGGCAGATCTCCGTCGGGACAAGGTACGTCAGCGGCCCCCAAGACCACGCGAACCCCGCCACGAACACGCACATGATGACCAGCACCAGGTATGCGTACTCCTTCTCCATGACCCCGTGGTCCTTGAACTTCACTGCCAGGACGGCGCCCACCGTGAACTGCGACAGGATCATCTGCACGCCGCCGACCAGCAGCAGCTTTCTGCGCCCGAACCGGTCCACGACGATCATTGCCACGATGTTGGCGGCCGTCGCGCAGAGGCGCGTCACGACGGCTGACATGAGGGATGCACTCTCCTTGAGCCCGATTGTGCGGAACATGACAGGCGCGTAGAAGTTGATCACGTTGATCCCAGTGACCTGGTTGAAGAAAGGAATGAGGAGTGCTATCACAAGCTGTGGCCTGTACTTCTTCTTCAGGATGTTCCGGTACGGGTTCTTGATTGTCCGCGAGATGTTGCTAGCGGTGACCAGATCATCGAGCTCTTTCTGGACTCCGGTCGTGCCACGCAGCCTCTGGAGCATCATCTTCGCCTGGTCGACATTGCCATCACGCTGGATCAGGAAGCTGGGGGTCTCAGGAAGGAAGATTGCGCCAATGGTTAGGAATGCGGCAGGGACAGCGGCCATGGACAGTGATATCCTCCACCCCCATCCTCCTTCAATTTTTGCCACTCCGTAGTTGATGAGGTTCGCAATGAGGATGCCGATGCTGATACACAGCTCGAAGCCGTTGTTGATGGCACCACGGTACTGCGGTGGTGCCATTTCTGAAAGGTACAGTGGAATTGACTGCAGAAATATAGCAATATTTATTATTACCCTACTCATTAATTAGTTACTACCAGTATAGAAGAAATCAATAGTCTGCAATATTCTCCCTCCCTGAAAAGATATATAATACTTGTAGAGGAGGACAGATGCATGAATATCCCTTCTAGATTTTATGAATATACATGAAAAAGATGGGACAGCATAAAGTTTCAGGAGTGCGGATCGTGCATTTACTTTTGCAAAAGAAAATTTATATGGGCTTTGCTTTTAGTGAGCATCATAGTGAACTTCCTTTTCTGTTTTCTGACTGATGTGAATAGCCACCGTTGTTGCTCTTGGCCCATTACTGTAGCTAGTTGAGACATTGATCTATTTTGTTGGTTTCTATCTGTTTTTATCTGACTAATAATTCCCATATTTTACAAACCAGAAACCATCCATTCATTTCCTCCTCAAAACAAAAAAAAAATTGTACCAATTAATTCTGGCTGGAACAGTGGTTGAAAATTTGACTTGTGGACTGAATTGTCGTTGTGCCCATGAAGAAGACTGCTGACTTGACTTTGATTCCAAGTATACACTTGAAGCATCTCACATAGGACAAATTTTTCCATGAGGTGAGTATTTCTGGAGCCACAAATAATTCCAAGCATAATTAATTAATGCCAATTGCCAATTTATTCTGGCCACGGGAACGGTTGGAATTTGACTTGTTTCAGTACGGAGTAGTACTAATTAAGAATTGCAGTTGTGTCCATGAAGAGGACTGCTCACTTGACTTTGGTCCCAGTTATACTACACCTCTTGAAATATCTCAGACTTGACATTGTACTTGAATTATTTTTTAACAGGCTTGAAATGTATATGTGTGAAAAATAATCTCTCTCGTCTCTGGACAGCAGATAAGTAGCTGCCACTTGCCCGTTTCGACAAGGACAAAAGTGGATCTACAGTAGGACTGTGAGCAGTGGGTGCTTTCCGGCTAGACTGTAAGAAAGCTACTTTCAGAGAATGAAGTTGAGTGATTCTAATCTTGGGTGGGTGTGTGGCATCGTCGATATGGACACCAAATTTACACATGACGTCTGCCGCCCTCATGTGAGTTTGGGCAAGTCATAATGTCAATGAGAAACTTGGACTTGTGAATGGAATATTTGTTCAAGACAAATTAAGGTTAGGCGGGTAGTAAGTGATGATATGATTGGGATATATACATGGGCGGGTACCTGGTTGGTGAATCCGAGGCCTATGCCGAGGAGGATCCGGTTGATGAGCAGCATGTAGACGTTGACGGCAGCGCCCCCGAAAACGGACCCGGCGATGAAGACGGAGCCTCCTATGAGAATGGATGCGCGGCGGCCGTACTTGGTGGTGACGGAGGAGGCGAAGAGGGTGGCGACGAGACCGGCGATGTAGAGGGAGGAGGTGAAGACGGTGAGCAGCTCGCTGTCAAAACGGCAGTAGTTGGAAACGTGGCTGTCCCCCTTCATTTGGTGGTAGACGTCCGGGAAGAATTTCTTGAGGAAGGACTCCATCGACGTCACTCCGCCTGTATGTACAACCAGTCAGCATAACTAATCAGTGGGTCTTATTAAATTGCGGTGCTACTAGTAGTACTAGGATTAGTAGTGGACAAGTAGTAAGTAGTAATCCTATAAGTGGCTGATGATGAGACGGCGAAGCAAGGCTGGCTGGACCGATATAGCTAGTATGGAGATGGATGAAATTCGTGACAATCATGCATACTGATATGGGAGTAGCAGATAGGAGTGCCCACGCCCGCCACCAGTAGAGTGTTAAATGCAGAAGCTCATCTATCTATCTATCTATCTATCTATCTATCTATATATCTCTCTAGCCAGCTGCTGCGAAGAAAGAAAGGACAGGAGCTGCTTCCAATCTGGCATTACCAGTACTTTTTTTTTTTTTTTTTGAGACAAGGCATTACCAGTACATGTACATCCAACTTAATTAACTTATTCATTGTTATGGCCATGGTAACCGTGCGTGTGGTGGTGGTGGTGGTTAGGATGGATGCCTTAATTTGTCCTGTCGATATTTGCAGGGCCAGGACTATCCAAGCCCAGCCCAAGATACAGATATCTGAGGAATGGAAATTGTTGTTGTATAAGGTGTGGTGTGGTACCTGAGATGCCAAGGTCGTAGCCGAAGAGGATGCCGCCGCTGCCGGCGACGATGCAGGAGAGCACGACGAAGGAGGTGACGCGGCCGTTGTAGCCCGCGCCGCCCGCCGGGCCGTCCACGAAGGCGCCTATCGCCATTGATTCTGGACTCGCTAGCTGAAGCTCACTCGAGGCCGGGGACTGCGTGGGAGATGGATGTGGGGAACGAACGCGCGCGGAGAGAGTCCTCTCCTTCCCTTGCGTACCTTGGTCCTTGGGATGGGCTGCCTAGCTACTATTTATTGGAGTACGATCGAGAGGCAGTGCTGTTATCTTCTTGTGTTCGATCTGGTGAGCAATGGCAAAGGCGACGCTGCTGCTATCCTAGCAGCGGAAGAAGAGAAGAGAAGAGAAGAGGAGCCCACTGGCTCACACTCTCCCGCCAGTTTGATGCTTCTGGCCGACGGGTTTCTTCTTTGGATTCCGAGACATCACACGCTATCTGCCACTGCCAGCGGTCACACGCACACACAAGTTTTGTCTCGCATCAAACCCGGTGCCTCGCACACTCGCACCTACTATGTGTGTGTGTGTGCTGGCTCGGTGGGGACCACGCGTCGGTGACCTTGGGCGAGGGCCAACATGCCACATGCGTCGGCTATTCCAACTCCTCTACCTAGCTACCTCATGAATTCATTGTTGGTAGTACATCCACATGCATGCCCAAGCATAATCTTTCTGTGGGACATTGGCGATTTAGTTATTTGCATAAGTATGTGTGCATTGCTGAGTACATTTCTTGTCCCGTGTCAAATATTTCAACACAGAATAACCATATCTCCTAGCCGGTGGAGTAATTTCATTGTCTTTCCGGGCACATATAGTGGCCCTAATGACACGATTTTCTTTCATTCTCGAGTTTGTAGATTTTGTGTGGTGCTTCAGGTTTTTTTTTTTTTGGAGCAACCGGCAGGAGCTCTGCCTATTCATTAAGAAGAGGGAAATATGACCAGTTTATAAGGGAAACTGGCCGAAAACCGATACAAACGCAACACCCGTGTCTAGTTTATAAGGAAAACCAGACAAGAAAAACCAAACGGCACAGTTTTCAGGGAGAAACCGGCGAAAACCACACACCTGGCCACACGACCTATAGCAACTAGGTCTGGAGCGCCGCCGAATGACACCAGCACGACGGCAACAGCGAGCGCCGCGACTGCCTGGGTCGCACCCTCCATTTCAATGCTTCAGGTTTGTGGTGTATCTTCTTTCTTGTTTCTGGACTGATTTAATAAAATGCAATAAATGATATATGAATTTATTCCATGCAGCAGGGTCGCACCCTCCATTTCAATAAAATAGAAGATAACCCCATATGGAAAATGTTCCACGGTCTGACCAATTTGCTCGACACCACACGCCCAAACATTGAGGTTGCACTGCTCGACACCTTTGGTCAATCTGTCGAGATGGAGCTCTAGACTATAATAATTGAGCGGCTAACATGGATAAGTTTGATGGGTCAGCCAAGGTGTTGCCATGACCACGTGTTGGCCACCACTCATGCACCACGAGCCTTCCGCACTCTCTCGGCATCACCTCACTTTAACCTCCCCCCCCCCCCCCCCCCTTCGCACTCTCTCGGCTTAATTTGAAGGATCAAATATGTTGACTAGAGGACGGGGTGAATAGACAAGTGCATATTTCAAACCAATTTAGTCGATTTTAGGGTTACCTATGGATAGATGGATAAAGTTCTTGTAAAATGCAACTAGGTGAAAAGAACCATATATGGTCTGGCAAGCAAGATACGAGGGTAAACCAGCTAGCCCTTGAGTTTGGCCTTGATTACGATATTTATCATGTTCTTCATTATGGCCTTGATCGTGATGTCGATTGTGTAATTGGTCTTGAGGCAGGCATGGGGTTTGAGGTTCCTTATGGTCAATGTTGCCACCAGAGAGAGAGAGGAGGTAGTCGATGACATCACCGCGGTCGCAGGTGAAGGAATAAGTGTCGCATGTTCCCGAATTGATGCGGCGTCTCCACCCACGCGTACCTGATGGCGCTCCCTTGCGCCCGCTCGAACCTACTTCACCCCAAAACAACCGAATCAAGTATTTCCAGCCACCTGGTTTAGGGGTGCTGATTCAGGGAATGCAAGTTTCTCTCCGAATGTCATTTTAGACGGTGCCCCTGTCATGCTGTCCTGCAAGAAACTGCTGGAGCTAGCAACGACTTTTTTACTTTGTTCTGAATTATTAGGAAAAGCAAGCAACAGCAGAAGCTTCTATGCATATCCATCCATTGGTTTGGTCCCTCCCTAGCTATGGTTTGCTTTAGTTTCTCCTTTCATTCTTTTGAAGCAAGACAAACGAATAAAGCAGTATATCTATGAGAGGTACTGGTCATCAGTAAAGTTTCGATACCATCCACGAGCAATGCAGTCTGGAGACACCAAAGAGGAAAAAGAATTCATTGTCACCTTATTTTGCTTGATCAGATGCCAAGGTACAACATACAGTACATATATACCAGTCGATGTTTCTGCCATTCTATGGACAGAAAGACACGGCGTATATTGATGAGAAGATTTCTCTGCTCTAGCCAGCTGTACTGCATCGGTTTGTCTGTCGGTATATTTTTTTTACCTTTTTCTGGAGGAAAATCCATCCGTCAAATCATTCTCTTTGTCTCTTTATGTTGCTATTCAAGTCTGGACACACAAATAAAGCTACCAATGCACTTATCTGCAACTTTGTACATGTGGATCGTCCTGTAACCATGGAGCAAAAGGTAGACCTCGATATATAACGGTGGCATGTCACCTCCATTGATTACTTCGATTATTCGTTCACTTCTGCGAATATACATACAAATGCGACTAGGTGGAGTTTTTCCCTTTTTTTGCAGATCATCAACTACAATAATATCAGAAACTCTGGGGAGGATTAGAGGTTTGCCTTCTCTTTTTTTTGCGAATCATAGCTACAATAATATCAGAAACTCTGGGGAGGATTAGATAGCCAACAACAACTGAAAACACCCCACCGGAGCGAGGGGGGGGGGGGGGGGGGGCATCTGGATATGCGTTGCAGCTGAGCTGTAGTACATGAACTTCATAGACTTCTAGTATATAATAGATCTATTCAAGTGTGTGTTGTGCAATGTTGACGCTGGGTAACTTGTTAAAAAGATCCAGGGTTTAGTTCGGAATATCACTGAAGCTTTGTGTGGAGTGTTTATGTGAGCAATGTACTCCCTCCGTCTAAAAACATGTGTCTCACTTTTGTCTAGATACGAGATGAATTTTAGTTATAGAGACATCCATAAATTTATCATTTTTAGACGGAGGGAGTATAAATTTTAAACATGGTGTTCATTTGCAGCATTTTGATATAATATAGGTGCAAATGGTTTATAAATTTAAGTCCCCAAAAGTGCATTGCTTGGTTTCTAGTTTCTAGTTTCTACGTACCTACCATTTGCAAACACATGTGTATCTTTCGGTACATATACTCTACGGCATAGTGGCGATACTTCTATGAAGTGATAGTAAGCACAATGTCTTTTCTGTGCTGTTCTCCGTATTTCTTCTGCACTCCTTTCTATATCTTGACATTGATGATTGATCTGTTCTTCTGATCTGTTTCCAGCTTTCTTTGTTTGCCAAGCCGGAGCTTGATCATATGATGGTGAACATAGCTGCATGTATTTAATTTTTATGCTTAGTCATCGGAGCTTGATCGTATGATGTGAAATGATTTTTTTAACTGCAAAGATGTGATGAGCGTGAGAAATTTCTGAGGAATGTATTGCTTTTCATTAGTAACTAAGTCACCCCTGATCTCAAATCAACGACGAGTGCAAAACCCGTCAGTGGATGTCCATGATGAATCAGCTATTACAAATTGGTTCATCAGAGGTGAATGCAAGTTGCAACCTTATTTAGATCACGAGACAACAATTCCAACCCACTGAATGCAACTTGCAACCTTAGATCGCAACTTTCCAATTCCAAACACAGTTCGAAACAGGGAGGGAAATTGAACTCTATCTTGCTTATTGTACCAATTTACTTATTACACAGGGCTGGTACAAAATTCAGAACCGGAAACTTACATGTATTAACAGTTTAACACCAAACATTCTTGCGGAAAAAATGGAAATTTCAAACTAAATCTGAACACTCCTGTCCAATGCTCTGAATTTTGCAATGTTGTGGAAAGATCTGACAGTTTTATCAGGGGAGGAGGTAGTGTATGCCTGTTGTTGGGCCGCTTCTATCCGCCAAGAGCTTGAGTAGGCTCTCACCACTCTCACTCTCACCCTCGCCCTCAGCCTGAGGCTGCCTTTCAAGAAGAGAGTATGCGCAGTACTCCACATCGTAGACCTCCACACCCGTCCCGAAGCACGCCACTGATGAACCAACAGCCTCACCTGCAAGCAGCCTCATCTGTTCAGTTCAAATTGGATACAAAAATCTGCAAAATTGTTATACTGTCTGAACTGAGTAAACACGACACATTCGCCACATCAACACTTCAGTGTAAGTTGGATATAACAAATCAGCACAACTGTTATGCTGAATCTGAACTGGAAAACCACGATAAGTTACGTGTCTCTTGCGGCTTGATGCTCTCGAACTCAAACTCACCGTGCGTTACTAAAAGTAAGTTCTCGTCAGGATATTTGTCAGCAAGGGCCTTGATTACACTGGCGTATCTAGTTCTTGCCGCCCTGACAGACTCTCCCCACTTGGGTACCTGCAGTGAAAAGATCTGACAGTTTAAGGCATGGTAGATTTATGTGACAAAACTGACTGCCAATGCTGACTTGACAAAGTAGGATTACTGGCTGTGTCAACTATGTCTGCACAAAGGGGGGAAATAACAAACAAAAGCAGACCTCCGGGTAGAGGGGCTTGGTAGAATGGTCGATGGTTCCTGTTGGTAAGATGGCTTCGAGTTCTGCCAAGTCAGGAAACCATGTGTCGACGCTGGGCGCAACCTGGCTAACAAAAACGCCCATTGCTTCGGCGTTCATCATCTCAGACAATCCATACTCAATTGACACCTGAAATTCACACAGAGATTTACTACCACTGTGAAGATATATTGAATGCGGGAACAGCAAAGCATGAAAGTTGAAGCTCAGCACTACTTTCACAAAATCTGCACCAGACAACGTTATGAGCATACTAGCAGTTCTCTCTTCTGATGACCTTTAACAGTACAGCTGACGGAATGCATCCACATTATTAGAACAAGCAGGTCGTCAATTACATGTAAATAGAGATATCCGGGTAACTGTGTATATCTCCCGATCATATCATGCACCAAGAGTAAAGCCCTCACCAAACAAAAAAGCAGCCTAGCCCTATACTTTGACGCTAGCCGAGTCAACAGACATATATCTGCCATGAACTCGACCCTTCTGACATGAAAAGTCGGGAAAAAATGTGCACGAGATTCGCTTCCGTGTATATCAGAAATTCAGAACGCAAATTGGAGAGCTACACTATTGCAAGATCAATATCTGTTCAAACAAGTTGAACCTCCTCGTCTTTTTAACAGTAGGAGCAACTTCAGCTCAGGTGCCAGAAAATTGAAAACGTTAGTTGAGGTTCAAGAAACAGTCAGTCAGTGTGACTGAAACCACTTGTTTCGTGCAGTCTCAAGTTCAGGTTTAACACGGTGCGGATAGATCTTGGAGATAATAATTCTCAAGGCTGAAATCAGAATCTCATTTGATGTTGCATTTGACGCAATGACTGATCTAACTCCTACTAGTACCAACTCTGACGCCAGTCATCATCAGGAACTCGGGATCCAGTCAAGTAAATACCAACGCGGTCATGGACGAACGAACGAACGAATGACGAAAGGGGATCCATCCATCCAAGACAAGACAGTGGAGGGAGTGAGGGAAGGAAGAAATTAGACCTTGACGCGGGATGTGTCGAGGGGCACATTGGCGCTGGACTCGACGGCGGCGGCGAGCGCGGCGTCGTCGGGCACGGCGCAGAGGGCGGCGACGGCCTGGGCGGCGGTCTGGAGGCATCGGAAGAAGGGGGATACGAGGACGCGGTGGAACTGGTAGCCGTCGGCGGCGGCCTGCGCCCGGATGCGCTTGCCGACGGTCCAGGCCCTGAGGATGCCGGCGTCGGTGAGGGGCGGGTCCCAGGGCCGCGGCTTGTTGGCCGGCCACATCGGCTCCGCGTGGTCCAGCCGGTCACCGTGCCGCATCACCACCACGCGCTGCCGTGCCGCCATTGACGTCAACCTCTCTCCTCTGTTTCTTCCCCTGTTTCTTGGGCAAGAGAAGAAGCCACCAGGTCCAGGTGGTGTTGCTGTTTCTCCGGTTCCTTTTGAAACAACTTTCTTCTTCTCTCTTTTTATAAACCGGAAAGGGTGGCGTTTACAATTGTGTCTCTTCTTTCGTTTAGTAATTTTATTACTATGATATATCTGACTTTTGAACAACTTTTTTTTCTCACTAATTTTAGACAACAAATAAAGGAAAGGTAAAAACATTTTTGATAAAATGATCATGATGTCTACTTGTGAACAACTCTTTATGCTATAATTCAAAACAAGCAAACAACATAGATTTAAAAAAATGGTGAACAACTCTTCTAACTCTTTCTCCAATCTATACTGTTATATTGGAGTTGGTCGTAGGTCGTACAATGCGTTTGGTGAAGGAGATTGGAATCATCCGAACCGCTCGATCTAAATCAAAGCCTCCGCGCAAAATCCATCCATCCAATCTACTTTCCATGGTGAATTGCCCCTCCTTCCGGACCTTCCCCTTAATGCCCCTTATCAATCAAGATATAAATCGTAATCAATTGGTACTACCCTACGTACAAATCCCACTATTAAGGCGTGATTAAAGATTATTCCTTTTCCTAATACTAATCATATGGCATGCAGCCAAAATCTGAAGAAAAACAAAATCATGAAACAATCCCATCCTTCTCCGTTAACGAAGGTATCTAAAAAAGCCGAGACAACCCATCTTTTGCGTTAACGCAGGTCTCTTTCCCCTTAATCTCCCAAATATGACAGTTTGTATAGAAGCAAATTGTCTGCTTCTTTTCTTTACTGCTCCCTTCTGCTCTTCCAATCTAAAAAAGACGATGATCCTGAGGTGCAGGAATATTTACGGGCTACGTGCTTACGGAATTTGTTATGGGCTGATGTGTCAATCAGTTAGCATATGCGGGAGATTATTGTGGACCCAACTGAAAGCATTCCATCCAATAATTTATCAAGACAATGTGTCCGTAAGCAAATTTTGTGTCCCCACGTCCGTATGTGTAGCATTATTGGTGTAGGAAAGGAGCAAGGAGCGGCAGTGATGACCACATTGGCGACACCCTCGTTCAAGCTGACCGCCATGATGATGTCGTAGTCATGGTGTTGTCGTACGTTTGGTACGTACGCAATGGCAGTCGTGGGCATCGGCATGGTGATGGCGTTCGTGGATGCGGAAGATCGCGGTGGCACGTGGGGTGCCACAGGAGGCGAGCGCCGCCGGTTCTGCGCTAACGAAGGCGGTATAGGCTTCGCGGTGTCGGCAACACCGTGGAGTGCATCTTTCTGTAGTAACTGGAATTGGAGTTTCTCGAAAGAACAAAAAATGGTACAATGAAGTTTCAGGAAGTGTTGGCCTAGCTTAGATCACATGTAAAATCCGGCCGGTAAATTGGAATCTGAAACATCTGAAAGTTATGCAATAAGATTGTAATTGTAAGTATTAATTCTTACTCCAACACATCATCCTGTTTTTTTGTCCGCAACATGAAGGGAATAGAAACGACGGCGATGGCGAAGGCATTTTAGGAGCTGGCCCATGGGATGAAGGACGATGGCGGGGAGCTCTGCCACAGGCCCTTTAGAGTTCTATATGCACTGGTATGTATGCTTTTCAACTCCATGTGCATCGCCTTCGAAGGTAGAACTTATTTGGCTCACCCCTGATTTTTTATTTTTGGTAATTTGTTGTTCCCTCAATCTTCTATTTTTTAGGACCAAGTTGTACATTCACTTTCCTAGAAAAGGGACATATATCTTATAAGGGACCGCCTCTCAGATGTTTTGGCTTAGTTAAATTTTTGTACTATCTCGCTTCAAAAATAATTATCTTAGTTTTGTCTGAATACGGACATATCTAGACATGTCTTAGTTGTAGATATATCCGTAACTAGAAAAAATTGAGACACTTATTTTTAAACGCAGGGAGCACTTGCATTCTCATCTGATCTTGCAGCGTCCCCCCACAAGTACCGAGATGTACAATCTTCAAGATGTTGATATGTGGTTGAAGGAATCTGGTAGTCTGATAGGAAAATGATTCACTAATAATTAGCTATTTTCTTATATGCTGCATTCGCAGAACAATACCATTTTGTGTGCTTGCAAATTGCCCCATGAAAGACAGTTGCAATAAGTAACACGAGTTGCTTGCCGAGACTCTTGCACTGGTCGACATGGCCGCTGCCACGGATAACGACGGTTGGGCCCTTTTCGTCTTCGCCTTCTAGAAGTAGACTATCGTTGTTGAGAACCTCGGCTTGGTGGACCGCCACCGAGACAACTGTGATCATCGCCATGGTTTCCACCATTCAAGACAAACCACTAATTAAGCCAACTCCTTCTCCACCTTGTAGTAGAGAAGCTGCTCGCCGAAGACCCCGCCTACTCTAATGCAGATGGGCCTTCCTCGAGGATGCAGGGGGCGTGGCTGGGGAGTGCAAGCTCAGGTGAGAGGTACTCGTCGCGGACTACCGTGTTGTGCATCGCTGTTCCTTTGCAATTTTTTAGCTGCTAGCCTTTGTGCCATTTGGTGGCGTACCCTGAAGCTCCCTGAAAGCTTTAGGCTTAGTTCTTTTGGGCTCGAGCTTATGCATAAGCCACTGTGGCTTCAACTGCTAAAAAAATCGTAGTGAATTTTTTTGATGATTTGTGCCAATTCAGTTCTTTTCGGCTTCCACTGTCCCAGCTTATTGTTTGAGTTGTGTACTGAAAAGTCTATAATGCCCCTTTAATGATTTGTGCTTTGTTCAGTTAGAAATTGCAAGCCGTACTACAATCCAAATAATATTGGAGCACTAGGTTTGTGCAGTTCTGAGCTAGCTATAGCTATGTCTAAATATTATCGCTTGTGCGGTAGGCGCAGCACGGGAAGTTACCCTGCACTACGTTTGTGCATTTCTGAACTCCCCTGCATTACGTTTGTGAATATCTAAACCACCACTGTTGAACTTGCTCGCATCAAAGGGAGAACTCGGGACATGAGGAGACCTGGCCGGAGGAGGCCCCGCCGATGGAGGAGGTAGGCAGTTCGGAAGGAGCCAACGTTGGTGAAGGCTGTAGCAGATCGCAGGAAGAACTTTTTGGTACACTTACTCAAGTACAATAGAAATAAAACTAAAGAATATTGAATATAAATATTTAGTCGAGTGCTCATTTAATATTTATAAACGATGCAAATTATAACGGTTGTGAAAATATAATTCAGACGCGATAGAATTTTATGAGTTTATAGAATAACTTGTGGCGGTTTTGTTTATACACATAATTTTTTATATCTATTATAATTATATATACTGCGAGAAAAAACAGGAGCCGTAGCAACGCACGGGCATTCAACTAGTTTAAAACTAACAAACGAGTTAGATAAAAGTTGCTAACCACATAAGTATGTTGCTTAGTTTCTTCTTTTTGCTTTATTTTATTTACACTAGAATTATTGTTAATGTTCATAAAGTCGACTTGTGAACAACTCCAAGATGATAAAAAAAAAGGATCGCTCATAATAACCAAACACATAAAATATTTGAAAGAGGTTTGTTCATTTCTTCTTCTCTCTACCGAACAAGAGACAGACAGGTAAAAAGGTCAACCTGTGGTGCAAAAGAAAAAAAAAGTGTGATGCTACGTGGCGGCCTCCAATCTCACAACCAATGAAGACATGACATGACACGATCACACACACAGCTACTCTTTTTTGCTACTCACCTGAAAGCATACCTGGCCATAGGCAGCCCGGCCCGAAAAACTCGGGCCTGGGCCAAGAAATGTTGGCCCGAATGTCAGGCCGGGCCTGGGTAGCCAACTTTTCTAGGCCCAGGCCCAGGCCCGGGAATTTCAGGCAGGACTTCGGGCCAGCCTGCCCATGGCCAGGCATGCTGCCATACACACATCCTCTAAATTCAATATGAACGGGTGGGACACACAGAGGAGGATTCAGTGTTCAAATGCAAACATAACAAATTCAGACAAACATATCATCCCCATCCCCTATTTATTTAGATACTACCTCACTGAACAGTGAAAAAGGTGTGTGTCTAGTTGTCCGGGATGAGCAGTATGGACCCGGAGGTCTTCCGGGCCTCGAGGTCGGCGTGGGCGCGGGCCGCCTCGTGCAGTGGGTAGGTGTGGTTCACGCGGATGCGCAGCACTCCACTGGCCACGTTGGCAAACACCTCACCAGCCGACTGGAGCAGCTCATCGCGAGTGCCTGTGTAGTGCAGCATGCTAGGCCTCGTTAGGAACAGAGACTTGGGAGCCAGATCCCCCATCGAGATAGGGTCGGGCGAGCCCGAGGACTGCCCGAACGACACCAAGTAGCCGTGGGGCGCCAGGGATTGCAGAGAGGCCTGCATACAGAAACAGATGTCAGGATGATATTCTGCATCTGTAAACTCACACATAAACAAGAGGAAGAGGCAACACAAACTAAGGCCTAGTACAAGTGTAAAACAGCCTTACCTTGTACGTATCCTTTCCGACGGAATCATAGACCACATTGACACCTTTTCCCTCCGTAATCTCCTTGACTCTCGTCGCGACATCTTCCTTGGTGTACATGATCACATGGCGACACCCATCTTGGGTCGCATGGGCAGCTTTCTCTTCATTTGAGACGGTTCCAATGACAGTGGCGCCAAGGGCATTCGCCCACTGACAAAGGAGTGAACCGACTCCACCAGCAGCAGCGTGGACCAGAACAGTATGGCCAGCTTCGACCTGCAAGATAATCACAGTCTAATCAAGCTCCCCTGTCATGGCAATCAAATAAATCACGGAGTACTGTTAAAGCCCTGAGCATATCTCGCATATAAACACACCGACTAATAACATGGCATTCCATCAAGAAAATAACAGGGCATGCAGCACTCCACTATGCAATAATCTATAATGAGGAAAAGCCCCATGTTCAATCTTACAGTGGGTGGTTTTTAGTATATAATACATTAATACCTTGCACTTCAGCAGTTTAAATAGTTTACTAGCAGAGTGCCCGTGCTTCGCCACGGATATTGAACAAATTCATATGCTCATAGAACTGAAAAATTATGAACAAACATAATTTATAACATTTTGAGCCTGCTATCTTATTAGGACAATGCTCTATGAAAATACGCACTCTAAGAAAAACAAGACGTTTAATCCTATCGACCTAAAAAATAGGACATTCTGCCCCCTCAGCTAATTTGCAATCACGAGTAATATTCCAAGTTGAGAAAAGAATTGCTTATTTGTTCTTATCATTGAACACATTCCAGCTCTCCGTGTCCTTGAATCACCAAAAGAATCTATGCTATTTCATTGCGATAGTTAAACGGAATGGCCAAAATAGATGGCGTGATGGTGCAGGAATAAAATTCATTGTTTTTAATTAGACCAAATTCAGATGCTTTTTGTTTTTCTCAAGAGTGCTTGCGACTTCAATTTTTGTAAGAGACTCTTCGTAGCCCATGGATCAAGAGTAAAAATATCTGCATTTCCGTGGCAGAGGCAGAATTAAATTATCCAAGAGCAACCGGCCTAGACCTGAAGGCGGAGGATCCTCGATCATATTGTTCTTTGCCCCTGACAACCACGTCAGGGTCTCAGGAATCTGCATGTTCATCAACAAAAACGCACAAAAGACAACACATCAATAACAGGCTTTTTAATAGTAGTATTGATTAAGAGTGTTTACATCACATCAATCTTCTTGACTTGTATCCATACCGGCAATCATCAGTGTGAGGTGGGCCTTGTTGAGCGGGCCAGCGGGGACACCACGACCGGCGGCGCTTGCCACTCCCTGAAGCCTCCACAGTAGAAAATCCGCGAGCCCCCGAAGCAGGTGAGCTCAGAGTCCACTGCCATGGTGATTTATTCGAGCGACAGGAATCGAGTGGGGAGAAAATTCTCAGTTCCCACCCGGTTTCAGAGAGACATCAATCCCGTCCGCCATCGCCACATGCGGGGACGACTGAGATTGGATTGCTCATGCGGCGTTGTCACCACTGCCATGGTGATTTATTCGAGCGAGAGGAATCGAGTGGGGAGAAGATTCTCAGTTCCCGCCCGGTTTCAGAGAGGCATCAATCCCGTTCGCCTTCGCCACCTGCGGCGCCTTGCCGCCTTCCCAATGTGAGACGCAGCTATGTGCGGAGAGGATGGATTGGTGGGCGGCCTTATTCGTAGCTTTTGACCGAGACAAACTCCTGCACGACCACTATCCCAACAGATTTTCATTTAAGTCGTGCGTTGCTTTTGGTTTTTTGTGCGTCGCTGGTTTTCTTTGCCGAGCCTGGGCTGGTTTGTTACTTGGACGTCTGGGCTGTTTCTATTGGGCCTACGAAAAGTTTGTGACTTGTTTGGCCTGTTTGTGACACCAGGCAGTCACCTATTACAATTTAATAATAAAGATTAGGCCTTCAACAAATAACACATACTCAATAATGATCATGCCCCCGGAGACATGTGTCGTTTTTTATACATCCTGATTGACCAACGCACAATTCTTTACTTTAGGAATTTAGTATGAGAAAAGAACAGATATCAGACAAAAGTTCAAATGGAGACTATATGTATTACCAGCAAGCACACTGAAACACTACGATACTCTCTTAGGATGAAACATAGATATATGTACATATCATGTACACATAAAAGTAAGAGATGAAATATACATGTACAGCAAGAGAACTGAGTTCCAGCTCAGTGGCAAGGCAAGCGAGTGCGCAGCCAGCCCACCCGGGTTCGAATCCCCATCTCGCGGTAATTTCGCAGGGAGGGGCGAATAAACCGGGTTATCATCCTAGCGTCCATCCGCGGGGAGAGTCTCATCCTACCTAACAACGTATAGCCAAGGGAGGGATTATTCCCCCGTTGGTCAACGTTTTTTTTTATACATGTACAGCAAAAGAATGAGGATGCAAAGAGTGCTGTCTGTAAAAGGACATGAGGACGTGTCGACCACCCCACCTTGGATTGCTAAGCAGGCAAGATTTACTCATCCAGTGAAAGATCCATGAACCTCAGATAACAAAGAAGAAGACCTGAGTGTACCTTGAACACGCGGCGCACTAAAACATGTACAGTCATCCCCTTGAGCATGATAGCAGCCGCCGTCTTATGGTCTATCGAAGAGGGAACAGGAACAGCCACATTGGCTGGAAGAATCTGCTCTTGGGCATAAGAACCCATAGGCTTGCCTGCGTAGGCGACAACATCCCCGACTTTCCTGCCGGTGAGGCCAGGCCCTACTGCGGTCACCACGCCAACAGCTTCCATACCTGGAGATGGTTGGAACATGCATAGACCATAAAGCCGGATAGTAGGGCGGAAACATCATACTAAGAATCTGATAAAAGGTGCTCGAGCCCAAGGATATAAGCAATATTCTGAATGTTGTGAAGCATATGCCATGGGACCGAGCACCAATTTTGAGTGAGGAATGAACTGAACTGAACCATTTTGTTGTTCTTATGATGAGTACATTCAAAACAAGCGATGATCCCAGTTAGTAGTTCCTAAGATATTGGTGCGTGGCTTCAGACGTGTATGAACTAGGTAAGCGTGGCAAGGGTTGGTTTGAGTGGTAATAACTAGGCCAGGCCGGGGTTTGCTCAATTTTACAGGCGTGCGTTACCTACCAGGGATCAGTTCTTCCGTCCGTCAACAAATTGACATCAGCAAGGTATAGTCTAAATTCTCTTTTGATGAGCCTGTGACGAAAAGATTGGATTGGAGGAAGAGAGATGCAGAGTAATGGGGCCGTACCTGGTGTGAATGGGAGTGGCGCGGGGTAAACCCCCTTGCGGAAGTAGACGTCGATGAAGTTGACGCCGATGGCGGTGTTCTTGACCCGGATCTCGCCGTCCTTGGGATCCCCCACCTCCACCTCCTCCCACCGCATCGCCTGCGCGTCCATCCACTCAGAAATCGAGATTACCCCCCGCCCCGCGCGTGCGCCCCCGGCGAAAAGAATAAGAAGAAGAGAAACAGGGGAGGGGGGAAGCGGCGGCGCTTGCCTCGGGGCCGCCGAGCTCGTGGACCCTGATGGCCTTCACCATCTCCGGCGTGTCTGCGGTGGAGCAGCGGCAGCGGAGGCGCGTAGCAGCAGCAGCAGCAGCAGCAGGCTTGAAGGTGGAGGTGGCACAAGGGGAGAAGAAGGAGAAGGAGAGTGGTAATGGTAGTCGAGTGAGGTGGGAGCACGTCGTCATCGCACGGCGACCAGCTACAACCTTCCATCGATCCGCCTCGTCACCATCTTTCTTGTTCCACGCTGTCACTGACAAATTGTTGTCTCAGTGTGCAAACTGAACGATTACGTCCATAGATGATGCGGGACCTAATGTTGAAAAGTCAGCACAAAACAACACTGCTTGAAAATGAACACTCAAAAAAAAACACTGCGTGGAAATCAATTCACAAAATAACAGATTGTTGTCATAGTGGCTAGTGGGTGCATATATTTCATACAAACAGATGTAGTTTATACAAATGGATATCACAGTCTTGTTGAACCACTCGTTGATTATGTGCAACCGATGATGTGTGAGTGACCAGGAACTGGGACGACCTGAAAAAATGTCTGTAAATTGAAAGATAACATGATATTTTTCATCTTTACTTTTACTTTTACTCAAAAATGGCACTACAAGTCCAGAGTTCGCTACCGATCAGAATTGCATAACTCTCACCGCGTCGGTCTCCACAGGTTTGTCGACCACTCGCATCAGTTCCAGATTCAGATATCCTTGGAAGTTGATCACCCGGCCATCTGTTTCTCAGTCTCAGTTGTGGCAGATCGACAAAATTAAGAGACAAACAATGGGCAAGAAAGACACGAACCGAGTTTTTTCTTTTCCTTTTTAGCGGACTAGATAAAAACCCTGTATTACATCGTTTACATGAACAACATTTTTTTCCTTTCCTTTCGCACAGGTGCCGCTGTATTGCCAACCACACCCTTCTACGGCAAGGCAGGGTCAACTAACTTGCTCTCTGCAAACACACGCGACACCCATCACATCTCTCTGTGTAAGTTCCCTCATGTCCTATGGAGTTCCTGTACAGCATCTGCCGCCTCATCATCTTCCAGAATCGAAACCTGGGAGCTTCAGCGATTCTCAGGGCAACAAAAAAGCTCAAGAGAAAGCACTCCTCGTCCCTGCCACCACCGCATACAGCAACACAAGACCCGCCAGCAACTTCTTGGAAGCGAAAACCCTCAGGTTGATCTTCACCCTATGCGCCCTCATAAATGTGAGCAGAGCTTGTCCCACCAAGGCGAGCAGTGAACAAACAGCCACAAGAGCCATCCTCGCAGCATCCTTTGGCCCACCTATCGTCGCCAGCTCACTGCGGTCAAACTTGATGTAAGTTGGCCTAGCTGAGCTATCATCAGCACCATCGTCACAGCCAAGTCGGAGGGCGTCATTCAGCCAGTCAGACACGCGGATCAGGATCCGGGCGAGCCACGCCACTTCAGTCTCTGAGATGGGTCTCTTCATCCAGTCCCCTCTATACTTCACTTCACTAAATTTACTCCTGCCCAAAACGGGATGCTTAGGTGTAAAAATCTCGCCACGCCCCGGGTGCTGCTGCTGTGACTCGTCTAGCGAGGTGTTTTTGTGGTGGGCGCCTTCGATTCGGCCCTGGAAAATCTTTTTCATGCGCGATTTTATCAAATCCAGCGACTGGAGAGCTGATGATGTGTCACCGGGCAGACGTTGTATCTCCAACTCTGCTCGGATCAAGAGGAGCTTCAAAAAATAAATATAAAAGCTGGTATCAGCATCCACCCATCTTAAGATTATGGCAAATGGCGAAAACCTATTATAGACCAAGCACAAAAGGAGTCCCTCAACATCGATACGAACTCTAGTTTCACAAAGTTATAGTCTCAATTAAAATCTAAGGAATGTCACCATACTATCCTCCAGTAATTTACTCGAGCCATTTGCTGATACAATTCTCACTACTAGTGAACCTAAAGGTAATATGACAATTCTATAACTAAGTTTGATCTGTCCAGCAGTAAACTCAAGTACTATTCAGTAATATACTAACTGACACCCACTGGATATTCAATCAAGTGTCATGGTTATGACTAGGACTAAATAAGCTAAATTACTAATCATACAACAGAATGTGTGTACCTGAAGCAGATGATAAGCACCATCCTCACCAGAACTGAAAAGTCTTAGATCAGAGTTCCTATTCTCATGCAAGAAAGACCCATCTGCATCAGTTTCTGTCAAACCATCCTCCCAGTCCTGAAACAGACCACACAGATTATACAAAATATTTGGCATGGCAACTTCATCATACAATCAAATTCAAACAACAGATCAAAGCTGAATTGTAACCCACCTTTAGCTGTTCACGGATTGATGGCACAAACTTCACTACATCATCTGATTCTGAAGAACATGACGGTCTAGAGTGATAGGCGACATCCACTTTATATAGAAGATCTGCCAGTTCTGAGGAGGAGGACAAGACCTCTAATACCTGGATAAAACAAACAAGCATGTCATTGGGCAAATAACACACATAAGGATGGTACAACAAAAGAATAAATAAAATGTTTCTTCTAGTTCACTAATTGCATGTCCAAAATAATAAATAGAACCTCTGAACTACACATTGCCACAATAGTACCAAGGAGATCCTTGGTGGAACAACCATCACATTTTTTAGCACACAAATGTACGGCCAAATTAATTTAGGAAATTACACTGTCAAGTGTTAACAGAAAAACCTTAAAATACTTGGCAAAAAAACTAACAAGAAGCACGTCGGCATGTATGTTTTATATAGATAAAGCATGACAGGTAGGAGGTTTACACTTCAAAAAGACAAAGGTACCTCCTCAGATGTGAAAAATTATGTATAATATGCATATAAATAAAACTAGGCAGAAACTAGCGAATTTGAAAACTTGCAAAACCAAATATGAATTCATACACGAGCATGAGCGGACACATGAGCTAATTTCCAAGGGTGCTTCATATAGACATATGCCAAAATTTCGGTATGTTCTCGTCCCACAAATTATACATGTGCCATGTAGAACAGTGGGAATTTCCGAAGCTTTTGATGGATTAAACACTAACCTCCTATATGTAAGAATTTTAAAATATCTCTATCTGTCTTCGTTCGTCTTGTGCCATATTGGCTTCCGTGTGACACACGAAAGCATACAGCAAAAAACACCATCATGAACCTAACATTTAGGAGACTAGTAGGAGACTTAACTGTTCAAGAATACATAGATGTACAGAATACAAGAGATGACAGGTTAGGCATGATATGCACAGAAATAGAACTGGGCAAAGACCTCTATCTTTTCTTGGTTCATCTTGTGTCATATCAGCTTCCGTATGACACACAAAAGCATGAAGACAAAAACACCATTATGAAGCAAACATTTGTTCTTAATTGCAAACTATGTATTACACGGGGGAGACTTGTATAGGATCTCTACTTTAGGTGAGATCCTAGGATCTACACATAAAAATCATATTTAAAAAATGTGAAAAAATCTGAAACTTCTATACAACATACCTACGGGCTGTTTCTACAAGTCCAAGAAATGTTTGCTTCAAATTCGACCTGCAGTTAGAGAAACAAAAAAGACAAATTGTACTGTGAATAGTGTCGGCTTTGGGTGAACAGTATTCCACACTATTCACACCCAAATTTATCTTTTTTGGTTCTCTAAGTGTAGGTCGAATTTGAAGCTGCAAATTCTTGCGTTGCATATGTAACATAGATGTGTATTGTCTACTTTTTTGAGAATATTTGAACATGTTTTGTCTTCTAAAAAATAAATGATCTCATAGATCCTATATAATGGTAGATCCTACCCAAGTCATGCCCTGTAGTAATAAAACTAAGTCACTAACACTTGCAAGGTACAAATCCAGCATCCTCGCTTCTCATGTTTCAGTATTTGCACCTACTTTCATTAAGGACCATCAGGTAACATAACATTATACGGAAGCAAGCAGCTAACCCTTAACATTGATGATAAACTCAATCATTGTCATGTACAGCGTGGCAACAGAAGCAAAACTCAAGGTGACAGGCAGGGCTAACCTTTAGGATCATGAGGAGCACTGAGGAGACGTCTGAATGGATAAACTTGTGTGCGAAGCCGAGGAAATGCACCACCATGGAGCTATAGAAGAGGTAATTGGACAGCACATAGTTCTTCCACGCCAGAGTATACATCAGCTTCTCCTTCTTTGGCACTCCAGCCTGTTTCGTTTCCGTCCTGTTGTTCATGAGCGACACATCATATTCATCCAGCTCCTCTTGCGTAAGCTTCCACGGCTCCATGTACGCGAGCCACACAGAGAAGACCTGTGTGGCGTTCTTGACCACCGCACCAATGGGGCAGAACAAGAAGGCCCTCAGCACAAAGCGGTACATAGGCCTCTGTATGAGGGGATTCCAAAACCCAACCTGGCTACCAGAGGAGACGACCATGCGCGCATCTGCTGGTGGTGGGCTGCGGGCACAGCAGCAGTTGAGATACATGATGAGCAGCTTAACCGCATCCCCGAGCCCAGGCGAGGGCGGTTGGTCGCTTAGCTGGGCGCGAGCCCGGGAGGGCAGCTTGAGGCCGAAGGCGCGGTACGTCTGCACGGGCAGCGGCGAGAAGTCGTCCCCGACGAGCCAGAACTGGATGAGTGTGTGGAGGAAGAACTCAGCTCGGGCGAACGGGTCTGCCTCAGCGGCTGTTTGCTCGCTGGCGGTGCGCTGGAGGAGGGTGCCACTTGGGCGGCGCGGCGGCGGCGTGGACGCGGCTGTGGGCACGAAGTCCCTGAGGTAGGCGTAGAGGAGTTTGAGGTATAGGCATGGTTCTGGCTTGTTCCCAGGCTTGTGTGTGCCGGCGGCGGTGGGCGTGGGCGCGAGGGTGGAGACCCAGGACTCGATGCGGGAGCGCGATTTGTGGGTGGGGTTTGAGGCGGAGGCGGAGGCGGCGGGATCGGCGGAGGAGACGGGGTAGTATGCGAACCAGAAGAGGTAGTACTCGAAGACGGAGAGGTGGAGGTCGGAGCCGACGCGGGCGGCGAGGAGAGGGGAGGCGAGGGGGAGGCCGGGGGAGGGGTCCTCCGCGAGGGCGACGCGGAGCCAGTAGGGGAGGCGCTCGGAGGGGAAGACGAAGCGGATGAGGGCGAGGCGGTCGGCGGCGGCGGCGGCGGCGAGGAGCGGGCCGGAGGGGGCGAGGAGGTTGAGGAGGAGGGTAGCGAGGTCGGGGTCGGCGGCGGCGAGGTCGATGAAGGAGGGGGAGGAAGGGGAGGAGACGAAGAGGCGGTAGAGGAGGGAGGGGAAGGCGTCGGCGAAGAAGGCGCGCGGGTGGTCGGCGGCGTGGCGGGCGAGGTAGTCGAGCACGGAGGAGGTGGCGGCGGCGGCGGCCGGGGGCGTGGCGGCGTCGAGGAGGGCGGCGGCTAGGGCAGAGGCGTCGGTCATTCTCCCGTGGGGGCGGGGCGGGGCTAGGGTTTTGGATTTGGCAACGGCGGGGAGACAGAGGGGGGAGGTGGGGTCAGATGGACGGCGACCACCGCTTGCGCTTGCTCCTGAACTAGACTAGACTAGACTAGACTAGAAGGGCGACGTGGCGTATCCGGAGGAGAAGGCTCCACACTACTCCACGCTCCACGCTCGTACCCCTTTGTCGATGTCCCACTTTCCAATTTTCAAAATACATATCAAGTAAAATCGTGGACATGTATTATACTGTACCGTGTGTACATGTAAATTTTCGTTTCAAAATATCAACATATGTAACCTGCAGAAAAACGAAAATACCAAAGTGAATAATATTTCATAACTATTCACATATCATTAGTCTTTTTTTTGTGCAGGCCAGAAATTTTCAAATTTTAAGTGAAACTTTATAGATGCATCATAAAAAACATAATATATGTTCCAGATTTTTTTCGGATTTTTCAAAAACTTGAAAGTGTGAGACCCGGTAATGGGATGTGGGTGATACTAGTTGCAAATGAGAGTTTCTCGTCTTTGACGCACCTTTGTTTTTCTATTAAATCGCAGATTTGGTGCAACCTAGTGCTTCTATTTATTTATTTTGTAATATACTTCTTGTAAGGGTATTTTACCCTTATCCATTATTTTGGTTAAGGTGACACCGTGCTAGAGTATTTGACCTAATACGTTTACAAGGATTATCTCAGGTATTAAAGAGGCATAAATGGTGTATCAAAGGAACAAGAAGGCTAGAGGAGACCCCCCACTTCAACAACAATCAAAAAGGGGTCTACAGCAGAAATCCGGTCTACAGCCCGGTTGGACTGGCCTCCAGACCGGCCAGTCCGGCGTGCGGTCCGGTCGACCGGGCGTCAACCGGGCGCCAACCGAGCGCTAACCGGACTCCAAACCAACGCCTGAAGAATCCGGTTTGACGCCCGGTCAGCCGGCCTCCAGACCGGCGGGTCCGGCGTATGGTCCGGTCGACCGGGCGCCAACCGGAGAAGCTCCTGGACGAAGAAAAGTGGGATCCGGTCCAGCATCCGGTCACAACCGGACAGTCCGGTCACTGGTCCGGTCTGACCTCCTCAGGACGATCGGTCGAGTCCGGTTGACCGGGTTTGTCGAGAGAAAAGCTGAGGTGGCAAGTGACCAACGACCATATTTCGAAGAACACTATAAATAGGTCTTATCCTACCTCAGAACTGTTAGGCACTACACTACAAGCTGTTCTTGAGCTCTCTCTCTCTTACTCCATTGTTAGAAACACCAAAAGCCTCCGATCTCCCTCCTCCTCCACCCAAACTCAAATCCCTCTGGGGAATCGCTAGAGGAGGATCTGATCTACTGTTCTACCAAGCCAAATCTCATTCCCCCTTGTATTCATCGAGAAGCTTGCTTCCTAGGGTTTCTTGGAAACCCTAGGTGGGCAAGAGGAGTCCAGAAGCATCCGGGCTGTGGATTTGCTCCGGGCAAGATTGTGAAGGTTTGGAGGCTACCTCAAAGTCTACCACAAGTGAGTGAGCTATTCCTTCGTGGGATAGGCTCCGGAGAATAGGGTGAGCCTTCGTGGCGTGGGGAATCCTTCGTGGGACCTCCACCCCTCCAAACGTGACGTACCTTCTTGCAAAGGAAGGGAACACGGGAATACATCCTCGTCTCCGCGTGCTATCGGTTATCTCTAACCGAACTCTTTACTTGTGATTTAACTGCCTGAGAGAGCCTTCGTGCTCGAGTTAGTTGTATCCTCATATAGGTTGCTTCACCTACTTTGCATTAGGCTCACCTTTATATTCCGCAAAGCCTAATCTTGCAAAGAATTAAAATCTGTAGAAACCTATTCACCCCCCCCCCCTCCCTCTAGGTTTACCATCTCTATACTTTCAATTGGTATCAGAGTCTGGATTCTTATTAAGGGCTTCACCGCCTTAAGAGTGAGATGGATAAACTATTTGAGGGTCTAGATGAAAACTCTAACCTTTCGGTTAAAGAGATGAAATCTAGATTCTTGGCATATGATGCCGAGAAGAAGAAAAAGGAGGATGAACTACAAAGCCAAATGGCAGAGATGTCTGTCATGCTTAAGAACTTGACTAGCGGGCCCCCTAGTACGGCTTCGGCCTCTCTAGGGAGCTTTCGTGAAGTCAACCATGACTATCCCAAAAACACTTCACCCATGCCTCATATAAATCATAGTGGGAATGTTCCCCATTTTGATGGAACTCACTTTCCTTTTTGGAAATCTTCTATGGAATCTCATATTCGCAGCTGCAGCGTGGAGTTATGGGAGATCATTGTTCATGGATACCGGGTGACATAGGCATCCCCAATGGGCCTGCCGAAGATAGTACCCAGGGTTTACTGAAGGCCCACGACTCGAAGAATAAGAAGAATCGGGAGCCCAAGTTATTATTAAGAAAAGTTAGAGTTGTATTAGGAGATAATATTTGTAATCTTGTGGGATGAGTTGGAAACCCTCCCGGACTCTGTAACTTGTACATTACGAATCCCTCGGCTCCACCTCCTATATAAGGGGGAGTTGAGGGACAAAGAAATCATCGAATCATCGTCTCACAAACCCTAGTTTTCATATCGTCGAGTACTTTTCGGCTGAAACCTTCGAGATCTACTTGCCCTCTACTTCTAACTAAACCCTAGTCTACAACCCGTAGGCATTGACAAGTTAATCCCTTGTCAATTGGCGCCGTCTGTGGGAAATCGAGGCGTCAAGGATCTGATCTCGATGGCACCTTCAAGATCATCGACTTCATCAACAGCAAGCAACGCGATGGATCGAGGTAAACAGATCGCAACTGGTCTGGTACGTCTCCAACATATCCATAATTTCTGATGTTCCATGCTTGTTTTATGACAATACTTACATGTTTTGCTCGCACTTTATAATGTTTTTATGCGTTTTCCGGAACTAACCTATTAACAAGATGCCACAGTGCGGTTCTGTTTTCTGCTTGTTTTTGGTTCCGAAAGGCTGTTCGGGCAATATTCTCGGAATTCGACGAAACGAAGACCAAACATCATAATTCACCGAGACGGACCAGGACACCGAAGGGGAGTCGGAGGAGGAGGCACAGGGCCCCCACACCATAGGGCCGCGCGGGCCGGCCTACGGCCGCGCCGGCCTATGGGGAGGGCACCACTGTTGCCCCTCTGCGCCGCCTCTTCGCCTATATAAGCCCTTTCGACCTAAAAACTCGATACCAATTGACGAAACTCCGAGAAAGACTCCGGGCGCCGCCATCGCGAAACTCCAATTCGGGGGACAGAAGTCTCTGTTCCGGCACCCTGCCGGGACGGGGAAGTGCCCCGGAAGCCATCTCCATCGACGCCACCGCCTCCATCATGCTCCGTGAGTAGTTCCCCCATGGACTACGGGTTCTAGCAGTAGCTAGTTGGTACTCGCTATCCCATGTACTTCAATACAATGATCTCATGAGCTGCCTTACATGATTGAGATTCATCTGATGTAATCGGTGTTGTGTTTGTTGGGATCCGATGGATGATACATTATGATTAGTCTATCTATAAAGTTTGTGAAGTTATTGTTGCTGCAATCTTGTTATGCTTAATGCTTGTCACTAGGGCCCGAGTGGCATGATCTTAGATTTAAGCTCTATAATTATTGCTTAGATTGTATCTACAAGTTGTATGCACATGTCGCTGTCCGGAACCAAAGGCCCCGAAGTGACAGAAATCGGGACAACCGGAGGGGATGGCGGTGATGTGAGGATCACATATTTTCACGGAGTGTTAATGCTTTGCTCCGGTACTCTATTAAAAGGAGTACCTTAATATCCAGTAGATTCCCTAGAGGCCCGGCTGCCACCGGCTGGTAGGACAAAAGATGTTGTGTGATACGCCTCCGACGTATCGATAATTTCTTATGTTCCATGCCACATTATTGATGATATCTACATGTTTTATGCATACTTTATGTCATATTTATGCATTTTCCGGCACTAACCTATTAACGAGATGCCGAAGAGCCGATTCTTTGTTTTACTGCTGTTTTTGGTTTCAGAAATCCTAGTAAGGAAATATTCTCGGAATTGGACGAAATCAACGCCCAGGGGCCTATTTTGCCACGAAGCTTCCAGAAGACCGAAGAGAAGACGAAGTGGGGCCACGAGGCGGCGCCACACTAGGGCGGCGCGCCCCAGGTGCTGGCCGCGCGGCCCTAGCGTGTGGGCCCCTCGTGACTCTCCCGACTCTGCCCTTCCGCCTACAAATAGTCTTCGTCGCGAAACCCCCAGTACCGAGAGCCACGATACGGAAAACCTTCCAGAGACGCCGCCGCCGCCAATCCCATCTCGGGGGATTCAGGAGATCGCCTCGGCACCTGCGGAGAGGGGAATCATCTCCCGGAGGACTCTACACCGCCATGGTCGCCTCCGGAGTGATGAGTGAGTAGTTCACCCCTGGACTATGGGTCCATAGCAGTAGCTAGATGGTTGTCTTCTCCTCATTATGCTTCATTGTCGGATCTTGTGAGCTGCCTAACATGATCAAGATCATCTATCTGTAATGCTATATGTTGTGTTTGTTGGGATCCGATGGATAGAGAATACTATGTTATGTTGATTATCAATCTATGTGTTGTTTATGATCTTGCATGCTCTCCGTTACTAGTAGATGCTTTGGCCAAGTTGATGCTTGTAACTCCAAGAGGGAGTATTTATGCTCGATAGTGGGTTCATGTCTCCGTGAATCTGGGGAGTGACAGAAGCCCCTAAGGTTATGGATGTGCTGTTGCCACTAGGGATAAAACATTGATTCTATGTCCGAGTATGTAGTTATTGATTACATTACGCACCATACTTAATGCAATTGTCTGTTGTTTGCAACTTAATACTGGAAGGGGTTCGGATGATAACCTGAAGGTGGACTTTTTAGGCATAGATGCATGCTGGATAGCGGTCTATGTACTTTGTCGTAATGCCCAATTAAATCTCACAATACTCATCATATCATGTATGTGCATTGTCATGCCCTCTCTATTTGTCAATTGCCCAACTGTAATTTGTTCACCCAACATGCTATTTATCTTATGGGAGAGACACCTCTAGTGAACTGTGGACCCCGGTCCTATTCTTTTAATCGAATACAATCTACTGCAATACTTGTTCTACTGTTTTCTGCAAACAATCATCATCCACACTATACATCTAATCCTTTGTTACAGCAAGCCGGTGAGATTGACAACCTCACTGTTACGTTGGGACAAAGTACTTTGGTTGTGTTGTGCAGGTTCCACGTTGGCGCCGGAATCCCTGGTGTTCGCCGCACTACATCTCGCCGCCATCAACCTTCAACGTGCTTCTTGGCTCCTACTGGTTCGATAAACCTTGGTTTCATACTGAGGGAAAACTTGCCGTTGTACGCATCACACCTTCCTCCTGGGGTTCCCAACGGTCGCGTCTTTGTCACGCGTATCAAGGCTTGTTTTAAGCGCCGTTGCCGGGGAGATCAAGACACGCTGCAAGGGGAGTCTCCACATCCCAATCTCTTTACTTTGTTTTTGTCTTGCTTTATTTTATTTACTACTTTGTTTGCTGCACTAAATCAAAACACACAAAAATTAGTTGCTAGTTTTACTTTACTTGCTATCCTGTTTGCACTCTATATCAAAAACACAAAAAATTTAGTTACTTGCATTTACTTTATCTAGTTTGCTTTATTTACTGCTGCTAAAATGGGTACTCCTGAAAATACTAAGTTGTGTGACTTCACAACCACAAATAATAATGATTTCTTATGCACACCTATTGCTCCACCTGCTACTACAAAGAATTCTTTGAAATTAAACACCTTTCTTGAATCTTGTTATGCGAGAACAATTTTCTGGTGTTAGTTCTGATGATGTTGCTGCCCATCTCAATAATTTTGTTGAATTATGTGAAATGCAAAAGTATAAAGATGTAGATGGTGACATTATAAAATTAAAATTGTTTCCTTTCTCATTAAGAGGAAGAGCTAAAGATTGGTTGCTATCTCTGCCTAAGAATAGTATTGATTCATGGACTAAATGCAAGGATGCTTTTATTGGTAGATATTATCCCCCTGCTAAAATTATATCTTTGAGGAGTAGCATAATGAATTTTAAACAATTGGATAATGAGCATGTTGCACAAGCATGGGACATAATGAAATCTTTGGTTAAAAATTGCCCAACCCATGGACTGACTACTTGGATGATCATCCAAACCTTTTATGCAGGACTGAATTTTTCTTCGCGGAACCTATTGGATTCAGCTGCTGGAGGTACCTTTATGTCCATCACTCTTGGTGAAGCAACAAAGCTTCTTGATAATATGATGATTAATTACTCTGAATGGCACACGGAAAGAGCTCCACAAGGTAAGAAGGTAAATTCTGTCGAAGAAACCTCTTCCTTGAGTGATAAGATTGATGCTATTATGTCTATGCTTGTGAATGATAGGACAAATATTGATCCTAATAATGTTCCGTTAGCTTCATTGGTTGCTCAAGAAGAACATGTTGATGTAAACTACATTAAAAATAATAATTTCAACAACAATGCTTACCGGAACAATTCTAGTAACAACTATAGGCCATATCCTTATAATAATGGCAACGGCTATGGTAATTCTTATGGGAATTCTTACAACAATAGTAGGAACATACCCCCTGGACTTGAAGCTATGCTTAAAGAATTTATTAGTACACAAACTGCTTTTAACAAATCTGTTGAAGAAAAGCTTGGGAAAATTGATATACTTGCTTCTAAAGTCGATAGTCTTGCTGCTGATGTTGATCTTTTGAAATCGAAAATTATGCCTCATGAAAATCATAATAATAAAATTGTTACTACAGCAAATGCCATCCAAGTTAGAATTAATGAGAATATAAGATTGATGGCTGAATTGCGTGCTAGGTGGGAAAGAGAAGAAAATGAAAAAGAAGATAATATAGCTAAAGTTTGGACTATTACCACCACTAGTAATGCTAATGCTACACATGTTGCTGCACCTCCTACTAATAATGGTGTAATAACCCAGAACATAGGAACAACGAAGGGTAGATTTAGAAATGGGATGTGCATTTCATCGCAAAACGGGGGAAATTTTCGCGCCTTATTGCAACTAAACCTAAGAGGGATCGAGGTTCTCTCTCATTTTGCACTTAGGGTTAGGCAATGTGAGTTAGGGAAATTTCGACATGATCTCTTTTGTATCTTGTTACTTTGAGGAATGATTGCATTTGATAAGTGTTAAACATTTAACTATACACATCACACATAGCAAAGAACTAGCCAGAATGTAAGTGTTAGCAAAGATCACAGGAAAATTCAGTTTGGACAGTTAGCCAAATAACACAGAGATTCAGTTTGGACTGTGCACACTGTCACAGCACACTTGTGCTTGTCCAAATTTCTGGACAACACAAGATAGGCATAGGCAGACCAACACTGAGCAAGCCACAGGGGCTCAAGTTTCACCATATGAAGGCTGTTGCTAGCCAAGCAACAGCAAGGCAATGCAAGGGGTGAGTCATAAAGTAACCAGGCTTGTGTGTCATGGCCAGGGAAGAAGTAGAGACCATATAAATAGCACACAAACCCTAGAACCATGACAGTCGACCACATATGCAAATCACCAGGTAAGGGTGAAGCAAGAACCAGCACCAGTTCATCCAGTTCATACTCAAGAACAGAAACCAACACAACCACTTAGCCCCAGGAATCATGGTGACCTGAGAAGCTCAACGAGAAACTGGAGGTGAAGGGCTGTGTACAAAACCCCAAGTCTGCATCAACCAAATATTTCACACTAGGAGCTGGAGCAAGGTATACCAAGTTCCTGGACAGATCCAATGGATCTGATCCATCATATATGCATGATATAATCATGGGGGTGAGCAGATGCTCAAGTGGGTAGATCATCACTTGGTTTTCACCAAGGATTACTGCCAGTCTAAAAGCTACTAAAAATAGAAAGCATCTAGGTACAGATCTTGTACACAGAAACTAGCACACATGCACAGATGCACACACTAGCCAGATCAGATGCACAGATAGCACCAGTAGATGAATTGCAAGGATTAGCAGCTAATAAGACTACACAGTAAATCCTAAGCTATGAACCATCAGTAAACCCTAGATTTTCATCAGGCAAGCATATTGGCATTCATATCTAGTATGATCCCCAAATATGCAAGCAAAGGTTGAGTAGCCACAAGATCCAACTAAATAAGTGAGCAACCAATCAGTAGCAATGCTACTGAGGTCACATCACACTTAAGCACCATTTAAAGGAAAGCCAAATATAGCACATCATTATCCAAGAATGGATTCAGATTCAATTGCTTGCTAGACAATCATGAATAGCTAATTCATTTGCAAGCAAGTCATTTAAATCATTACTGCATAAGCAGTTCATCATAACTTAATTAATACAAGCATGAATTTATCACAGATCCATGCTTAGCACTGACAGCAGCATAATATAAGGCAACACAATTTAATCACTGCAGCATAGCCACTGGAGCAAGTCCAGTAGCTTGATTGAGCAACAGCACAAGTAAGCAACAGCATAGTGATGCTTGAGCATCAGCATCAACAAGGAAAGTGAATCACTTAGCCACAGAATTAATCAGTAAGCCATCACTGACATTGAATTGATCAAATGGATCAATTAAATCAAGTCAAGCTACACAGGGAAGCTAGCCAACAAGCAAAGAATGATCCAATGGATCACTACCTTGCATAGGAAGCACAGAAGCATATCACAAGCACCACTGGCACACACAAGTGTCACTGATGCATCACAAGTACACCTAGACAAGCAAGCATGATATGCTAGTAAGCACAAGCAATCCATAATCAAGCATAGCATGGCATAGCAAGCTCATAAGCAAGCACAGCAGAGCATGGCAAGTACAGAGCATGCTAGGAGCAGCAGAGAAGCAAGTAAAGCATGAATCGCAAGCAAAGCAACATTGGCCAGTACCAGTAACTGGTAATTTTGGCCATGAGCTTGCAGTAGATAGCAGCACTGGAAGATTAAGCATTTATGGCATAGCTCTGTGTGATCACAGGATCACCAGAGAGCAACAGAGCATGAGGAGGAAGCAGAACAGTAGCAAAGGAGGCGCACAGAAGAGAAGGAGGAGGTGAAGTACTTACTCGCGCCTGGAAGCAGAAGCTAGGGCATGGCGAGGCAGTGCTCGCGCGGCCCTAACAGCTGCAAATCCAGGGTAGGCGCCGACGTTATGCCGGCGAACCCAAACACCACCGTAGCAGATGCACCTGAGGCGACGGCACGAGTACTGCGAGCAGCACCCGCGCCAGGTCAACCTTAGGGGCACACCCATCGTCGACGAGGACGAGCGCTCGCCGGAGTTCGTCGAGGCGATTCTCCTCGAGATCCAGAGCGGAGGCGATTCGCTAGGAGAGGAAGAAAAGGGGAAAACCACGCGGACAGATCGATAGATCTGCACGCGGCGGTTCTGGTTTGGTAGGTGGCTACAGCGGGGGAGCTCGGAGCTGGCCGGAGCGAGGCGGCGGCCATGGCGGCGACGCCATCGCCACAGGCGTCGCAGGAGATTAGGGTTAGAGGTGATCGAGAGAGAGAGAGGGCCGAGTGAGTGAGAGAGGTGGGCCGTTCGGCGCCACCTACCCATAAGGGAATAGCCCTTATGGGATGTCCCTGGGCTTTAGGTAAATGGGCTGGCCCAATAGGGGCCAGGGGGGTATTTTGGTCTTTTAACAATTAATAAAAGACCAGAACTTTACGAATTTTTAGTAAATAAAATACAAATCTAAAAATCCATTAAAAATTGGATTAATGAATGAAAAATAAATCTTAACAAGAATAAAATATAAAATAGAAATTATGAAACAAATTCAAAATTATGAATTTTAAGAATTTAAATAATAACTTGGAATTTTAAACTATTATTTCCTTGTATTTAAAATTCAAGGAAAAATCTCAAATAAGTTCAAATACTTATTTTCAAACATTTCAAAATGAAATTCTATTATTCCAAGTCATTTCTATTGAAAAGAGTATTTTTCCAAGAAAAATACTATATTCCTTTTATTCCAAAAACTATAGAGGTAACTCTATGATTTCAAATTATTTTTGGAATGATTAAGGAAATCACCAAGTAAAGTAGTTTTACTTTGAAGTATGTTACTTTATGTGAATTAAAATGGTTTATACTTTTAATCCATTGCAAGTTACTGTCAAAGACATAAATCTTAAACGCAACCCTAAATTGCTATAACTCAGCGGGGTAAAGGGATTCAACATAAAATAATACATCCATGATTGCATTATTTGGATTTTATAACATTGTCCTTACCGGACAATGATGCTTCTTACAGAACCCGAGGTCCAGGTTCCATCAACTGCATTGAACTGCACTATCTCGCAGTCCACAGGCAAGTTCACCCTTGCTCATGTCAACTTGATTATCTTCTACTACTTTAATGCAAAGCTATATACTTATCATTCCTGCATCGCAAATAAAATGTTACTTTCCAACTATGAATATGACTATGTGGTTGGCAATGGAACCATGGTATGTGTTGATATGGTGGAGGTTCCATTGCATGGGTTATATCACCTTAGGATTAAATTACCAATGCCGTCCAGTGATTCTAGCGCCGTACAAATCGCGTTGACCATGAGATCTATAATGGCTCTGGGGAAGCCAGCTGTATCTTTTCCCTTCTGCACGCCAACGGATTGGTAGAGCCGGCGGGGTGTTGGAGGCACTGCCGTAGGTTGGGATAGCCTTTTAAATCCCCATCCATTAGTGATGATGGCTCTACGATCTATGAAGGATTGTCCGGAGTACACCGTGAGTAAAGCCGTATTATCGGGAGAAGTCTACTGGGGGTGTACGGTTGGACAAAAGGGTGGGTTTGCCGTCGCGGAGAAGGCGGTGTGGGCTTGGATCTTTATACCTGGCCTCACACCAAAGGAAGTGTGAACGGGGGCAAGTCCCTGCGGATGGCAAAAAGGGTGAGATCTCTTGTGGGAAAAGTAACGCACCTCTGCAGAGTGTATCAAATTGTGGCTGTCACTCCTTGTTTCGGGAAGGGAACTGCGAACACGGCAGGAAAGGAACTCCACGAAGTTCTAATCAACCTGTGAAGACTGATGGGCATAGTTTTCATAATAAAAGCAACCTTTTGAAGAAATGATTTCAAAACATGCATTGACCTGCGATTTCCTGATCAATGGTCGTAGCTAGTGCATTAAACACCTTTTTACTCTTTTAGAACTTGCTGAGTACCCCTGTACTCACTTTATTTCGACACCCTTGCTAGACTGTGATCCGGAAGTGGAGGCCATCAACGATGGAGCACCAGAAGGAAGTTACAAGCTGGTCTACGAAGAACCTGATCTTACCGGCGGAGTGGAAGGCGTAGACTATGGGATAGTCTACGGACCAGATGACACGGAGGTGGAGGAGTAGTGACATACCCTAGCATCATAGAGCCGAGCAACGTAGAACTTACCTAAATAAGTTGTTGAGCTCTCTTTATATTTAGTTAGGAGTTGTAATCGTACTTAAGTAGTATCTTAGGATGTTCTCATAGGACCTGTGAGAATATCAACTTGTAAGACAATGTTTGTAATAATGTATGGAGTGTTATGACCTGCAATGTTTCTGTTGTACCACTCTGAGGGATATGGCAATTTGTGAAGAAGTCCCTTCACAAAGATCATATCAACGACTTGTATATTACAACATGCAGTGGTATGCTGGGTCACCGCAGCTGGTATCAGAGCAAATGTTGCGACCTTAGGTTGGAAAAACCTAGTATAGGGAAGAAACCTGTAGGAATCTAGTAGAAATAGTAAAGGATTCTCTAGAAATATGGTGATTATTCACATGAGAATAGCAAAACCATATATTTTAGTGCGATAATTATTTATTATAGCTATTATGATGCATTATCACTACTAATATTCTGCTTTTGTATACAGCCATAATGGCGAACACTTTTCCTAAGAGGACTTTGAGGAAGGTTGAGGGATGGCTCGGTGATTATGATGGACCAATCACAGCTCTCCTGTGTGGGATGCTGAAGGAACTTCATTGTGACCCACGGATACATGTTATCAAGTATACTTACTATGATGGGGAAATCCTAGCCAAGTGCAGAGTATCGGTCCAACTACCGACAAAACTGCTGATGAGTCGTGTAATGCCATACGGAGAAGCCAAAACCATCACCACAGCCTACCACATGGGCCTATTCAAGGCAATCCTTGAGATAAGGCAGCACAAGTCGATGAAGCTGCTATGTTCGAAGTTTTCTCATATACCTCATGCCGAGGAAGATGAGGATCCCACTCTGAATCATTTGGTGTTAGCACGCGAAGTCCTGAAGGCTGCAGCACGGCACATGGATAGTCAGTAAGTCTTTATTGACCACGATGTACCTTTTACACATGAAGATGAGAGGTGAGATTGACCACATGCTAGCTGAGTTCACGGACCCTGATAAAGTCCAAACTCGGATGCATGATTTGAGGGCACAACCACAACATACTACACCTTTCTTTAGCCTAGACAGCTATGTAGATTTGAGTGACCAGTTGTCCCATAAAGATCCACTCACACCCAACTTTGTCCCACACTATCCACATGTGTCAGCATCATATGAGTCTGGATATGGGGGAGATGATTCCAGGAACCTAAACTGCTCGGAGTCACCAATCAAGAATTCGACTGGTTGGCGTTTCGGGGAACCATTTGGAGATGAAGGAGAACCCATCACTTGTGAATCAGAGAATGAAGGAGGCGCGGTTAACCAGAAGGTTAACCAAAGCTTTGGGCAGGAAGAGAAAGATACCAACTCCATTTCTTTAGATTTGGAGATGGGATTACCCAAAACATCCCAGTACGTCGTAGGTGAGAGTTCTGGAACCAAGAAAAAGAAGAAGAAGAAGATGAGGGGTCAAGTAAATAGGAATCCTCCATGGATGACAGAAGAAGATGAGCTGTATCCCACTGGGGATACATATGAGTCTTTATCTAGCTACTTTGGCATGACAGATCTCTGTCTCGGCACTTCGTTCGATTCAGACTACACACCTACGGGAAGGACCTTCATTCCGGACGGTGTTAGGAAGACAAACCGCTGTACCGGATGGACCCCAGGGATGTACGCGGAGGCGAGTTATGATGACGAGGAGTAGAGCTCCAAGGAAGAATAAAGTAATCTAGGTGGTATTGTAATAGAACGTATTTTAAATTCCCGTTGGCTTGGGCTTTGAGCCAAATAAGTGGTTTATATATACCACATGTAATATAAGTTTGTGTGTGTGTTATGTATTATACAAAGTATATGCATAATAAATGTTTGTTTTGTATTTGCTTCTTGATTTCATTGTGTGACTAGTTCTGGGCATTGAGTTGAGCTCAGAAAGCATTTGCATGGTGTAATTATGAGTAATCGCTCTTTGTTACAGGACTGGGGGGAAATGGCGTTAGTAGAAACCGAAGAGGCTCGCAGAGAGCGGGAGGCAAGAGAAAAAGAGGAGGCAGATGCAGCAGCTAGAGCAAAGAATGCACCACCACCACCACACCCAATGATGCACCCAGACTTCCAACAGTATATGAGGGCAATGGAGGAAGATAGGAGGCATTACCAGGAAAGCCAGAGCAAGAACATGCAAGATTTCTTTACCCACGTCATCAATGATAGGGGTAATGAAGGCAAGGGAGTAACTCTATCGGACTTCCAAAATGCAAGACCACTACCGTTTACATCAGCTCCAGAACCAATGGACGCTGAAGATTGGCTTATGGATACGGAACGGAAGCTGAAGACCGTTGGTTGCAACGATGAGGAGAAGATTAGATATACTACCTATCTGTTGTTAGGACCGGCAGCGTCATGGTGGGAGAACCTTGTAGCTGTACACCCTCCAGATAAGGTGTTCACCTGGGAGGAGTTCACGAAGAAGTTCCGGGAAGCCCATGTTCCGGACAGCGTGGTGGAGCTGAAGAAGAGGGAGTTTGACGAACTACGACAAAATACTGCACCCATCATGCAGTATGTTCGGGATTTCAACAGGCTATCCAGGTATGCACCTGAGGATGTAGATACGGAGGAGAAGAGGAAGAAGCGGTTCATGAAAGGCATGAATCCATACATGAAGATGCAACTGAGGTTGGCACGGGCTGCCGAATTCCAGGAACTGATTGACTCGGCAATCACTTTCGAGGATGATTACCGGCAATTCCAAGAGGACAGGAGGAAGAGGGCTCGTATAGAGCCAAGGAAGTACCCAATCAGTAAACCAACACCTGATCGGAGTTTCAAACCCCGATACCGACCTACCACTGGTAACCAATACAACCGGGGAGGTCAGAGTCAGAATCCAATCAGCCAAATCATCTGCAACAATTGTGGCCTAAAGGGTCATTTGCAGAAGGATTGTCAGAAACCCAAGATCATTTGTTATGGTTGTGGGAAGGAAGGACATATCAAGCCGGATTGTACCAACAAGGCGTCTTGGAGCGGACAGAGCTCTGGAGGACGAGGTGGAAACAACAACAACAACAACAACCGCAACAACAACAACAACAACCGCAACTACAACAACAACAATAAGAGGGGAAAGCCTTATGGAAAGCTGAATTGCACATCTTTGGAACAAGCGGAAGAGTCGGATCAAATAGTCTTAGGTACGCTAAGCATTCTTACTCATCCTGGCAAAGTATTATTTGATACTGGAGCAACCACATCATTTCTTGCATTGGAGTTTGTGGAAAAATTCGGGCTTAGATGTTCTAAGTTAGAAACTCCTATAACTGTTCTATCCGCAGGGGGAACGATCTTAGTAACCCACGTGAAAGAAGCACAAGTCCTAACCATATGTGACTGTGTGTATTTCGCGGATCTATTCATCATACCCATGAAGGACATATCAGTCATCCTAGGGATGGATTGGTTGACAGAAAATGGAGCGGTGATTAACTGTCGAGACAAAACAGTATCACTTCGCAACTCCATCGGAGGTCGAATAGTGTTCCAAGGAGATAAGTATAGTGAGTTGGAGATCGGATTGGAACTCAATAGTCTGAAGGAGGTGAGAATTGAAGATATTCCTGTAGTGAATGAGTTTCAAGATGTATTTCCTAAGGAACTACCGGGGATGCCACCCGATAGGGAGATTGAATTCACAATCGATCTGATTCCAGGCACATCACCAATAGCTCAACCACCATATAAGATGGGGCCCAAGGAATTAGTGGAACTGAAAGCTCAGATTGATGAGTTAGAACAGAAGGGATTCATTCAAGAAAGTTTGTCACCATGGGGTACACCAGTTATTTTTGTGGATAAAAGAGATGGCGGAAAGAGAATGTGTGGAGATTACAGAAATTTGAACAATGTAACTATCAAGAACAAGTATCCTTTACCTAGAATCCAAGACCTTTTTGATCAAGTTCAAGGAGCTGGAGTCTTCTCGAAGATAGATTTAAGGTCAGGATACCATCAAATCAAGATCAAGAAGGAGGATGTACCAAAAACAGCGTTCGTATCAAGGTATGGACACCATGAATACTTGGTTGTACCATTTGGACTAACAAATGCACCAGCAATTTTCATGAATTTGATGAACAAGATATTCATGAAGTACTTGGACAAGTTTGTGATAGTGTTCATCGATGATATTCTAATCTATTCCAAAGATAAAGAAGAACATGCCAAGCATTTGAAGATAGTTCTGCAAACTTTAAGAGAACATCAGCTATATGCAAAGTTTAGCAAGTGCAAATTTTGGTAAGATAGTGTTGAATTTCTTGGACATGTCATAACCAAAGAAGGCATAGCGGTGAATCCAAGCAAGGTTCAGTCCGTATTGGAATGGAAATCACCTAAAAATGCTAAGGAGATACGAGGATTTCTTGGTATGGCAGGATATTATCGGAGATTCATAGAGGGATTTTCGAAGATTGCAGGACCAATGACCAAGTTACTTAAGAAAAATACTCCATTTGTGTGGACTGATGAGTGTGAAGCCAGCTTCCAAACACTCAAAGATAAGTTAACCACAACACCGGTGTTAGCAGTTCCTGAACCTGGAAAGGATTACACGGTGTATTGTGATGCTTCCAAGAATGGACTTGGATGTGTTCTGATGCAAGATCGGAAGGTAATAGCTTATGGATCAAGGCAGTTGAAACCACATGAGCACAACTACCCAGTACATGATCTAGAGTTAGCGGCAGTTGTGTATGCTTTGAAGAGTTGGAGACAATTTCTATATGGATCCAAGTGTGAGTTATACACCGATCATAAAAGTTTGAAATATTTCTTCACTCAGAAAGAATTAGACATGAGGCAGAAGAGATGGTTAGAATTGATTAAGGATTACGACCTTACAATCAACTATACACCAGGCAAGGCTAATGTAGTAGCAGATGCTCTAAGTAGGAAGAGTACAGAGAATCAACCTACGGAATGGGAGATTCCAAAGGAACTTCGGAAAGAGTTAGAGGATGCTCAGATTTTGTTTATTCAAGGTGATGTTAAGGGAAGTATAGCAACCATGAGGATTATGGATGAGATGTACTCAGACTTGAAATATGAGATTATCCGAAAGCAAGCGGATGATTTGTTCATCCAAGAGGAAATCAAGAGGATTGGAGAAGGAAAACCATCAGAATTCCATCTAGGGGATTTTGATTCATTATACTTCCAAAAAAGGATCTGTGTACCGGATGATCCAGAAGTGAAGTCAATCATATTAAAGGAAGCACATGAAACCCCTTATTCAATACATCCGGGAAGTACTAAGATGTATATGGATTTGAAGGAGATGTTCTGGTGGAACAACATGAAAAGAGAGATAGCACAATATGTCTCGGAATGTCATACATGTCAACGAGTGAAGGCAGAACATCAGAGTCCTGCGGGATTACTCAAACCACTAGAGATACCGGAATGGAAATGGGATGAAATCGGAATGGATTTTGTTACTGGTCTACCAATGACTAGTAAGAAGAAGGATATGATATGGGTAATAGTGGACAGGCTTACCAAGAGTGCTCATTTCATAGCCGTAAATACAAAGGATACTGCTGAGAAGCTTGTGGATATATATGTGAAGGAGATTGTGAGTAAGCATGGAGTACCAAAGAAAATAGTCTCAGATAGAGGATCAATTTTCACATCAGCATTTTGGAAACAACTCCAAGAAGCTTTGGGGTCCAAGTTGGATTTCAGTACAGCATATCATCCACAAACCGGAGGAAAAACCGAAAGAACCAATCAGATACTTGAGGACATGCTTAGAGCTTGTGCTCTGAACTTTGGAGGCTCATGTGAGGACCATTTACCTTTAGCGGAATTCTCATATAACAATAGTTATCAGAGTAGCATCCAGATGGCACCGTACGAAGCATTGTACGGAAGGAAGTGTCGATCACCAATTTGTTGGTTTGAAACCGGAGAAAACAAGGAGTTTACACCGGACTACATCAAGGAGAGACAAGAAGTCATCGAGGTGATCCGGGATAGACTCAAAATAGCTCAGAGTCGTCAGAAGAGTTACGCCGACCTGAAAAGAAGAGATTGGGAACCGAAAGTGGGAGACATGGTTTATTTAAAGGTTAGCCCAATGAAAGGACTTAAGAGGTTCGGAGTGAAAGGAAAGTTAAGTCCTCGATATATAGGACCATTTAAGATACTCAGTCAGAATCGAGGAACAGCTTTTGAGTTGGAATTACCAGCGCAACTAAGTCAAGTTCATAATGTGTTTCATGTATCACAACTCAGAAAGTGTTTGAAGGCACCGGATGATCCTATTACATATGAAGAAATAGAATTGCAATCTGACCTAACTTATGTGGAAAGACCGGAAAAGATCTTAGAAGTACAGTGGAAGAAGTTAAGAAACAGAGCAATCAAATACTGCAAAGTTCAATGGCAACATCATCCTGAGCGAGAAGCAACTTGGGAGACGGAAGAAGAATTAAGGAAGTCTTACCCCGAGATGTTCAGGTACCAATCTTAACTTCGGGACGAAGTTTCTGTTAAGGGGGAGAGACTGTAATAATCCAGAACATAGGAACAACGAAGGGTAGATTTAGAAATGGGATGTGCATTTCATCGCAAAACGGGGGAAATTTTCGCGCCTTATTGCAACTAAACCTAAGAGGGATCGAGGTTCTCTCTCATTTTGCACTTAGGGTTAGGCAATGTGAGTTAGGGAAATTTCGACATGATCTCTTTTATATCTTGTTACTTTGAGGAATGATTGCATTTGATAAGTGTTAAACATTTAACTATACACATCACACAATATAAACAATGAATTAAAAATTCAAATACAATATATAAATTCAAATTACTTTGAATTTCAAAGTGAATATGAAATACAATACTTAATCAAGAATATAAACATTACATAATACAAAAGCTCATAAACCAAAACTTGAGCTTTATTGATATACAACACAATTACAAAGTCTTTACAATATTCTTGATACAAGAATTGAGACAGAATGATCAGTAATAAAAGAAAAGGAAAATTACAAGTTTATTCTAAACTAAACCTAAACTAAGTGGCTTGAGGATGATATTCTGGCCATAGCATAATTCAAACCTGCAAAACACATAGCAAAGAACTAGCCAGAATGTAAGTGTTAGCAAAGATCACAGGAAAATTCAGTTTGGACAGTTAGCCAAATAACACAGAGATTCAGTTTGGACAGTGCACACTGTCACAGCACACTTATGCTTGTCCAAATTTCTGGATAGCACAAGATAGGCATAGGCAGACCAACACTGAGCAAGCCACAGGGGCTCAAGTTTCACCATATGAAGGCTGTTGCTAGCCAAGCAACAGCAAGGCAATGCAAGGGGTGAGTCATAAAGTAACCAGGCTTGTGTGTCATGGCCAGGGAAGAAGTAGAGACCATATAAATAGCACACAAACCCTAGAACCATGACAGTCGACCACATATGCAAATCACCAGGTAAGGGTGAAGCAAGAACCAGCACCAGTTCATCCAGTTCATACTCAAGAACAGAAACCAACACAACCACTTAGCCCCAGGAATCATGGTGACCTGAGAAGCTCAACGAGAAACTGGAGGTGAAGGGCTGTGTACAAAACCCCAAGTCTGCATCAACCAAATATTTCACACTAGGAGCTGGAGCAAGGTATACCAAGTTCCTGGACAGATCCAATGGATCTGATCCATCATATATGCATGATATAATCATGGGGGTGAGCAGATGCTCAAGTGGGTAGATCATCACTTGGTTTTCACCAAGGATTACTGCCAGTCTAAAAGCTACTAAAAATAGAAAGCATCTAGGTACAGATCTTGTACACAGAAACTAGCACACATGCACAGATGCACACACTAGCCAGATCACATGCACAGATAGCACCAATAGATGAATTGCAAGGATTAGCAGCTAATAAGACTACACAGTAAATCCTAAGCTATGAACCATCAGTAAACCCTAGATTTTCATCAGGCAAGCATATTGGCATTCATATCTAGTATGATCCCCAAATATGCAAGCAAAGGTTGAGTAGCCACAAGATCCAACTAAATAAGTGAGCAACCAATCAGTAGCAATGCTACTGAGGTCACATCACACTTAAGCACCATTTAAAGGAAAGCCAAATATAGCACATCATTATCCAAGAATGGATTCAGATTCAATTGCTTGCTAGACAATCATGAATAGCTAATTCATTTGCAAGCAAGTCATTTAAATCATTACTGCATAAGCAGTTCATCATAACTTAATTAATACAAGCATGAATTTATCACAGATCCATGCTTAGCACTGACAGCAGCATAATATAAGGCAACACAATTTAATCACTGCAGCATAGCCACTGGAGCAAGTCCAGTAGCTTGATTGAGCAACAGCACAAGTAAGCAACAGCATAGTGATGCTTGAGCATCAGCATTAACAAGGAAAGTGAATCACTTAGCCACAGAATTAATCAGTAAGCCATCACTGACATTGAATTGATCAAATGGATCAATTAAATCAAGTCAAGCTACACAGGGAAGCTAGCCAACAAGCAAAGAATGATCCAATGGATCACTAGCTTGCATAGGAAGCACAGAAGCATATCACAAGCACCACTGGCACACACAAGTGTCACTGATGCATCACAAGTACACCTAGACAAGCAAGCATGATATGCCAGTAAGCACAAGCAATCCATAATCAAGCATAGCATGGCATAGCAAGCTCATAAGCAAGCACAGCAGAGCATGGCAAGTACAGAGCATGCTAGGAGCAGCAGAGAAGCAAGTAAAGCATGAATCGCAAGCAAAGCAACACTGGACAGTACCAGTAACTGGTAATTTTGGCCATGAGCTTGCAGTAGATAGCAGCACTGGAAGATTAAGCATCTATGGCATAGCTCTGTGTGATCACAGGATCACCAGAGAGCAACAGAGCATGAGGAGGAAGAAGAACAGTAGCAAAGGAGGCGCACAGAAGAGAAGGAGGAGGTGAAGTACTTACTCGCGCCTGGAAGCAGAAGCTAGGGCATGGCGAGGCAGTGCTCGCGCGGCCCTAACAGCTGCAAATCCAGGGTAGGCGCCGATGTTACGCCGGCGAACCCAAACACCACCGTAGCAGATGCACCTGAGGCGACGGCACGAGTACTGCGAGAAGCACCCGCGCCAGGTCAACCTCAGGGGCACACCCATCGTCGGCGAGGACGAGCGCTCGCCGGAGTTCATCGAGGCGATGCTCCTTGAGATCCAGAGCGGAGGCGATTCGCCAGGAGAGGAAGAAAAGGGGAAAACCACGCGGACAGATCGATAGATCTGCACGTGGCGGTTCTGGTTTGGTAGGTGGCTACGGCGGGGGAGCTCGGAGCTGGCCGGAGCGAGGCGGCGGCCATGGCGGTGACGCCATCGCCACGGACGTCGCAGGAGATTAGGGTTAGAGGTGAACGAGAGAGAGAGGGCCGAGTGAGTGAGAGAGGTGGGCCGTTCGGCGCCACCGACCCATAAGGGAATAGCCCTAATGGGCTGTCCCTGGGCTTTAGGTAAATGGGCTGGCCCAATAGGGGCCAGGGGGTATTTTGGTCTTTTAACAATTAATAAAAGACCAGAACTTTACCAATATTTAGTAAATAAAATACAAATCTAAAAATCCATTAAAAATTGGATTAATGAATGAAAAATAAATCTTAACAAGAATAAAATATAAAATAGAAATTATGAAACAAATTCAAAATTATGAATTTTAAGAATTTAAATAATAACTTGGAACTTTAAACTATTATTTCCTTGTATTTAAAATTCAAGGAAAAATCTCAAATAAGTTCAAATACTTATTTTCAAACATTTCAAAATGAAATTCTATTATTCCAAGTCATTTCTATTGAAAAGAGTATTTTTCCAAGAAAAATACTATATTCCTTTTATTCCAAAAACTATAGAGGTAACTCTATGATTTCAAATTATTTTTGGAATGATTAAGGAAATCACCAAGTAAAGTAGTTTTACTTTGAAGTATGTTACTTTATGTGAATTAAAATGGTTTATACTTTTAATCCATTGCAAGTTACTGTCAAAGACATAAATCTTAAACGCAATCCTAAATTGCTATAACTCAGCGGGGTAAAGGGATTCAACATAAAATAATACATCCATGATTGCATTATTTGGATTTTATAACATTGTCCTTACCGGACAATGATGCTTCTTACAGAACCCGAGGTCCAGGTTCCATCAACTGCATTGAACTGCACTATCTCGCAGTCCACAGGCAAGTTCACCCTTGCTCATGTCAACTTGATTATCTTCTACTACTTTAATGCAAAGCTATATACTTATCATTCCTGCATCGCAAATAAAATGTTACTTTCCAACTATGAATATGACTATGTGGTTGGCAATGGAACCATGGTATGTGTTGATATGGTGGAGGTTCCATTGCATGGGTTATATCACCCTAGGATTAAATTACCAATGCCGTCCAGTGATTCTAGCGTCGTACAAATCGCGTTGACCATGAGATCTATAATGGCTCTGGGGAAGCTAGCTGTATCTTTTCCCTTCTGCATGCCAACGGATTGGTAGAGCCGGCGGGGTGTTGGAGGCACTGCCGTAGGTTGGGATAGCCTTTTAAATCCCCATCCATTAGTGATGATGGCTCTACGATCTATGAAGGATTGTCCGGAGTACACCGTGAGTAAAGCCGTATTATCAGGAGAAGTCTACTGGGGGTGTACGGTTGGACAAAAGGGTGGGTTTGCAGTCGCGGAGAAGGCGGTGTGGGCTTGGATCTTTATACCTGGCCTCACACCAAAGGAAGTGTGAACAGGGGCAAGTCCCTGGGGATGGCAAAAAGGGTGAGATCTCTTGTGGGAAAAGTAACGCACCTCTGCAGAGTGTATCAAATTGTGGCTGTCACTCCTTGTTCCAGGAAGGGAACTGTGAACGCGGCAGGAAAGGAACTCCACGAAGTTCTAATCAACCTATGAAGACTGACGGGCATAGTTTTCATAATAAAAGCAACCTTTTGAAGAAATGATTTCAAAACATGCATTGACCTGCGATTTCCTGATCAATGGTCGTAGCTAGTGCATTAAACACCTTTTTACTCTTTTAGAACTTGCTGAGTACCCCTGTACTCACTTTCTTTCGACACCCTTGCTAGACTGTGATCCGGAAGTGGAGGCCATCAACGATGGAGCACCAGAAGGAAGTTACGAGCTGGTCTACGAAGAACCTGATCTTACCAGCGGAGTGGAAGGCGTAGACTATGGGATAGTCTACGGACCAGATGACACGGAGGTGGAGGAGTAGTGACATACCCTAGTGATGTCTACTTCCCCCTCCTTTTCCTGTAGACAGTGTTGGGCCTCCAAGAGCAGAGGTTTGTAGAACAGCAGCAAGTTTTCCCTTAAGTGGATCACCCAAGGTTTATCGAACTCAGGGAGGAAGAGGTCAAAGATATCCCTCTCATGCAACCCTGCAACCACAAAGCAAGAAGTCTCTTGTGTCCCCAACACACCTAATAGGTGCACTAGTTCGGCGAAGAGATAGTGAAATACAGGTGGTATGAATATATATGAGCAGTAGTAACGGTGCCAGAAAATAGCTTGCTGGCGTGTAGTTGATGGTGGTGGTATTGCAGCAGTAGTAACACAGTGAAACAGTAAACAAGCAGTAGTAACGCAGCAGTATTTATGAACAAGGCCTAGGGATTAGACTTTCACTAGTGGACACTCTCAACATTGATCACATAACAGAATAGATAAATGCATACTCTACACTCTCGTTGGATGATGAACACATTGCGTAGGATTACACGAACCCTCAATGCCGGAGTTAACAAGCTCCACAATTCAATGTTCATATTTAAGTAACCTTAGAGTGCAAGATAGATCAATTCGACTAAACCAAGTACTAACATAGCATGCACACTGTCACCTTCATGCATATGTAGGAGGAATAGATCACATCAATACTATCATAGCAATAGTTAACTTCGCAATCTACAAGAGATCATGATCATAGCATAAACCAAGTACTAACACGGATGCACACACTGTCACCATTACATCGTGCAGGAGGAATAAAACTACTTTAATAACATTGCTAGAGTAGCACATAGATAAATTGTGATACAAAACACATTGCAATCATAAAGAGATATAAATAAGCACTTCACTATGCCATTCAACAGTGAATAAGTATTCTGTGAAATATAGCCTAAGAGACCCACACGGTGCACACACTGTCACCTTTACACACGTGGGACAAGGAGTCTCCGGAGATCACATAAGTAAAATTCACTTGACTAGCATAACGACATCTAGATTACAAGCATCATCATATGAATCTCAATCATGTAAAGCAGCTCATGAGATTATTGTATTGAAGTACATAGGAGAGAGATGAACCACATAGCTACCGGTACAGCCCCGAGCCTCGATGGAGAACTACTCCCTCCTCATGGGAGCAGCAGCGGTGATGAAGATGGCGGTGGAGATGGTAGCGGTGTCGATGGAGAAGCCTTCCGGGGGCACTTCCCCGTTCCGGCAGCGTGCCGGAACAGAGACTCCTGTCCCCCAGATCTTGGCTTCGCGATGGCGGCGGCTCTGGAAGGTTTCTGTGGGTTTCGTCAATCGTATCAGGGTTTTCGTGACGGAGGCTTTAAATAGGCGAAGAGGCGGCGCAGGAGGGCTTCTGGGGGGCCCACACTATAGGGGGGCGCGGCCCCCCCCTTGGCCGCGCCGGCTTAGGGTCTGGTGGCCCTGTCCCCCCTCTCTGGCGGTTCTCGTGTGTTCTGGATGCTTCCGGGCAAAATAGGAACCTGGGCGTTGATTTCGTCCAATTCCGAGAATATTTCGTTACTAGGATTTCTGAAACCAAAAAGAGCAGAAAACAGGAACTGGCACTTCGGCATCTTGTTAATAGGTTAGTTCCAGAAAATGCACGAATATGACATAAAGTGTGCATAAAACATGTAGATAACATCAATAATGTGGCATGGAACATAAGAAATTATCGATATGTTGGAGACGTATCAGCATCCCCAAGCTTAGTTCTGCTCGTCCCGAGCAGGTAAACGATAAACAAAGATAATTTCTGGAGTGACATGCCATCATAAACTTGATCGTACTATTGTAAACACATGTAATGAATGCAACGATCAAAACAATGGTAATGACATGAGTAAACAACTGAATCATAAAGCAAAGACTTTTCATGAATAGTATTTTCAAGACAAGCATCAATAAGTCTTGCATAAGAGTTAACTCATAAAGCAATAAATCAAAGTAAAGGTATTGAAGCAACACAAAGGAAGATTAAGTTTCAGCGGTTGCTTTCAACTTATAACATGTATATCTCATGGATATTGTCAACATAGAGTAATATAATAAGTGCAATAAGCAAGTATGTAGGAATCAATGCACAGTTCACACAAGTGTTTGCTTCTTGAGGTGGAGAGAAATAGGTGAACTGACTCAACAATGAAAGTAAAAGAATGGTCCTCCATAGAGGAAAAGCATCGATTGCTATATTTGTGCTAGGGCTTTTATTTTGAAAACATGAAACAATTTTGTCAACGGTAGTAATAAAGCATATGTATCATGTAAATTATATCTTACAAGTTGCAAGCCTCATGCATAGTATACTAATAGTGCCCGCACCTTGTCCTAATTAGCTTGGACTACCGGATCATCGCAATGCACATGTTTTAACCAAGTGTCACAGTGGGGTACCTCTATGCCGCCTGTACAAAGGTCTAAGGAGAAAGCTCGCATTGGATTTCTCGCTATTGATTATTCTCAACTTAGACATCCATACCGGGACAACATAGACAACAGATAATGGACTCCTCTTTTATGCATAAGCATGTAACAACAATTAATAATTTTCTCATATGAGATTGAGGATATATGTCCAAAACTGAAACTTCCACCATGAATCATGGCTTTAGTTAGCGGCCCAATGTTCTTCTCTAACAATATGCATGCTTAACCATAAGGTGGTAGATCTCTCTTACTTCAGACAAGACGAACATGCATAGCAACTCACATGAAATTCAACAAAGAGTAGTTGATGGCGTCCCCAGTGAACATGGTTATCGCACAACAAGCAACTTAATAAGAGATAAAGTGCATAATTACATATTCAATACCACAATAGTTTTTAAGCTATTTGTCCCATGAGCTATATATTGCAAAGGTGAATGATGGAATTTTAAAGGTAGCACTCAAGCAATTTACTTTGGAATGGCGGAAAATACCATGTAGTAGGTAGGTATGGTGGACACAAATGGCATAGTGGTTGGCTCAAGTATTTTGGATGCATGAGAAGTATTCCCTCTCGATACAAGATTTAGGCTAGCAAGGTTATTTGAAACAAACACAAGGATGAACCGGTGCAGCAAAACTCACATAAAAGACATATTGTAAAGATTATAAGACTCTACACCGTCTTCCTTGTTGATCAAACTCAATACTAGAAATTATCTAGACCTTAGAGAAACCAAATATGCAAACCAAATTTTAGCATGCTCTATGTTTTTCTTCATTAATGGGTGCAAAGTATATGATGCAAGAGCTTAAACATGAGCACAACAATTGCCAAGTATCACATTACCCAAGACATTTATAGCAATTACTACATGTATTATTTTCCAATTCCAACCATATAACAATTTAACGAAGGAGAAACTTCGCCATGAATACTATGAGCTAAGAACACATGTGTTCATACGAACCAGCGGAGCGTGTCTCTCTCCCACACAAGCATGATGTAATCCAATTTATTCAAACACAAACAAAAACAAAAACAAACCGACGCTCCAAGCAAAGCACATAAGATGTGATGGAATAAAAATATAGTTTCAGGGGAGGAACCTGATAATGTTGTCGATGAAGAAGGGGATGCCTTGGGCATCCCCAAGCTTAGACGCTTGAGTCTTCTTGATATATGCAGGGGTGAACCACCGGGGCATCCCCAAGCTTAGAGCTTTCACTCTTCTTGATCATAGTATATCATCCTCCTCTCTTGACCCTTGAAAACTTCCTTCACACCAAACTTCTCATAAACTTCATTAGAGGGGTTAGTACATAATCAAAAACTACCATGTTCAGAGGTGACACAATCATTCTTAACACTTCTGGACATTGCTCAAAGCTACTGGAAGGTAATGGAACAAAGAAATCCACCCAACACAGCGAAAGAAGCAATGCGAAATAAAAGGCAGAATCTGTCAAAACAGAACAGTCCGTAAAGACGAATTTTTAATAAATACTTACGTTGCTCAGATCAGAAAACTCAAAACTAATGAAAGTTGCGTACATATCTGAGGAACATGCACGTAAATTGGCATATTTTTCTGATTTTTCTACAGAGAAAACAGCCCAGATTCGTGACAGATAGAAATCTGTTTCTGCGCAGAAATCCAAATCTAGTATCAACCTTCGATTAGAGGCTTCACTTGGCACAACAAAACACAAAACTAAGATAAGGAGAGGTTGCTACAGTAGTAAACAACTTCCAAGACACAAATATAAAACAAATTACTGTAGCAAAATAACACATGGGTTATCTCCCAAGAAGTTCTTTCTTTATAGCCATTAAGATGGGCTCAGCAGTTTTAATGATGCACTCATAAGAAATAGTAGTTGAAGCGAAAGAGAGCATCAAGAAGCAAGTTCAAAACAAATTTAAGCCTAACATGCTTCCTATGCATAGGAATCTTGTAAATAAACAAATTCATGAAGCATAATGCAACAAGCATAGAAAGATAAAACAAGTGTAGCTTGAAAAATTTCAGCACATAGAGAGGTGTTTTAGTAACATGAAAATTTCTACAACCATATTTTCCTCTCTCATAATAACTTTCAGTAGCAACATGAGCAAACTCAACAATATAACTATCACATAAAGCATTCTTATCATGAGTCTCATGCATAAAATTAGTACTACTCCCAACATAAGCATAGTTATTCTTATTAATTGTAGTAGGAGCAAATTCAACAAAGTAGCTATCATTATTATTCTCATCATCAAATATAGGAGGTATATTGTAATCATAATCAAATTCATCCTCCATAACAGGTGGTAACAAAAGACTACTATCATTATAATCATCATATATGGGAGGCAAAGTATCATCAAAGAAAATTTTCTCCTCAATGCTTGGGGGACTAAAAAGATCATGAAAACCAGCTTCCCCAAGCTTAGAACTTTCTATATCATTATCAACAATGGTGTTCAAAGCGTTCATACTAATATTACTACCAGCATGCAAATAAGATTCCATAGGTTTTTTAATTTTCGCATCAAACAATCCATGTTTTAAATCAGGAAATAGCATAAGAAGCTCATTCTTGTCCATTATGCCAAACTAGTGTAAACAAGAAACAAAAAGTTGCAATTGCAGGATCTAAAGGAAATAGCTTCGAGTACTTACAATGCGCCGGAAAATAGCTTAGTAGCCGAGATCCGGAGTGTGAGTACCTTTTACCTTTCCTCCCCGGCAACGGCGCCAGAAAATAGCTTGATGTCTACTTCCCCCTCCTTTTCCTGTAGACAGTGTTGGGCCTCCAAGAGCAGAGGTTTGTAGAACAGCAGCAAGTTTTCCCTTAAGTGGATCACCCAAGGTTTATCGAATTCAGGGAGGAAGAGGTCAAAGATATCCCTCTCATGCAACCCTGCAACCACAAAGCAAGAAGTCTCTTGTGTCCCCAACACACCTAATAGGTGCACTAGTTCGGCGAAGAGATAGTGAAATACAAGTGGTATGAATATATATGAGCAGTAGTAACGGTGCCAGAAAATAGCTTACTGGCGTGTAGTTGATGGTGGTGGTATTGCAGCAGTAGTAACACAGTGAAACAGTAAACAAGCAGTAGTAACGCAGCAGTATTTAGGAACAAGGCCTAGGGATTAGACTTTCACTAGTGGACACTCTCAACATTGATCACATAACAGAATAGATAAATGCATACTCTACACTCTCGTTGGATGATGAACACATTGCGTAGGATTACACGAACCCTCAATGCCGGAGTTAACAAGCTCCACAATTCAATGTTCATATTTAAGTAACCTTAGAGTGCAAGATAGATCAATTCGACTAAACCAAGTACTAACATAGCATGCACACTGTCACCTTCATGCATATGTAGGAGGAATAGATCACATCAATACTATCATAGCAATAGTTAACTTCGCAATCTACAAGAGATCATGATCATAGCATAAACCAAGTACTAACACGGATGCACACACTGTCACCATTACATCGTGCAGGAGGAATAAAACTACTTTAATAACATTGCTAGAGTAGCACATATATAAATTGTGATACAAAACACATTGCAATCATAAAGAGATATAAATAAGCACTTCACTATGCCATTCAACAGTGAATAAGTATTCTGTGAAATATAGCCTAAGAGACCCACACGGTGCACACACTGTCACCTTTACACACGTGGGACAAGGAGTCTCCGGAGATCACATAAGTAAAATTCACTTGACTAGCATAACGACATCTAGATTACAAGCATCATCATATGAATCTCAATCATGTAAAGCAGCTCATGAGATTATTGTATTGAAGTACATAGGAGAGAGATGAACCACATAGCTACCGGTACAGCCCCGAGCCTCGATGGAGAACTACTCCCTCCTCATGGGAGCAGCAGCGGTGATGAAGATGGCGGTGGAGATGGCAGCGGTGTCGATGGAGAAGCCTTCCGGGGGCATTTCCCCATTCCGGCAGCGTGCCGGAACAGAGACTCCTGTCCCCCAGATCTTGGCTTCGCGATGGCGGCGGCTCTGGAAGGTTTCTGTGGGTTTCGTCAATCGTATCAGGGTTTTCGCGACGGAGGCTTTAAATAGGCGAAGAGGCGGCGCAGGAGGGCTTCTGGGGGGCCCACACTATAGGGGGGCGCGGCCCCCCCTTGGCCGCGTTGGCTTAGGGTCTGGTGGCCCTGTCCCCCCTCTCTGGCGGTTCTCGTGTGTTCTGGATGCTTTCGGGCAAAATAGGAACCTGGGCGTTGATTTCGTCCAATTCCGAGAATATTTCGTTACTAGGATTTCTAAAACCAAAAACAGCAGAAAACAGGAACTGGCACTTCGGCATCTTGTTAA